>NW_022595244.1:18245969-18583535 GCF_009176505.1 Sitodiplosis mosellana | reverse complement strand
TGTGTGTGTGTGTGTGTGTGTGTGTGTGTGTGTGTGTGTGTGTGTGTATGTGTATATTTTGTTGAGCGCTTTCGTTCATTGCCTCATGGATTTATAGATTTTTTTTCCTATTGCATTTCCTCTGGTGAATTTAGTTGCTGTTCTATATTCGGTTTGTTCGACCTGTTCATTTATTGCAACAATTTCGGTTGTTCAGTGAACTGAACGTGTTTAACAATTTCAATGAGTGCTGTTGTATTGTGGTTGGGGTTTTGAGCTAAAGTTGTCCGTAATCTGAACACGGGTGCAAAGTGAATAAGCGGAAATTTAAACAAAATTCGTGTGTTGAATGCAACTTCCATCGCTGGCTTAGCCACGACGACGACGACGACGACGACGTTCTGTCTATACTGTGAATTTTCCAGTGCATTCTCTTATATAATTCGTAATTGAGTGAACAATCTACCTAAAAAAATCAACGATTACCATGAATCATTTCCCTGGAGCTTTTCATTTTCACAATGCTAAAATACACCCGTTCATTTGCCGTCGAAACAAAAACCCCGAATCACTCTTGCTTCAAATCCGACACAAAACTTACGAATTGTGTGATTCGCTACCATTTAATGATGAAATTATTTATAATTATTAATTCATGCACAGGAAATCGGGTTGATGAATGAGATTACTTGCGTGTTTCATTTCGTTTTCAAATTCAACCTTAATGTTCGCGTTTGGCTTCGTCTTTATACGAATACTGTTGCCTCACTCGGCAAAGCAAAAAAAAAGAACGAAATCGATTATTGCATATAATTTCATTTCCTAGGTAAGTTTTCAGTTGTTTTCCCGTAGATGGGACCCCCATAAAAATTCCTTTAAATCAATTCCTGAATAAGCAAATGGAAAATTATTCATTAAAACGTGGTTTGTTCCGGAATCTTGGGTGCTCTACACCCTCGCACTTTGTCGACAAACTGTGTGAATTTCTTCGGATTTTTTTCTTTATTTTATTCTATTTGTGCACTCGCCGCTGTTTGTTTTACATTAACCATAAAAAGCCGGGTTCTACGGTTCAATATTCGATATGATTGAAGCGTAAAAGCTACTTCATGTGTCATTTTTCGGCAGCGTATTTGCTCACTTAACCATCAAGTATTTGCTCCGAAGCGTCGCCTTTGTTCCACTCTTTTCGAAATATTCACGTCGCGTATTCCAAATATTATGCTGGGTTTTCAGTAATGGTTCATTTTGTGAAAGCCTTGCCTCATTCCACTTTTCGTAATTTCATTTCCTGCTGCTTTATTTGTTCGTTTGATTTCGAATCATTTTATTTTTGTTCTTTATCACAAAAATATATATTGTGACGTTTACGGTCTGGCGGGCTTTCATTCTCAATTCCCGCGTGAGTATTTCGGAAGATACGTTTGGCATTGTTTGTGTGCTAGCAAATGCGACCACAATCAAACTCCCATAACAAAAAGCATTTTCCGAGCAAATTTTCGGTCGATAGAGAAGTAAAGGAGGACACTTAACAAACACACAAGCACATAGCAACAACAGTAGGACAAAAAAAAAATGAAAAGCAGCAGTGGACGAGCGAAAGGAAATAAGGCTAACAGGAACAGAATAGAAAAACGTATATTTCATTGTTTTAGTGGCCATTTCGTAAACATTGTGTGCATGAGAGCGAAGACAAAATAATGGGAGAACCAAAGCAAATACAAATGTACCGATTCACCATCCATTTGGACGAGTCAAAATCAAACAACTTAAACAAATATAGCCGAACGAAAGAACATTGCTTCACTACTATGTACACGATTTGCTTGAATAAATGCTAGTAAAATTTGTGAAAACAAATAAAAACAATCGAGCGCAATTTATGCAGAATAGAAAACCCGAGAGAGTAAAAGGTTTGTCTTGGAAGATGGGATGTGTCTTGGGTTTATTGAAATTTCAAAGTTTTCCTTCCTTTTCGTCGAATAGTATTTATATCCATCGTTGAATGTGATCTTTTCTAAACTTTGTCATCGTCATCATGAACCCAAAATAGTTGCGTCTCCATTAATCCGTTTTGAATTTGTTTTATTTGGTGAAAAAAAATCCGACTCATAATTCCAAACTCTATTTGTGTAAATGGTTAGAAAAAACGAACGTTTCGACTGCAACTAACGATGTACAGAGGAATTAACTCGTTTTGCTAAAAAAAAAAACCAGAGAATCGGTTTATCGTGCTTTTTTTATCAAAAATAATTCATACAACGAAATCCGTTTTCATACAACAAAAATGTATTCGATATTTCTTTCGCAACAATATTGCAGATGAAATGCAGTAGAAATGATGAACTTTAGCCTAAATGTTATTGTTTCAAAGGAAAAATGTGAAAAGAGCATTTACGAAGGAGAGCCATTTTTGACTTTTTGACAGCCGAATCAAAAGTTTTCTCGCCACAGTTCGCGGAAAAGTTATTCCAACTGTAAAATCGTTGTTACATGGAGTTTGCCATTCGCCGTCAAATTCCCCTCTCTCTCTCTCTCTCTCTCTCTCTCTCGAGCAGTACTTATGCGTTAGAAATGACAAAAACAGTTTACACGCTTACCAAAACTTTGCATGTTTCTTCTGAATTCCAAGTAATTATGGCATTGCGGAAAGGACGATAACGAACAGTTTCAGTTTTTGAGAAGTTCAAAAATATCCAAGTGAATATAATGTGTGTTCTTTGATATTTTCTCACTGCGCAAAGTGCAACTGAAGTGAAATTTTCTCCAGTTCATGCAGCTTTTGGATATATGAACTTTGTTGTGAATGACTTGGAATATCCGGTTCCACATGGCATCAATGGAGCAGTCTTGCCGTCTCAGCATGGCTTGCTGAAAATAATTTTACAGTTAATCTTTAATCTGACAATCAAAAGAAAAAACGGATAAAATATGATGGCAATTTATCGTCTTAACTTGTTGGACGAATCCTGTTTCCGGGGCACAACATGTCCCAACGATAAAGGAAATCGAAAGCGACGACGATAACGACAACAGCAGTATACTTTGCAGCGCTTTCACTTCGACTGAATCATCTGTTGCATTTTTCGATTTCAGTAACATGCGTAATAGCAGATTTTCTTGGAAAATCTCTAAACCTATAAGCTCGTGTAAGAGATTAAAGAAAGTTCAGCAAGCAATGCGATTTTCGTTTTTTATAACATAATCTCAAAAGCAGTGTGGCAGGTACGCTGTCGTGCCATTGATGGCAGCTATTTAGCTGACACTCGAAGCCTATCTGATTGATTGACTTCCATTTCCTAAGCTATGTACCACCAGCAATGCCATTGACGAAGTCAACCGTCGGATCGAAACCATCCGCAACCACAGCAACAATCTATTCCACAAATTGGGGTGAAATAAGTCTTCATCAACAGATCAATGCATTTTACAAGCAAAAATCAATGTTTTCATGCCAATTGTTCTTCCCTCATTCGTTTCGCCATCCGAATATTTGTTTGTGAATTGAATGTCTAGATGGATGAAATTCCTAAATATATTACTCAACTTTGTTGGAACGAGTAAAACATCCAAAATGACATCAAACACAAACCACAATTCCATTTTCAATCTAGATATTAGTTCATAGACCGTTGTTTTTTCTGCGCTTTGTTATTTGGCCACACACATTCACATATTTTGAATGCAAAAATCAATGGTGCATGCCTATGTGAATGTGTGTGTGTGTGTGTGTGTGTGAAAAAAAGCGAAACACACTGCAAAAAATGTGTGTCACTTAATGGATAAAATAAACCGGAGCCACCGTGAGCTCGTCATGTACTTTTCTATGGATTCTCAGAGAGAAAAGAGTGATACTACTCTCTTTTTACTGAATAAAACAAGAGTAGAATATCCGGAAAACAAGAGCAAAATACATAAAAAAACATAATACATCAAATAGCTAAACTAACACACTTGAATAGCGGCACATGTGACTTGAAGCGGGCGAGAGAGAGAAAGAGAGAGAGAGAGAGAGAGAGAGAGAGAGAGAAAGCGTATATGAACGTGGAGCCTAAACAAAGCAAGAGTGAATAAAAAAATATGCTGAACGCTAAATAATGGATTGTAATTGAAAACAAATGCTATCCAACATAGGAACTGTATGGTCGCAAATTTGCTCTAGATTTTCCACTGTGAAACAAACGGAACTTCGTACACTCCCTTTGCGCCTTTGTACATTGATCATTTGAGTTGAGTCGCGTCGAGTCGAGGCGACACAATTAAAGCACACATTCTGTTAGTAGCATTAACCGACGGTTTTCATCTCTCTTGCCATTGTTTTTAAAGAGGCTAAGAGAAAGAGAGAGAAAAAAGGCGCCACACATTCACCAGATCCAAAACGAAAAAAAAACTGAAATGGATAGAGAAAAAGTGGGAAACAAATGTGAATCAAGCACATGTGAGAGAAAAAAAACGGTTTTTATCGGAAGTGAAATCATGTAGGAAAGAGGCCAAGCAGTAGGTAATCGAGCGAAAATGGAAAATCGCTGTTGAAAATCGCTACAAAATGCGAACTCAATGTTCATTTTGGTCCAATTGCTTAGGATCTCAAGTGCTTTTTTTCTGTCCTTTCCACATTTAATGGTGATTCAATATGCGTTTTCAGTCCTTTCACATACTTCTACCATTGAAATGAACCTCTATCTCCATGGGATTAGCTCAGTGGAACATATTTAAATATTGACGCCACTTGATTCCCTTGTAAATCAACACCATACGACCATTTGTTGGGCACTCTGAGAGGAGAGCATTGAAAACGACACTTGTGGACATTTTTCTGAAAAGAATTTTGCTTAGACTAGGTTTTCGAAATTTTGACTCGGGAAATGCTGAAATGGAAACACAAAAAATGTTCATAGGGAAGAAAATGGCCAGCGCAAGTCTGCAAATGTATAATTGAATACTTTGTTAAGTAAATTCCCAAGCAAAATTAAATACGATGCGATGAGAATTAGGAGAAAATGCTTTTAAAAAACGTTGGAAATTTAATTAAATTTCGTTGAGATTGAGGCTACTAGACAAAATATATAGAATATATATGCCATGTTTTGAAAAATTCATGAAAAGCGTTTGTTGAAATCCTTTAAGTTTTTTATGTCGTTATGCTGAAAATGTCGTTTCTCATTATGTGCGCATTTTTTCTTTCTTTGTCGCTGTCTCCTCATTCGATGCTGCATTTCGAAGCGAGCACAAACGAAAGGGGAGAAATTGTGCGCGTTCCAAGTGTTCATCTCATGAAATCCCGTTAATGTTGTCAATTTAATATAATTTATTCATAATTTTCTTTTCTGCTGTCTCCAACAATGCTACAATTGACACACTCGGTTCTGTTGGCAGAAAAATACAAAATTAAGCTCAAAAGTGTTGAGCATCAAACGGCAGACGACTGTCGAGAGAGAGCGAGAGAAAAAAATCCTTTTTGTTATATAAATAGATTCCGGTGTTTATCCAACTTATCAACGTTAATTTTGGCAATTTTTTCATCGTCCATTTTATGCTCATCCCTGGAAAGATTTTAGCTACCGTGATGATCTTCTATCCTTTTTAATTTCAATGTTCATTTCGGTCCATTTTTCCTACACTCTACCTCTTTTGTCAAGCATACACATAAGTGTAAGAGAGCAAAAATCCAAATGCACAAGGCACATTGCCTCCATTTTTATCGTCACACAAATAGCGAGCACTTATCAAAATGTAACGGAACAAACACTCCAGTTGAACCAATGATGACCATTCTCCCTCTTTCTCATAGATAGAATCTATGACCTTTTTTTCTTTCTCACACACACTCATGCCATAACTGGACTTTCGGCTTCCATTTCAACTCGGAAAAACTTTAAAGTGATGCAAACAACATAGATAGGGAGCATTCAAACAACCGATAAGCTCCACACACAGCACTTTTTTATCTGCGTTTGCTCATATCAAAACGTTGCGCATTCATACAAGCGAATATCAATGTTTGTTACTTTCAATGTCTTTCCTTAATGACTGTATATGTGTTTCAACTTCAGCACATTCCCTTGTCGACTAAATGCATTTTTGATGGTGGTGCTGATATAATTATTTTGATTTCAAAATGCTATAATTATGATACTTACACACAGAGAAATAAGTACTAGAAATTGAGATAAAGTGATTTTGTTTTGAATTCGCACCCGAAAATGTTTTGCGAATGAATTTCTTTGACATGTTGAAATTTTTCCTCATTAGCAAAAGAAACTTTGAGTGCGAATTAAAAAAAAAAAAACACTTTACGTTTATTTCTGTGCGTCTAGATAATAGTTTTTTTTCTCGAATATTCTTGTCTGAAGCCAGTGAAGTACAGAAATTGCAAGTCAGCATTTTGTTCTCCAGAGGCATTTGGAATAAATGCGAAATTAACGACCATTGCTGTAGATTGGAAAAATTCTTTTATCGGAAGCTAAAGTTTTGATTGTATTTCATTACAACAACAACTAAAACAATAACAAAAATATCAAGCCATCGAGAAAAAAATGGGCTCATACCCATCATAGTTACTGCAGTTAATTAGTTTTCTTTTTCAACGAAGTTTCATGCGAAACTTCTCGAATGAGAAAATTAAAGAGTGTGTTTTTATCAGGGTGGTCTAATCAGCTTAAAAAAAACGTAGCATTTTCCATCGTTTAATTATTCATCGCTTACTTTGGACGTTCAATCATGCAGAGCACGTGTAAAATTAACAAGAACCACTTTTTCCCTGCATGGTAAATGTGTCCGTAAGGTTTGCAGCCAAACGAGATTTTCAATTTGCACCAAAATGAACGGTTGCCAAGAAAAGCGAATAGCAGCAGTAGCAACAATATGAACAACGAACGAACATCGAAAGGAACAACAAAAAAATTGTTACAAAAATACAAATAACTGTGCAAAATCGCTTGGCTAGACATAACATGAGCTTCGAAAAGCATTGTTCATAATTCACATGGATTGAAATGAAGGAGAAAGCGTTTTCTGCCAACCGAACCAGAATAAAAAAATCATTCACAATTTAAGGTTTTGTAGTAAAATATATATGCGAGTTACTGGCAGCCCGTTTGTGCGTTGGCGGTGTGCTAACGGATGGAAAATCCATTTTTCATGTTGCCTTTTATTTGAACCGTTGCGACAAACAAATTCCCTCAGAATGTTTTAGTTTCAAAGTGCAACATGAAATTCTTTTTTATATAGAGTTTACAACAACAACTCCATATGAAAAACAACTTTATGTTGCACTTTAAAACTAAAACATTCTGAGGAAATTTGTTTGTCGCAATGGTTCATTTATCAAGCTGTTGTTGAAAAATGGAAATGATCTCTTTGATAAAAAACAGCGTACACACAGCAAAACCATGTTCACCGATACACTTTTGGTGCATCCCCAATTCATAGCATGGTTCAAATGACGATGAAAAATGTATTGAATTTATTTTCCGACATCGACCGAATTTCGTCGGATTTTCTGTGAATATGACCATCATATTCACTGGAGAATCTCAATCCAATTCGGTTTGTTGGCAACACTATTTCAAACTCAGCATGATCTAATCTACAATCCGTTGAATATATGTGAAATTCTGTGCATAAACGAGATTCATCTGGGAAAACTCGATTTAAATGCTATTCAATCTCGAGCCTTATGAATCTTATTAAATATTGATGTGATAAGAAACCTGAATTGGGACATGAAAGAAGAATATTATTCAAAAATTTTTATACTTTTGGCAATTATCCGAAATTAATCGGTAGTCGCCCGAAGCTTGTCCCTTTTCACGCGTAAAACACGTGTCAGTTGGTCTTAGCTCACTTTGGGACAGCTGCTATCGAACTCACAACCTTTACACGTCCAGGTCATTTTGTGTATTGTGTATTGAAAGCAGCAATCTGAATGAAGATACATAATAAATGAACGAATCGTTCGTGTTATTTGTTGAATAAAACATAAATTCAGGCGATTTAGAAAGCATGAATGAAATACGCCTTCTTAACACTCTATTGCTGACAAAAAAAAATTCGTCGGTTAAAATGATGTGTTCGACGCAATTCGAACGTTGGCACAGCTGTGCCATCGCCTAAATGCTTTTGCCTCGCACTTTTCTTACCAGCCAATGCCTCGCATTTTCCATTATTCATAGAGCTTTCAACGACAAAATCTTCGTTTTTTTTTCTCTCTCGCTCGATCTGTCCCACACGCTTTTTTCGGCTCTTACATGACATTTATTTTTGGAATTGATACAAAAGCCAATGCATGCATCGTATCCTGGCTAAAAACCCAAACCAATTACCAAGCGAATCAATTTATTCGAAATTTGGCGATTTTATCGTCGATGATTTTGTTTTCACATGAACATATCCAAATAATTGTTTACGAGAATGATGGGTCTCGTTGTTCAACAGTAAAATGCGTGATTCATGCTTATGATCGTCACATATTGTCGCCCCACAATCCTGTCACTCAGCATTATTTTTATGTGCTAATCCAAACATCGCGATACAGATCAATATGTTTATGACACATTTAACTGGTTTTTGTACATTTCGATAATTTCATCGTTATTGCTGAACATTCATTTTTTCAACAACAACCGAAATCAATGAAAAAAACCTCGCCAATATAATTGAGTATATTTCGGAGAATTCGATTTTGTGTTAAATTTTATTTTCGAACATTGACAATTTAATGAAATGTGTGTATTTTTTCGATTACAGAAATCGTATCCAACGCTTCGTTTGACCAGACAAATAACGTTTTACTAGGACTTAATGAACGCGCAATATTCAACAATCGATTGAGGGAAAAAAAAAGTTGAGCGACACATAAAAATGGGCACAATCACCTAATTCACTTGGATTCAGCAACAATTGGAAATGAACTTATGCCGTTGGCCCTTGACTAATCAGCAAATTTTGCGAAAATCGTACGAATTCCATCGAAAACTATAGCAAACAATTAGTTCAAATAGAGGAGATAAATTCAATTGTTTTGAATTGTGTGCGGTCAGTGTTAGTTTTAAAAGTCTACGATGCCCATATTTATTTGGTTACGAATGCAATATTAATTATTATTGTGTTACAATATACGTGGAATAAAGAAAGTTAAACGCAATAAATAATATAGTGGAAAGGATCGTTTTCCATTGACCGTGGTGAATTGTTTAGAAGCGCGTCCATTGTTATTTTGGCCAAACCAAAAACTCATTTACGAAATCAGCGTAATAAAATGCATTCAACGTGGTTTATGGCAAGGACTGCGTTTCGGTGTTGATGGTCCATATTCTCTGTTCCAACCGTTTCCAAGTAGTAAAATATCCGAAATAATTGCTTTTAAAGTCGTTCGTTTGTGTGTGTGTGTGCGAGAGAGAGTGGTGTGGTGTGCATGAAAGGTTGCTCTCTAATTAAGTGTCGTCGGCGTTTATGTTCCTCTCATTTTCATTTTCATTCGCATTCTCATTGTTCTACCCAATTTTGTGTTCGAATTCGCATATTGGCCCTGCCATAATATAGTATATAGTCTCGATATATAGAGCCACCTGAATATTGTGTGCTATCCGGTGATTAGGCATGTTCGCAAACAGTAATCATAATAAAATCGAGGAAAACGGTCATTAAACGTAAAATAAATTAAAATATTGTGTTTCCATGAATGTGAATTGGTGGTCGTGTGAATCATTCAGCCATTGAAATATATAAATGTTCATATATTGGCAAAAGGAACTCTACCACATCGACTGAACTTTTATTTAATGCTGATTACTGTTATTACATTCGCTACGACATTTGGAAGTTCTCTTGGTGTGTATTGAAAAGTAAAGTGGCGAATATACGGCCATTATTGAAAAGGACGTAGGCGAATTTCAAGCCCGTAAAATATATCCATTTGCACGCGAAAAACCCACTATTTACCGGCGTTGGAAACAGTCACACACCAGTCGCACAGTACACATACACGAAAACCATGGAACAGAGTCCGAGAGAGAAAAAAAACGCTACCCAATTTCTGGTTTCATATTGGAATTAATGCGGATTTTCTATTATGCTGAATAAAATAGTAAACAGAACGATGTTTACGCTGCAGAAGTTGATCCAACTACCATTAGACATCGCGCTCAAGTATTATCATCATTCACCACAAATCTGGAGATTATCGATCGACCGACAAATGTAAAAGCGTAAGTTGTTCAATAATTCATACACGAATAAGCTCATGGCGAATCCACATGCAGGCAACGAAGAGAAAGAAACAGAAAAAAAAAACGAAATATATATGTATATATTGGATGCTGTTGTAAAGGAAGCTACATACACGAAGAGAGAGGGGTTCCATCAGAATGCAATAGCCGGTTGTAGGTCGGGAAAAAAAAATAATGAAAAAGCTAAAACCCGTAACGAGTGATTTAAATGTTCGCGCTGATGCATGCAAATCTACTCCCATATTAGACAGAATAGGTGGAAAAAGGGAGGTCGTGACCAAAAGTATTTCATACTGTTGGTTTGCTCTCAGCGTTCTCTAGACATGGAATTTACCGCATTTCTTATTTATAACATGGAATTTACACTCCGCTCGTAACGTTTATGGGCAAACGCTCCGAATGGAAATTCACCACCATCTACACATATACATATATCACACATACGAGCGGAGGAGAAAACAAAGTGCGAAAATTTATAACAAAAATAATCAAGAAAATGTATAGTTTTATGGTTTTATCGGAGCCGTGCCAAATGAAAATTTATATGTGAAGTAAACGCCATAAATGCATGGGAAACGGAAGCGCCAAAGTTTTTTTTTTATTCATGTGCTTCACTTGCTTTCACTTCAGTATTCCGCATTTATGTGTGAGACGGTACATTCTGACAATTCGGAGAGTGCTTTATTGTTGTTGTCCCTTGGAAATAACGGGCGACTGAAAATCTATTTCTCGACCGAATTTTCAAAACGGATCGAATTTTCACAATACACGCATTTATTCTATTCCGTTGATTTCCGAACAACGATTTCCAGTTGATTTGCCAAAAATCTTGATTTCTTTTTCTATCTCGAGAGAGAGAGAGAGAGAGAGAGAGAGAGAGAGAGAGAGAGAGAAAACTCGAACATTTTAATTGAATATTTTGTTTTAATCAAACTTCGTATTTTTTGTGCTTTGATTTTTCAGGCATTAATTTTGGGCACAGAGATACCTACAAAGTGGAGCGTTTGCGATTCTATCTATTGATTCAAAAACACGAGAAAAAACGAGAGTGTAAACGGAGGCGATAGGAAGAGCCGAGATCAACTAATTGATTGCAAGTATTTGTATACGACAACAAAATTGAGTGCGAGGCGCACGTGAGGTGGAAAATAAATTTTGTCGATTGCGTTCAATTTTCATCCCAATCAATTAACAGTTGAAAATCAGCCATTTGGATAAAACCAATACAGCAAATCGAAGCGTATTCACGCCGTTCGCATCCCGAATTAATTTTTCCAGCAAAAACCGCAAGTCATCGATTATTTAAAAAGTGTTTGTGAGTGTATGTGTGCGTGTGCGTGCTCCTGTTTCGCGCTCCTATGTGTTTGTTCGAATGTGAAAACGCGTGCCAATAAACGTGCACCAGAGAGCATCCAGTTAGTGAACGAACGGTTTCTTCATTCGATTTCCAGTGTGTTGAATTGAAACGAGATTGAACATAATTCACGAAAATGCCCGGCGGACGCAGAGGTTTAGTTGCACCACAAAACACATTTCTCGAAAATATCATTCGACGATCCAATTCACAACGTAAGTACACCTCTTCAACTTTTTATTTAGTGGTTTTTATACTTTTCATCAATTTGGAATTGGGTCAGTAAAGAAAAAACACACAAAACGAAATTCTTTCGAAGAATGTGCACCACCAGCATCAACAGCAGCAACAACAAGAGAACAGAATAAAAAAAATAGTCAAAAAGTGGTATTGAATTGACTTTGACCGCAAACGGAAAGAGGTCGCAAGTAGCAAAAGAAAAGTTTTCAGTTTCCGTTCACTTTTCGTAGCATTTAAAAGCGGATGGCAGTGAAAAATTCAAGAAATGTCTTTGTGAAATATGTTCGTATGCATCTTGTTCCAGAGCGAATTCATCTGGATAAAGAATGGAAGTTGGCCACACACACACATATACCCGCAGCAGAAATGTGCTGAAAATGAAAATGGTTTGGTTGTTTGTTTCGGGAATATTTGTGCGACCGCAAGGACGATCAATTTCTCGTTAGTGTGTGCACATATGAGAAGGAGAGAATGGAGAAACCATAAATTATGTGCTTAAATGTGGTTAGACAGTAGAGAGCTGACAAAAAACCAATTCACCAAAGTGAAATTAGACGTTTGCATAATTATTTTAAGTAAACAGTTGATAAAGGTATTTGCATAGTGAAATTTGAGGTTTGTTCCTAGCATTGGCCACCACCATATCACAAGTTCCACATCATTTGGTGTATACAGATAGATAATTGTTTCATAAAGCTCAACATAATCGAAATGAAATGTTTATTCAAATAGATCATTGTGATGCCGTTCACTTCATGGATTTTTATGGAAAAGCCACAGTCATAAAGTTAGCCATATCGTGAGTGTCTGCAGCCACGCGCATCGGCTCACCAAATATAAATTTGCTTCAGCATTCATAGTTAAGAACCCTCCAGCACCGAGAGTCAGTTCGCCTTCGTAAAAAGTAACATCGTTTACATTTTATATGCGAACATTATTCATTTTTGTTGCGCTGCTTATACATTTCCACTTCTTCTTCTTCTTCTTCCTCCTTCTTCGCCTTTTTCATAAATGTATGCGAAAACTTTTAAGTACACATGCCAACAGCGGCAGATAAATTCGAAAATAATGTGCACCAAACAAGTATTTGCGTTCGCTATTCGCCTCAGCCGCATTTATAATTTTGCTTTGTAATTTATTTATTCTTAAAAAGTAATTGGTTGTAAATTCGAAACATAAACAAACAACTGCACTAAGGATGTATGGTATGCATGGGGGACGTGCGTGTGTGTGTGTGTGTGTGTATAACGATAGCGAAAATCCCAAAATACATATAAACCAAAGGTTGAATGAATGCGAATCCTGCCAATTCTTGAGCCTTGTTTCAACGACTGGATACCCTGGATACCAAATAATAAAACTCCTCACACTCTGAACAGCCTTTCTGATCATGAAAATAGTAAACAATACAGCGGCACCTGGGGACTAAGTGCAATGTGTCATACTTTCAACGTTTGAACTAACACAGACGCACTTACACAGACGCATACTTGTTACAGCAAACTATGTGCATGATTCTCTATTTCTCCAACCAGTCGCCAGGTGCCGCTTTATTGTTCTTGTTTGACGTTTCCTATCTATTTGTACAGACGATCAGAGAGGCTGACTCTGAATTGATATTTTCTCATTTCATAAGCAGCATAGGACTTCGAATAACAATCAAATCTCGCATCATTCAAAACATAAATAAAACAAATTAATTGTTCTCGCCAGCCAATGTTTGCCCAATGGAAGTATGCATAGCGATTTATTAAAATCGATATGCCTATACAAAATATGATTAAAACAGCAAATTTGTATAAATTTAAAGTTATTCGTCAAGTTACTGACTTGAAAATGAAATCTTGATGGTTGATAAAAAGTTTCTTTGCTACATTCATTCATTCGTTCAGTCAGCCGTAGTGAGTGTGGGCATAAAAAGTGCCATCACAAAACCGTACTAAATTTCATTTATATTGTGGCGAAAAGCCGTTTTACATTTGGTTAAATTGAAATGCTAAACAGCGTTGAAAATTACATGTCAAAGTGCGTAATGAGATGATAGCCGCATGAAATATGTTCTTCAATTATGAATAGCAATGAAATATTTTGCATCGAAGTTAAAAAATGTCACAACAAACAGATATGAACAGAAAATATTGTATATAATATACATATATATATATATATATATATATATATATATATATATATATATTATTCCGTGACCTTCATTTCGAGCTACAGACACAATGCGCCATTTGCCTCCATTTGACAGCGTTATGTTTTGCTTATTTCAGCTGTTATGATAAAATGTGTACCGAAAATGATTGTAATGTGATGTAATAATGGTAGTTGATGAACGGCAGCCATAATGATTCAGTAAGTATTATTTGGTGTGCTTTTAACACTTAGTACACAGTTATGTACACAGACAAAAAAAGAATAAGATCAAGAGTATTAATCCATGAAAATAATGCTTGAAGCAGCCGAAAAGAAAATCGACTTTGGCATTTTGGCTGAGCACAATATGATCTCTCGTTCTAGATTATTGCTTAGTGATTACATTTTTCATTTTCGCCAGATCAAATAAACGATTTTCATGCTATCAGCCATTAGTGTATCTTTTTTATTTGATGTGCAACCATATTCATTTATCCGGTGAGCTAGCTCAAAGTGTTCAATATAAGGAGATAGACGAGCAAAAAATTGATTTGATTATAGAATACATGTTACGTAGCTCCAAGTCATTTTGAATATTGCGAACAAAAATGTGAGATTTTCAGTTCACATTCCATTGGACATAACTTAAAATTATGTGTGCTAGTCATGTGTTTGAGCGAAAAAGTCCAAGCAAATTAAAATATAAATAGAGAAAAAGAAAAGAAAAAGAACAAAACGAGATGACATGAATTCATGCAATAGGATACTTTGCAAAAAGTTTCTGCGGCGGAAGCAAGGTTTTTGATTTGAGGGCAAAGCCAGAAAAAAGATTGCCGAAGGAAAAAAAAGAGCATCAATTTTGAATGTGAATTGAATTAAATTTTCTCAGTTGGTCGGAGCGAGTGAGCGTTCATTAAGATTGTATGCTCATTTGTTTTCCTCACCCAAGCGGTAATAAATGTGATACATTCAAGTCAAAAAAAATTGTCGGCACAGTTGTGCGTCAAATTCAATTCATAAGTTTGCATTTGAAAGTCCACCATCATTGCTCGACCGCAATGAACTTCAACTTATTTAATGAAAATTACGCTGGAGAAAAGAAGGCCGAACCAAGAACCAAGAAGGAAAAAAAAGTTTTGCCACTCTTTTGTTGTATATGTTGGCGTGCTATCTCAACAGTGCTATGAGAGGGGCGAATTCAATTTCAAGTATAATACACGCGTCACGATTGTTATTCGTTTACGTTATGTGTTTTGTTCCTGCTGGTTGGCTTTTCTCGTAACATTATTTCACATTTCACGATACGAATATAAATTTTGTTTTATTCAACGATTTATGTCTCCTTGCTGTCGTTTTGGCATCACATTTGCCTTGCTACAGACATTGCAAATGTGAAACTCCATTCGCCATTTTCGCGTTGTTCCTTTTAATGCCATACAAACGGAACGAAAAAGAGCGACATCGGTTCGGATGAAACAAGCAAAAGGACGAATCAACGAGCAAAATTTTAATTTTTTTTTTCACTGTGTTACTTTGAGCTACCACTTTTCCTTTTGCTGGTGCCCAATACTCATTTTTTTGTCAAGCGTTTCATAAACATTTGAGCTAACGCAATTTTTTTATATATGTATGTTCAATTGTCTCGTGTTTACTTTTTCTATAGCATTTTCTGTGCGATGCTCCCAGTTGTGAGCGCACAGGCTACAAACAAATACTTGAAGCACAATGAATGTAATAAAGTGGTTGTAATAAGATATAGATAACGGAGCGAGAGAAGCAACAATAAAAAAAAAGAGAAGAGAAGAGAAGAACGAAGCCAACACGATACGGGACTTGAACCGGAATGTGCGGTGGTAAAAAAGCAAAGGGAAAAAACCATCAAGTGACATTGTAAAAGAGTAAAGCTTTTAGTAATGCTACTCATTTTCGAAGCTGTTCGCCGTCGCCGCCGCCGTCGTCGTCGTCTCCTTCTCCTTTTTTTATGTGTTCACGTTCATTTTCATTGTTGTTGCTCTATCTATTCAATGGCATTCGATACATTTCGTCCGTCCCTCACTCATATCGCTTCACTGGTACCGTAATGTGCGTGCAAAAAGGCACTTTCATATTCATTTCTAGTGCCATCGCAAATTGAACACCACTACTACAGCTGTCGCAACACAAGCATCGCTAGCTGAACATGTAAACTTCAAATATTTCGATAGAACAACATGTAATGCCAATAAAGAGCGGCACACTAGATGAAATCGCCTCGTCTTCAGTACGTACTCCTCATAAGTGTTATTTCTTTAAGACAAATATTTGCCATTTTAGATGATGATTTTTTTTTCTTTTGTTGCTTCTGCTCTCGCTTTTTTCCGCTCAAACAGACGAGAGTGGAATCTTTCTTTCTTGAAATGTTAAACGAGATTTTATCTCGTAATGTAAATTCCATTGCCTGACAACCATCGAGTGAGAAAGTGAAGCACAGAATTACTTTGTCGCCTCATCGCATTCACCTCTTTCAATTTCGCCAACAATGACTCTACGCTTATTTGAAAATTCATATATTTTTATCTGTGTCGCACGCATGAGCGAAAGGTGTTCGAAAGCCATAATAATTTTATCAAATATCTGAAAATTTCACATTTTATCCCGTTAAAAGCAATTAACGACAAACCTGACGAAAAAAGAAGAAAAAAAGTTAACTGGATCCCACGCAATCATTTGAATGGGCCCGAAATATTGTGAAGTTCGTTGTAACCATCGTTACCATGCCATAAACACGTTATGCAACTCAGACAAAAAAAAAACTATTTCTTTTATAGCATCGCATCAGTCCTTTCTCTTGTTCTATAGACATCTAAACTACATTAAATCGTTTATTTTACCATTTGATAAAAAAGATTGAATTTTTGAAAGGTAAGGTTCTTCGACCATTTTTCCCGTCCATAAGTATGGGGATCAATGTGCTTACGATTAAACTTTATTGCTGTCGAAACATTAATCCACTCAATCAAGAGATAAGTTGGTCTGGAATGCAAAATGTCAAAGTTCCTGAATAAAATTAATTTGATATTGAAACCCTTAAACTTTCCTCAAATATGAATTTATACCGGAAAGTCAACGCTTTATATATAGTATAAGTAACATTTTACGCATAAATATGCGCCACCCCGCTATGGTCGGTATATTTTTGTGGCAAGTAGCATAAATTATTGGTGCTGGCATACGTTCTCCCATAGCTATTCACAATGGAATTTAGTGCCTATGAGAATGGGAAAAATATTTTAGATGCTCCAAAACGATCCTGTTCACATGCCATAACTACCACCCGAGAATCCTCTTGACGACAACGATAGGTCTTATAAACGCAGAAATGATAACACAATAAATCAATACAAAGGCTGCTTTGATTCTACGTTGAATACCGTAGAAAATAGTCTATATAAATTGAAGCTTCGAATTCAATTTAGTTTAATGTAGCATTCAGCCATCTAGAAGTTTCACACCTTTTTTACATAAAGAAACCCATTCTGTTCGTCTGAAAAACCTCCAACTCATCATCATCACCATGCCATTTATAAATTATAATGTGGAAATGCTGTCTATTGAGTGGGCATTACTGAGGACAATAAATATCTCTGTAGCATTCATCCCTTTCTCTCGTACTCTATCTCCCTCTCTCTCTTTCTCTTGCGCATTCTTTCTCAATCCCAAAGTGCGAAAATTTAATTGCACACTTCGTTCAACTGTTTACATTAAAAATCTCTTGGAATGGTTGCCAGTATACCAGCCTTCATCGACACCTTTAATGACTTTTGAAAGTGACAACGAAATGATTTAGTATACGCTTTTGATTCAATCAGCAAAGCTGATGTGTTATGGACTCTACTTATAGCAGAGTCTTCTTGCAAAAATTATTGCCACGATTCCGTCTCAGTGGAAAATGGTTTTGTTGATTCGAATTAATATCTTTTGCTTCTGTAAATAATTCCACAGTAAACAGTTCATGGCAGTTTACATTAATTTTACCATTTCGTCTGAATGAATATACCGAAAGTCAGACCACACAATATGGGCTTTGGTATAGCCTGCAGCAAATGGTAGAAGCCAGAAATGAATGATATGGATATGTGGGTTATTTTTTTTCCCTAAAGTTAAAGAGTGGCCGATTTTCTGAGTTTGGCCTCAGAAAAATGAAAGCATAAAATAGCCATTGTATGCCAAAAGGATGTTTTTAAAAACCCACTTCAAACGAAACTTAGCAAGCATTTACAGTTAAGTAAATGCCAAGCATTTCAGATATTATATTTATGTGTGGTTGATTCTGTGAACTTGAAGAGCAACTTGATAGTAATCGTGTGGAGTTCTCTTGAAAATGGAAATTAAATTACGTCCCTCAGTTTGAGTGGTTTCAATATATTTATGTTGCGATACGGACGAAAATTGATTTTTGCTCAAATTTGATACGATGAGGTAGCCAGGCAAAGTAAAAATAGATCTAGATGTGCTTTATCAGAACGAAAGGTTGAATACAATGAAAATGTTGGTTGGATAAACCCGTACGTTTGGTATGTGTTGGTGAAAACTTCCGACACGTTAATTTGATTATGTGTTAACTATTAATGATAAATATGCTCCAGTTGTGACGGGTGGAAAGCGATGAAAAAGAATCCTCGTTTTCGTTCCAGAATAACCGTTTTTTCTTCTTCAAATTTTACGCAAGACATGCGCTGAATAGACGACTATTCTCTCATATTCATCTTAAGCCATATCCATCGATTTACCATTTTCAAAGATATTTTTCCATGGTTTATCACCCTTTTACTATGTCATGCAGCCATTAAGCACACTATTCCGACAAAAGGATGGAATACGAATGATGCACTTATGTGCGAATCGATTGGATGGACGGAATTTTGCGTGGTGGACATAAGCATACTTCGTTTTGTTTGTTCAATACATACTCATCGAAATGGATGCAAGAAGAAATCTATTCAATTACAAAGTCATTGTCTGGTCGCATTGAATGCGAAGATCAATAAAACTATTTGCCGTTCGTTGACAAGTTATTGCGTCAGTGAATGCATCCAACGCATATCCTTTTATAGTCTAATCAAAACTGAATTTAATCGAATAGTTCAATGGATTCGAAAAAGCATTCGCTACCCGCAACGACATGAAACTATTCAAGCAATTCGATTTTATGATAAATAGTCGGGCGGCTATGTTCCAAGGATTTTCTGTGTGACGCGCACACACTTTATGACTTCGTCATTAATTCCAAAATAATCGAATTAAAATGTACATTTCATACATTATTCAGTATGCCTTTGAGGTTTGAGGATTAAATCTATGCAATTGAAAGCGAACGAATCCATGTGATAGCCACATTTGATGTGCAGTAAATAAAATTAAGGATTATATCTCCATCGTCTAGTCATAAAATGAGTACATTGCCGAGAATATTTGCTGCGAATGGGGACATCTCAAATATAAATAATCTAAATGTGTCAATTTTATGATTATAGCTTGTGTAAACCTCAGTTTTGAACATGTGAAATGGCTTTCAAATAAAATGGTTCGAAAGCAAAGTTTGTTTTTGCGAAATTTAGTCGCCATAAATCTACTGATAATGAAATTTAAAAAAATTGTGCGCTTTACATGGCAATCGATGTGTTTTCGCTTTTTCTTCGATCGCATTTCATGGTTGAAATGGATATTTCGACGCCAGAAGTTATATATCACTTCCGTTCTACATAAATTCTGTTGGCAGTGCCAAAATAAATCCACAACTGAAACTGCAGCTCTGCATACAAGTTTCCGAATCCGCCGCCCCAAAAAAAGGAAGAAAAGTTGTTTTTCTGCAATTTCATTCTCAACAGGCATACTGAATTGAAATCACTCTGAATGATTCTAAATGGAATATCGATTTTGTATGCTTAGCTGAGCATATTTATGAACAAGGCACACACAAACGACCGAAATCAATTTGTTTGCACTGTAATCAACGAGCAAAGTTTGACAAACATCGGCTTGAACTCGGCGTCAAATTCAAATGCAAAACTAAAATATTTGCTTATAAAAAGTATTGTTTTGATAGTGGGACTTGAAATGATCGACTGTCTGAACTGAACGAATATATTGCTAAATAGTGAATGGTGAACAGTTGTTTTCAATCTTTTGTCAAACAAACATGCATAAACTGTTCCATGATTTGATGCGATGGAAGTAAGTCTCGCGTTCTTATCATCAAGCCGGTTTGCAACAGTTGTGATTCTATTACCTCGTTTGCGTCAACTTGGGACTTAGTTAGGACGAAACTTTCTTGACAATAGATAGTGTTTTTTTTTTCGAGACATATTTCATTACAACCGAAACCGACTAGAGGGCAAATGACGTTGTAACTTTTTCCAACGTACAAATCAATTTGATTATCGTCGTTGATGTTTGTCATTTGGGCCATGGGGGCTCATCGGAAACATCAAGCAACTGGCTCGATGGTTTTGTATGTGTGTCACCACCATATCGAAATGACTCAGGTAAAATTGTCACAATCTTATGTACTTCATTCGCCAAATATGATTAAGAATGCCAATAATATAATAGATGAGAAATATTGCCAATGTGTACCAAAACATCTTGAGATCTTGAGATACGCGTGTGATGCTTCACTTAGTTTGTTTGTTCTCCACGGGCCATTCTCCCACCAGACCAAGACTATATCAACGCCAATAAAAGTTCGTATCGGTAACGATTCATTAATTTTGCCTTTATCAATTGAGTCTCTCTGGAGTTGATATATTTAGCCAAACTTCATCGAATTACATATCAGATCCTTGGACCAATGGAAGCAAAACCATGGCTTGTGCGTTGATCATTTTCGATTACTGAAGCTAGCATGTGTTCGCTAAACTTTTCATAAACATTTCCACAAACTAACCATCAACGCCCAGCATTCACACGTAATTGAGTATTCATCAAACATATCTGAAAAAGCATTTAATCAAAATTGATTTGCTTCAATGATGCTACGAATTGGTGTTCGTTGTTACAATTTTAATGAACTAAATGAAACAAAACTCATTGCATATTTCCTGCGTTCCTTTTGCATTCATTCCCTGCTCTTGAGGCAAATTACTTTAGTTACTTTTCAGAAAAGATCGTTTTGATGTTATTGAATTAAGCACTTTGAAAGTACAAAGTCAAACTACTGAATACCCGCTGCTTTTGACTGAAATTCACAGATGTTCCCAATGACCGTGCACAAAAAGCCAAACACGGAGAGTTGAAAGCTTTTAGTATTTTTTGGTATATTTTTCTGATTTTCAAATACTCAAATTAACGGAAATTCAATCGACAAATATGCTGGTTCAATGAATTTGGCACGAGAAAGCCATCGGTAAACAATCCTTTCGACATATAAACGCAAAAAACGGGTTGCTGTGCAGCAGCTGCCTAAATATTTCAATCAAATATTTGCTATGCGCTCAATGATTGTCCAAGTGTCACTATGCAACTATGCTAATCAGACTTCAATCCAACTGGCATCACAGCGCTTGGGTGTATTGGAAAGAAAGAGTGAAAAATAAACATCCAGTCCACATACCAAATATGTTTGTGGGGCCTATGTGATACAGCAAATTTTCGAAACCAAATAGACAGCCACTCGTTTACTGTGCGGCACACAATTTATTGTGTTGATTTCCCACTTTTGTTCGTAAGTATTGGATATCCGAACACGGTTTTGTCCAGAGCATCAATATGAATTCAAGCTTGACTTTATGTAATTCAATCTGGCCATGATTCATGCACAATAATTAAAATACATGCAAGCGAACAATCGACCACCTACCATCGATAATGTCCTTAAAACATATTTGAGTGTTTCAATTTTCAAAATTCCAAGTCTTGCAATACTTTCAAGTCGGTCTAGTGCTTTTGAAAATACAAGAAAGTACCGAAAACTGAGAAATTGACAACGAACACCGTTTCTTACTAATTTTGCTAGTTTCGCTATTTCAACTCTATTTCATCAATTCTGTGTGTGTATGGTATTTGTATCCTACCCCGTGATTGTATATCATTATACAAATTTTCATTGCCCATCAAATCAGCATTAAAACATTCAAACTTGCATTCAATCAATAACGAATGACCATGCAAATCATCAATGATATATAAGCTAAAAGTGGTAAAACAATTGGTTTCAAATTATTTCGATTGCACTCCTCACGCTACTTATTGATAGCTACAATTATCATTGCATTTAATCCAACAGGTCAACGGATAATTAGGGGAACAATAGTTTGTGTTCAAATAGTATACAATTCATCAGAAGAAGTATCATATTTGGCCCAATCTAATGAAATTATGTGCTAATCTACAAGCTATTTTAGCCCATATTCAGGTGATGAAGCTTCCATAAAATTCAATTAAAATTATTTGTCATAATCAAGTGCAAAATTTGAAAAGTCAAAATAAATTGCAACAGCACCATTTACAGACACAATAGTGTCTATAACTTGTTCATAAAATCTATCGGAAGGCGATAAATAAATGAGCGCAAGTCTATTCTAGGTTGAAATGCGACTGATTTGCAACACTCATTTGAACTAACGAAAATTGATGTGAAATTATACAAGAGCATCGTTCAAATCATATTTTGTACACACAAAAATGTGTATCGGCGAAAAATCATTAAAATTCATGTAGAATGGAAATTGTGTTTTCATGAGAAATTATTTATTTTAATTATGAACGTATTCTAAATATATTTCACCGAATGCGGGCTATGTGTTCGGTGTTGGGCTGAGTTTGATTCAGACTGTGGATCGGATACTGTGATTATTTCTGTTTCGAATAAGCCCAAGAGATATTTAAAGAGCAACAAAACATATACATGAAATTCATTGTCGTCACAACAAATCAAAATTGTGCATACATAAACTGGATGTATTGTCAGCAGCGATTCAGAAGTTTGACATTCGATTTTATGTGTTTGAATACAAAACTGATTTCCACATCAATTCGTTTCATATTCAGAGTCGGTTTTATTACACCCAAATCGATAGCATGAAAGCTGGTTAGGCGACTCAAGCGACGAATATTCGTCTATGGAATATCGAACAATACATTGGTTAGAATGATCAACGATGGAATATGAGCAGCAATTATTGTTATTGAAATTTTCATTAATTGACTTTCCCACCGTATATTTTATGCATTTCAGTATTATCGAAAATTGGCTGTTGCCGATTGGGGACAACACGATGGATGGAAGAAGATATGATGACATCACATTTTCCAATGTGTTTCGTCGAGTTGTCGTTTCGTCATTCGTGTGCTGCTGCTGCTGCTGCTGGTGCTGCTGCTGCGTGTGTGTCGCCATAAAACAACAACAGTTCGAATAATAAATGTGATATTTGCTTTCATTCGCTTTATAATCTCTTCTGTACGGCATTCGGGATAGCGATTATCCGTTTGTATACACACACCAGACTTAAACACAGAAAATGTCATACTATTTCTCTCTTCCTCTCGCACGCACTGGCGTTCATCGATTGCACTGTGAAGTTGTGTCATTGGATTTGTTGGAAATGAAGGCGCCATGTTTGTGTTACAATATATAGGGGAGTATTAAAGGCGAAATACAACACCATAAATTTATGTGAATCGTATGAGTTGTCATTGTGTAAAAATTTCACATTTATAAGCCAAATTCCAATGGTTGAAAAGAACAAGCAAACACGCAGCATAGCACACACACACACACGCACGCACGCACATAACACACAATTCGGTATGCCCAACGGAATACCTACCGCACACAGTATTTTATCGATTTAATCATTTTCCATCTTGACAGTAGACAACAAAGTCTGTGTCATTTGCACACAGCACTCACATTCATATCATCACAACGTGAAATGCGGTCGGTCGATCGGTTGTTGTCGACTGTTCCCCTCATCGTAGCGGCCAAACTATTGATTTCTCGATGTGTGAAATATTTATATGTTTTGACAGGATAAATGACCTGCGCTACTCATTTCCGACGATGGTTAAACGGATTTTTCGGATCACAAAACGGAAGCCAAATACCGAAAATTAGTTCTATCGGTGATTTATTCCTGAAACGGTTCAATTTCTTTGGTGAACCATAAAATATACGTATGATGTGGATTATCATCGTCTCGTGC
Source organism: Sitodiplosis mosellana (assembly GCF_009176505.1). Lineage (NCBI taxonomy): Eukaryota > Metazoa > Arthropoda > Insecta > Diptera > Cecidomyiidae > Sitodiplosis > Sitodiplosis mosellana. Next base: position 18,559,410 of record NW_022595244.1, on the reverse strand, counting down.
CCATGCTCGTAGCTGGTATTTCTGAAGAAAATTAGGTTAGAATCAGAGAGTAACATGCGGGGTTCCGAAAATTGTTTTCAAATCACACATACCTCTCGCCAAATCCGTTCTGGCATGTAATCAGCCCAGAGTGTGCGATAAACCGAAAAACGTATGTGGTTTGCCGAAAGTTTTTATTCCGATGCCAAATTACCTCGAAAGGGAGTCATTCGGTTTTTGGAAATCGATTAATTAAATTTAATGAATATTTCGATGTAGTCTCTATTTCCATGGTAATATGGTATATAATGTTGTTAATGCCTCATAATTGATTGAGGTTTTAGGCTCATTTTTCAAACAACACCCAAATGATGTTCTGGTCACATGTAAATGCGTGTGTCAATAGAAAAAAAGAAACAAAACGATCAATCAAAGGCCAAAGTGTTCTATATAGCTGGCTGAAAAATGGAGTAGCGTACATATTTATTCGAAAAGTGAATTCGATCGGCTATCAACAGAATCTAAATAAAAATTTGCCGGTTCATTTTCCCCATGCTCATTGTATGTACAATGCTAATGAGCTTTTTATTGTTGATAGTGTTAGGTTTAAGGTCTCTTTTCCATTGTGGCTCCATTTCATGAATAAATAATGACCACGCAAAATCCATGCCCTTTTTGGGAATATTTACATATCTGCTGAAATCCTGCTGTGGCCCGCATTTCAGTTAGATGCATTTGATTCATCTAGGGGGTAGGAACACAAGCGCTTGAGACGAATTCGTACGAATATTCGTGAATTCTTGTGATTGTGTATACGAGACATTCGCAGCGCAGTGAGTTTACAACAACAATAACAAAGCCACGAACGCATGAATATATGCGAATACATACTTGACAGAACTTGTTCCTAGCCCCTAGTGATTCATATGCCATTGCATAAGATAGCATATTGGTATCGTAAAATTCGTATTAAATCAAATGACATGAAGAAAATGATACGCTCATCGATATTTATGGACCACACATACACATCTCACACAAAATGGCCAGACGAACTTTATGTTCTATGGCTCAATGTTTTCAGTATCGATTTCGTATTTGGTTTTGATGGCGATGCGAAATGGATTTGTCTATTTTTATCTCGGGTGATCAATGAATATACATTTTTAATGGTTTATTGTCTGCTCTTGCTTTACTATGCAATTTTAACTGGTCCATGTATAACTGACCTCTTTTTTTACTACATTTACGACAACAAACGACGAGTAATGACGTCAAACTCACTTCATATCTCACTTGGCTGCGGTGCGCGATATTCGAGCTTCAAGTGAAATACACATTTTATGTAACTGTATCGCAACAGCGCTGATTGACGCCTCAATTAATTCAACATCGCTTTCATCCTTTCATATTCACATTATATTATTATCTTTGATGTGATGCATTTCGAATTGGTCACATTATGTATTCAAGGTTCGAATCCACATCAATTCGTTCGATATTGTGATATTGGAGAGAAATCGTGGATTGTATCGGATAAAAATTCTTGGGTACTCGTTCAAAAATGAATCAAGCTAAATCTTTCAGCATAATCTCCAAATCCATCAAAAAAAAAGTGTTCCAAATTACTGTTGTGCATCTGTAGTATGTAATCGAGAAGCGTGTATTGCTCCCAATAAAGAATAAACCAAATCGAAAAGCACAAAAACCCGCTATTATGGACTGGAATCATTCAAGATTGGGAGATTCACAAAGTTTTCAAAGGAAATTTCGCAGACAAGACAGAGCTAAGGCTACAAAATGGTTAAATCATTGGTTGTTGGATTTCTTTTGAAACAAACAACCATCGTATTAAACGGTTTTTCATTTTTCGTGTGGGATGCGAAGTGAGACCGATATGATACATGCGTATTGCATTTTGGTGTACGGATTCCATGCTATAGAGAATGGTATATTAAATTAATGAATCTCGCTTTGATGATTCGTATAACGATGAAACTGAACAAAAGATACGAATACCGTGCAGTGCGTGCTACATATACGATGTTTTACACTTTATTCCAATATTTTCTTGTGGCGGATTTTCATGCCAAAGCTATGGTTTTCTTCGAACGAAAACGAATAACACAAAGAGAGTATGTGTGTGTGGTTTGTATTGTCATTTGGTCCCAGTTCCTTTGAGCTATTAAAAAGTAGCGCATACATATAAAAAGGGGAAAAAGTAACGTATAAAGTCGCAAATAAAATGATCCAAATTGCCTTTGAGCAATTCAAAGCTGCGCAACGCATCAAGTTTGTATGTTGATTTTTCGTGATTGGTGATGATTTCAGTTACAATATTTGTGCTGATTTCAAGTTCCCGGATACTATTACTCCGAATGCCTGTTTGAATGCTAATAATATGGAAATACTTTTTTTCTGCTTTTCCAATATTTTTTAGCTGTGTTCGATTTCCGTTCAATTTGTGTGGTGCTGCTATATTGCTCCTGCTTGCCGTTTTCGGGTGATACAGCGCGTTGAAAGTGTATCGAGTTTGCCATACGCACCAGTTGGAAATATGATTATCATAACAATGAGTCGCAGACATATACACTTCGCATCTTTTCTTCATCTCTCTCTCTCTCTCTCTGTTTCTCTTCCGTCCAATGGGAAAGCACCGAATGAATGCCAAGTGAAAAACCAACTGCAACCGAAAAACGAGAAAAGCGATGAAATTCGACCGAAAACTGAGTCCCACTTGAATCAAACATTCGGTATCTTCATTTTAATGTTATCAAATGACTCGTAGTCGCCATCTTCATCCGAATGATTTATTCGCAGCTGTTTTTCTGGCAAATGGAGCCAAAGTTTTTCAGTATCCGATCATGGCGTGTGCGGAGCCAATGTGTGATTTTCTCTTCAGCGAAAAATTAGGTCCTCACTACGAGGCAGTTTCGATTGCAAAAAAAAAAGTATGAAGGCCATCGAGAAAATCAATAAAATCATAAAACATTTTATGTATTCTACTGTGCTCGCGGTGGTTGGTTTGTTTCACCCAAGAAAGAAAATCGACGACATTCATCAATTGCGAGCTGAGCAATGGAAATTCCGAAGAAGAAAATCATAACATGAAATGTTGTAAAAAGGGAAAAAAAGGAGCAACCGATCGATAAATAACAAGAGCGCTTTAGCATTCCAAAGAAAACCAAAGTTGTGTAATTTGAAGCGCGCAATGCTTTAAAAAAAATGTAATTTAGAATGTCATAAATTTGAAGAGGAAATAGAAAAGTGACATTTATAGAAACGCTACCGATTTAATATTGTTCAAATAAACGTGTTTCATGTCATACAAAACCCAGCCATCGTATCGTGTATGACGAACGTAGATAGGAAACAAATAAAAATAAATGTACGTTCATTTTCTATGCACCATACCAAACTGATTTCGTTTCATTTCGCTGGATATTCCAGTGCAGCGTACTAGTCATAAATCATGATTTGGTTCGATTAACATTTTTCGAATGAAAGAGTGGCAAGTGTACGACAGAATTCATTTCAGAAATGAAATTTATCGAGAGTAAAGTAGCAGTGAAAAGACAAACTGCGGGGAAAAATTCATTCGGATGGTATTTTGGAGTGTTGCAAGCGTCTTGAACGGTAAAATCGAATGAAAAAAAAAATTCCCTGATAAAAAGTGTCGAGTGGCAAAGCGAATGGCATGCTATTGGAAAATAAAACCATTCAACAAAAATAAATCTTTATTTTATTGGGATTCCAGTTTTATTGGGTGTGTTTTCTACATGGAATCCTCTTCTTCAATTCTTCACCTTGCTTTGATTTTGCCAATTCCTTTATGGAACTTGAATGTACTACTTCACTTCTCCTCGACCATTTCATGCCATTTTTCTACCACTACAAATGGTTCGAAGTATCAAAATCCGCCCGAATGAGTTATTTAAAAAATTTGATTTATTTTTTTGAAATCAGCTGGCAGTCTTCTGTGCTGAACTACCATTTGGGCGAACACTGCGAAACCACCCTAGCGTTGGTGCGCCCTTTATCAACAACCATTGCGACGACATATTACAATTTCCCGTTGAACGTGCATATGAAAGGAAACGAATCTTGATTGTGGCTAATTTGGTATGCAGTATCGATTTCTTTCTGCACATCGTATGCATTCGTTACTATTGCAATATCATTTGCATGCTAATGCCTGTCTGGAGAGAAAGAGAGGCAAAGAGATAGAAACTGAAATTTGGGTTCTCGTTTCAAATCCATTTACCAAATCGTCTAATGCGCTAGATAACTCATTTCAACTGCGGTTCGAACGACTATTGAGTGTGATTCGTGGGCTAGGAGTACTGTATATCCATAGCCCAATTCTGCTACATTGGACCATCGAAAGAGAGTTTACCGGGAATTTTCGGAATTCCATCTCAAAAATCAAGAGTGGAATTGTTGAAGTGCCTGAGTAAACACACTATACTTGAAAATCCATTTAGGAATATTGTGTGTAGTGTTTAAAAGCGTTTATACAGTTTCCATAATTGCTTGCACCTCAATTGCTGCAATGGATTAACGTAAACACATTGAGAATACTTAGTTCAATGGCAGGATTCGCGCCTAACTCAAATAAAAGGTTTTATTGCTGCAAGAGATGTTGAATAATTTGTGAAGAATCATGCATTCCGGGCTCTTACAATACTTGTTTTTTTGTGTGTTAAAATACCCAGTAAAAATTTAGCGGAACAATGATTCCGATTTATCGGTATTAAACTAATCGGAATGATAAATCGGAATAAATACATGTATATGAAAAAATTCGGAAGGCAATTTTTTTCCATAAATCTCAGAAATGTATGGTTTTTTCGCTTGAAAATCGCCCTTCGGGTCGCCACCTCACATGAAATTTCTGGAAATGACTGGTCTGAATTATCTCCGATTTGCCGATTTTCCACAGTAGCGCTTTTCCGAAAAATTTTCCAACCAAATTTGTTTAATAAATAATTTGCATTGAAGAATACCGATAAATCAGAATCATTTTTCCGCTAAATTTTCTCTGAGTAGTTGTTCATTTGAACCACCTTGGAATGCTTCTTCATTGCACCAACCAAAGAAACAACAACACGAGCAACATATGGAATCGATTTTGACTCGCCGTTTTACATTAAGCTAATCATTTATCTCCAGGTTTTCATACCAGTTGATATATGTATCAGTAGTATTGCAGTGTAGAATCTTGAAATGGAATATTTGAAGGAAGAGTGTCTGAAAAATAAGGTCAAGTTTTGATTTATTTGGGGTGAAATTGAATCGATTGAACCGACTACTAACTACCCAGTGCCTGCATGCTTCATTGATTTATTTTGCTGGTAATTTGGTTGAACGGTGAATTTCATTAAGCTCAAAGAGGTAAACTAAACTCAACATTTCTCACTTTCTAATGATAGTTCCCAGTTTCAACGTCGGTAGACGAGTGTCTTTCTACAAGTTTTACCATGATTAATGAAACTTTGAAATAGTTCGACTGAAAGGTAACAAGTATACGTGTATCTAATCGTCTTTCCAGCTGGATTCATTGGTGTACCTTAGAAATGGCCTAAGATCAATTTTGAGTGTGTGTACAGTCTACCGTAGAAGTTAACATAGACCACACTCTAAATGCTTGGATAATTTAAGTGAAGTACATATTCGCTTTGTTCCAAATAAACCAATAATTTTTAATTTCCAGCTCCGAAATGGAATAATTCAATTTATACAGCTTCAATATTGAATCAATAATTGAGACCAACAGCTAAGTTAGTGCCTATTAAAGCCAACGTTTTGACGATGAATATTTCAACATCGTTCAATTGTGTTTATGCAGCAAAACTGGAGCTTATTATTGTCTGGATTCATGGCAATTTTATTAATTAGTTTGAATAGCATACAAGGCATGTGCGTTTAATTTTTTATGCTAAATAAGCACCCTCATATATACAGCTTCAACGATAGCGGCAGCCAATCCTGTTGCCCGGCCGATAGATAAAATAAATCCATTGGCATGAAACTTTTTAATTAAATCGCGGAAATAAAGTGGATGATAAATTTGGTTGAGGATATAGTTTTTGTTTGTTGTTATTTAATTAAAAGTCATACCATCTCGATAAAAATGCACAGTACACACCGATAAGCGACACATTTTTCAGCGTTTACGCGACATTAAAGTTGGCCATTTTTTTCTCGAGCAATAACTTTATCTCGTTCATCATGGCAGAATTCATTCTTCGGGGGCAACATGCTTTGATTTTTATCTGCAGATATGAAATAGTTCAAAGCATGCTTTTGGGGGAATCTGCAGTTTTAGCCAACCATATCGAGCTCAAATAGCCAGATTTGCGTTGAGTTTTCGAGAAAGTAATATCACAGAAGATGTATGCGGGTGACGTGCATGTATGACAAAGGAGAAAATGAAATTGAATTTTCTGTTTTGTTTGTGCATTTCGCTTCAAGTGATTGCGAATATAGAGATGACTACCTCGTTGATGCATTCAAAGCGGTACCCAGGAGAATTTTATGGTAGAAAATAGAACACGACGAACCAAACCAAATCTTTCGCTGGTTCTGTCGAAATATTGAGGGACAATTTACGAAAGCATCCGTTGCTCGAGTTGGATAATTAGCGAAGAACAATTTATATATTCAGCAAAAAAAAAATTTGAACATAGTCTATGTCACAATGAGAGTGTTTGCATAGATTTTTAATCTGCATCGCTTAATTCGCGTAATATTTCACACAGATACATTGCAATGCATTGATTCACGGACGAAATAATCCCCTGAACGTTCAAGTGTGGCTCACGAACGAAGAAACATTTAAAGCAATGCAAATATAGAAATTCCATTGCAAACGAAAGAATGAAAGGAAATAAATGATATTTAATTTGGAACCTGGAGTGTAACAGTTGTTGCTTACAGTTCCGTAATTCTATCCATGAAGCTACAATATCAAAAGCATATTTTCACCGGTTTTTCTCTATTGCTGTCATCCATTGAATATATTTGCAATTGTCAATTTAAATTGTACATTGTATTCCGAATACATTTCGGTCTCGCTTCCAACTCAGGTTGCATTTGATTTGCATCGAAATATCATAATTTACATGGGTTTTCATCTCGATGCAAAAATGGTATTCGGGTTGACTGAACGGTACTCGAACGAGATTGCAACTTGTGTTTGCCAAGTGTTCTTTTTTCCCCTTTTCATTTTACAAAGAATTCACTTTGAAAAGTTTTTTTCGAGCAATGCTTTTAGCAGCTTGGGATTTGATGAAATCACTTGAATTGAATCTGTAGTCGGAGAATGTGTTTCGTTGAATATGTTCAAAGTGCCAACTACCACTTACTCAATCGAAAAAAAGAGAGCATAAAATCCTGAATCAGTTCGTTTATTACGTCAGAGGGTAAACACTTCCAACAATGGAATGATTTGTGTGGAGTGTTAGAGATCAGAAATACCCAAAAGAGAACATAGAGGAGAGAGAGAAAGGTTAGTTTCGGCCGACTGCAAGGGCCATTGACGCACGAGTACCAAACAACATGCAACATAAACATGGTAACCCAGCACTTTCCTTCCGCTTGCTTTATTGTTTCCGTTGATAAATGTTCACAAATTAATTTGGTTATTATCGCAATATCGAAAACATCCACCAGAGTGCTGACCGATGATGGTCTCGATGGCGAAACGAGCAAACAAACTACGTCTGAAATGAGTTTATCAGCTCAAAAAGCTATTGTCACTTAATGAATCTTCAGCCAAGGCTGAAATGATTGAATTGATTCGGTTAATATTTCATTCGGACATCATCGTCCTTTCTTAAGATTGACTGCATAAGTACACAATGAGATGAGTCATTAATTTAAGTATGCCTTTGGCGTTCTTTCACTGAACACAGCAATAAAACATCGAGATAAATTTCCTGTGATTCGACTAGGTTAATCTCAATTTGCGTTTGACTACTTCGTTGTCGCAAAAACACAAGAAACACACATTCGACTAATGGTATCGCTAGCCAAATTAAAACAAATGAAGAAATTGCGTGAACAAATAACATCGCATTTGTTTTTTTTTTGTTGAAAAGTTCATAAAACTTCTATAAGCTCAACAAAGTTAGAAGTTCTAACTTAGAAGTAAGTTAAGTCTAAATTAGAACCAATGAATATTTGGTCTATATAAACAAATACATTTCATTAGTTCGGTGCTCGGCTCATATTTTGTACAGAAAATTCGGACCGTGAGTATTAAAGTTCCGGTACTTTTGGCATGGAGCAGAATACACGGCGGAATTGTAGAAGCAGGCAAATGAGTCCTTTGATAATCGGCTACGAAGTTCGATATCGACTTATCAGCTTGATGCTTTTCATCGACAACCAGCCAGCCAAAATAGCGAATACTTCTCAACATTGCGTGCTGTCGACATTCCATTAATTCCAACACAAGTATTTCTATTATGAAAATAGTTATTTGGTACCATTTACTGAAAATGAGAAACACTATAATCACCATTAGAACAACCCACTCTGCACTTCATCGTCTATTCATCGGGCAATCGTTATTTCGTGAATGAATTTCTTACTTTTTTACTTTGCACAGAAAAAAAAAACGCACTCTCAACATCCAAGGCACTATATAAATGACGGCGACAAGCGCTACTAAATTGCTTCCATTTTTAATACTAGTGCTCCTTCGTTTCGCCTCAAGTGCTAAATGTAAATCGCGAAAAAAGCTGTTTTCGTTGAAATAATGCCAAAATAAATATCATTCCATTTCGTTTCACATTTTCGTTTATTTTATGGAATTTAAGCATTTATTTTTTTTCTGTGTATGCTCATGCTCATGCTCACACAACTGAAATCGTATGCCACTTCTTGCAAATTTATTCATTGAAATGAAGAAATCGATGTTCGAACTCAGCGCCAGAAAAGACGCTCACTGCTGAAATAACCAAGTAAAAAGCATGCAAACGTTCGGCAATTGCATGCATTATGCACATCACTATAGGTAGAACAAGTTTAAATGATGTTTGGCCGCGAATATTTGTTATTAAATAGTTTCTAGTCGGAAACTTTGGTGTAACGGGAAGTAAGCTAATGAGCTAACCACCAAAACTATGCCATATTTAAAGCAATTATTTTCCGTGACGCATTACATTTTGCACATACAACAACGGAAACTTGGTGAAAAGCATCAGTCACTCTCAGTTCAAAGGTGAAAATTGGCACGGTCAACAGAAACTTTCACAGCAACATAAATTAATTCGAAAAGTTTTGACTAGAGAAAAAAAACGGCCACTCCATTTGCTGCATCTATTCACACATTCCAACGAGGTTTTACATAACGATGCACTCAACTTTAAACCATAAATAACAGCGAAAAGAACAAATTGAATTAGATATTTTCGAAGTGCCATTAATATTGCTTAACAGTTAGTTCTATGACCATACTTTCGTAAAAATCCATTTGTATCTTTTGAATATAAAAGTATTATTCCATTGAATGATTTCATGTGCAATGTATTTAAGAGTTGGATATTCAAGAGCATGACCATTCTGATATCGAATGTAGACATAATCGTAACATTGAAACCTAACATCAATTCAATCGGCCGCATAGAACTGTTTCCCATCATGCCTGGATCATCATAAATTCTGAATAAAACGTAATTCGTACGTCTTCGAAGGGAACTGGGTTTACCAACTGAAATTAGTCTGATAAAGATTAGACTCATTTAGACGTTAACTGTACAGAAAAAAAAGAATGAGCCCGAGAAAAAAATAAGCGCAATCGATTTGCAACTGACTGTCGGCCATTTGGTCCGTATTTACATTTCATATCAGAATTATTCCCATAAATTTGCTAAATCGTTCAGTCTGTAGGCCAACAATTACTTCGAATATTCATTGAATCAAAAATGCAATTCGAGCAATCGACTCTGGCCCATAAAAAAAGCACCAATGGACTTTTATGTTTCACCCTATACACGCAACAACAACAAAGAAAACATCGTACAATGTGCGCAGTTGGAGAAAACAATTTGCGTTTTGCATACTCAGCACTGGGAGCAAAGTACTTTTTGTGGTCTGATTATTATACGGTTTAATGTAAAATCGCCCCTAAAAAACTGGAAAAAAACACACCATTTTTGTATATCCATTGAATTCAATTTAATGCTACACTTCACTTACCATTTCCATTTGGCAGTTGTGTTTTCAATCGTGTGATCTTTTGACCTTTCAGGCTTTCAGCCTATAATAAAACCTGCCATTACAACGCAAAATGGCCTCATTATAATTATGATGTCTTGCCGTTCATGCAGTAATCACATTGATTTGATTTCCATTCGGTGATGAAGCAAATGATTGTAGCCATTTTCTTCGGCTTCGGGAAAAACCATTTGACTCGCTTGGGAAGTCAAATCGCTATGATTAATATGTTTGCGTTCCATGGTGCATAATTTGTTGAAAATTTAAAACTTTTCTCTCAAGTACACACACACTCAACATTCAAAATAATGATGGAATTCACTCAATTTCGTTTGAAAATTGTAACAATTTGAAAGGAAGCGTCAAGTAGATTTCTTAATGTCAAATCAAATGCACGTGACAAAACGAATGGAGCGAAAGAATGACGAATGGCTTAGAAAATGGAGTGCACGATAGCGAAATGAAGTTCAAACTTCTGTTGCCTGACTTCATTAAAGGTATTATCACTCACACATACACAGAGAGAAAAAAAAAACTTTGTAAAAAGTTCATGGAAATTCACTCGCATAAAAACCTTAGAGCCATTGAAAAGACAGCAAGCACGTCATTCATGTTCACTTGAAGTACTGCATTTACGTAATTTAATGATTTGACTTCGAATAAAACGTTAAAGACTGCCGGATGGATGGAGGCACGTAAAATGTGCTTTTATCGTTGTTTTTTTTTTTTCTTGTTTGTAATTGAAAATTGAAAATTGAAAGAAAAAAGGTGACGTGAACATTTTCTGGCAAAAAAAGCTATGATTATTTGTGACGATTAGACCTTTGATAATTATTTCTTTTCGAGACGAACGTGTTTTTTTCTTTTATTATCGTTATGTCTCGAGCCTACTGTATACTTCTAAGCTAATTTTCTCCATAAGTAATTCGTCTGCTTTCTAGCGTCTTGCATGTTCCCATTGAGATGTAACTAATGGCGCTTAGCTTTAATTGGAATCCCTTTAAAATGTGTTTGAATTGGTTGTTGAAATATTTTATTCATGTCAGGTACAAGAACAAAGCCGGCTCTCCCATCGGCATTCGCAAATTACATATGAAATAGATATCATTGAATAAATTACATAAGTGGTCGCTGTTGCGTGAAAAATGGGTAATTACGTTTATCATACGAAAAGTTGTGCTTTGTAGTGTACTCTGTATTTGAATTATATCATGTCATTGCGGTGGATGGAAAATCATTGTGGAGCAGCTTATTTCACATTCTGCCTCTTTTGCTAGCTAGTATAATTCCAGCGTTATGTGCTAGTAAGTGTACTTACGATATGTATTTTGTTAAGTGTGTGGTACGTGTAATGCATGTGTAGTGTCATCTTGGTGAACGTGCTTTTGCCATCAAAGAAGTTCGGTATTGCTGCTTTTATTTTTTCTTCTTCTTCTTCATTTTTACCAATTCCCTATTGACTTTTCCACATTGCAGTCATATTTTAGCAAATGCTTTTGACTTAAAAACCTTCGTTTATTCGGAAATCGTACACCAGAGACTAATCTCGCGAGAAAAAGAGAGACCAGAAAAGTGTATAAACCGAAGCGATAACTGAGTTGAGCGAGTAGAACTTGATAACATCAGGCGTGAGACATGTTTTTCATCATATACGACCTTTTTGCGTGAATGAGTCCCAATCGTGATCAAAAAACGTTTGTTTTGTGTGCATCATGAAAAATTGAGAAAATCGCATTTCACTTAAGTATGTAAATTAAAAAAGATAATTATGCAAAATAAAGCCACATCACATTGTAGCATACGTTACTTTGGGTCTGCCATGTTGGTGGCAGCAGCAGCGACGATGTCTTTGTAATGTTGCGGTTGATTTTTGTGAAGTGGTGCGGTTGGTGGTGTACCAAAAATTCACACGTTGATAAAAGCCAGCTGCTAGTTACAACTAGGCAAAAAATGCTTTGCAGTGCGGAAAATACGTTGTTTTCCCATTTAAATTAACTAGTTAAAGCAAATTACAATTTGCATTATGTAATTGATAAATTATGCTGGCTTGCAACCATTGTTGGCTGCACTTACGCCATTCGTGCACTCTTGCATTCTTCCAATTTGGATTCTGTAACTTCTGCTGAAACATACATTCATTCCATTTCATGCGAAACGGTACAAATCAAGGATTTGGTGGCTTTAAATCTTGTGATTTTCCACGCAAAAAAGCCTCGAGCATAGCTGAGTAAATTGCATGTTGTTCCCGAGTAATATTATTCGAGAGTTTTGATGGTAAAACGGGAAGAGCTTATGCATAAACTCATTTCAAGCTAGCAACGCACACAAAAAACAAAACAAAGCACATTCCAAATCCATATTACAAGCATGACCAAACACCGACTGATTTTCCATTAGTATCAACATATTTTGCATCATGAGTGCATGTAGCCATTAGCAATCTGTTTACTATTTCGATTGTGAAAAATCAAGACAAATTCGATTTAATTCATTAGATGACAACGTAGATGCTAATTCAATTGCTCTGGCATACCTATTCAACTTTTAATCTTGTAATTATTTTCCAATGTTAACTTGCTTGTTGCACTCATCGGTGTTGAGATAGTATCACCGCTTAGACCACTTTTTTATCATTCCGCACTTAGAATATCATCAAATGCTAGTATTGGAGGATGCAACGAGTGAGTGGAATGGAAATTACTTTGTTGATTTTCCAGTACTCACCTGCTGTTTTATGGATCTCGGTTATGGAAATACCACAATATCTCATCTCTGTGAAATGCTGCACGGAAATAGCAAATTCATTGCTCTTTTTTCATTCCATACTGAAAATGTGTGCATGAACACACCAAAATATGTAATCAAAACGAGATATCCCAATTAGAATGTACCTCGTACCCATCCTCTGTTAGTTGTTCGTACTCGACTTACTTTGAAGAGTGTAAATATGATGCTTATATTACTGTATGTTATTCCTCCGGCAGTTGTACCGGAAAATATGTATAGGATCAATCAACATGCCATATATTTTATAACATACATGTTAATCACATCTTACATGGATTCGTTTGAACAAGTCATTTCAGATAGGCACTTTGAAAAGGTGCTTCAGGCTAGAACAAAATATTGTTCATTACCGCATATATACGCTGTAATAGAATCTTTCGTATCGAAATATTTTCCGAAGAAACGCATTTTGAAGTGAATGATATTATATTTCTATGAGATAGGGAGAGGAAATAACGCAGTACTTGTGCTTAATAGAAGAAAAAAAAACCACAATCAACATCAATGAATGGTAGCTAGGGTGCATCACATTCACTTCAAAATTATAATATCCTCTTCATAAAAAGAATTTGTTGACTATAAATTATGGTAAGACTTTCAATGAGAAACATTAAGCTTCTTTCTGACTCCAAATATATCTAATGTGAAACTCTTTGTTTTTTCTCTCTATGAGACTCCAGCAGAAAATTGGTTTTCTGTACATTTTCAGGGCTGAAATTGGTTTTCTGCCACATTTCGTATAACTGTTAATTTGAAACAGAAAGTGTTTTACGATAATTAGTTGGTGGTCTTTGAATTATTCAAAATGATCGGAGATTATTTGCGAAAACTTTCACTTCAAGTCTCCAATTATACAATGTGCACGCAAATGTAATTTCTGCTCTCATCTAAGCCAACAATATCGAAGAAAATTCCGAAACAAATAGCACGAGAATATCATTTGCTCACCAATTCTAGTCCATTTTCAAAATCCAAATCGACGACCTTTCCAATTTGCGGTTTTAATTAAACTGTTTCTCATTCGAATTCATAAGCCTATTTAAATTGATTTGGAAATTGAATGCAAAACTAGCTCAAATAAAAGATCATACAACGTGTTTCCAGTGTAAAATGGAAGGGACTTGACGTCATCCGCCCTTTATGCAAAAAAAACAACGTTACGGAAACTGTGTGTGATAGCAACCTCAATATTGTCCTGTATGCATCGAATGTTACTCAACACACAATCGCATAGCATTTCGCACTAGTATGTGACAATGAATAGGAAAATATGCTGGTGATGGTATTCATATAATTAAAAAGTTTGTAATTAAAACGGATCCATTCATTTTGTTCACATTTCTGCCGGTCTGATGTGTTTGAATGCACATACAAATACACATACATGAAACGTCGGCGAAGGCAAATGCACAGCATCGTACAATGTATATCGTTGCCGGTCCGTGTTATGATGTGCTCCGTAATGGAGCGGGCCGCCTTTCTATACCAAGTACCTTGTATTGTATAATCCTTCCATGAAACGTGAACTACAAAGCGGTTCCGGTCTTTTGAATGTTGCGTGATCTTTCCTGTTGCTGTCGCTCTTGTTCTTCACCCGAATATACGAAGAGAGAGAGAGAGAGAGAGAGAGAGAAAGCTCAAAACTGTGTCATCGACTGAATTTCTCTTTAACGCATAAAAACGATTATTTTTACGAAGGTTTTACCCTCGATTCTTTAGTCTACATTTTGTACCGGGCGGAGAAATTGCTCAGTGAACAAAAGGACGAGAAAAAAAATGAAAACATAAACACAGAGATTTCACTTTACCAAAAAGAAGTGAAGTAGTACCTTTGTGTGTGCATCAAGTGACAACCGGGAGATAACGATAAATAAACGACTCAACATGTGCAACGAGAGAAAACAAAGACGTTGATTGAGTTGCTACTGCTGTACATCACTTTCTCTAACGTTCGCTTGTGTGTGTGTGTGTGCCATTAAGTCAACTTCGCTTGAATGCACAAGTGCTTGCTTTGCGTCTGTTAGGCACTTCTGATCAAATCATATTTACGATAAACACATTTAAAATCGTTGTAGCTGAAGAGAATTGCCCGTTATTGCATAACATAAAACGTGTTTTTACCTCGAAAACATTTGGCTAAGCCCGTTGGAAAATGTTTGGCGTAAAAACCGATTTCATGGTTGTCTTCGTTTTCCGTGCATCACAATCTCAGGATCTCATACGCAATTCACTAAGCTAAGGGCTGTAAAAATCAACTAAATTTATATATCCCACGATATCACAGTGCAAACAAATTGTGGAGTCGATTTTCTCTTTCGAATAGATTGGCTTGGTTGTATACATAAGCTAACATGGGGCTTAGAATCGTGGTTTGTTGAGTTGCTCATGATAACATAAAGAAACATCATGTAAGTGCTAGAGACAATCTAACGACTTACCGTCTTTCCGACCGACCAATGGGTAATATTTTCTTTGAATAAATTGATGTCATTTGAAAATGGCAAAATTCATTTTGGTATGAAACTCTGAATCGAGTAACATCGAAAACAATACCAAAAATGTCCGTTCACATACATGGGTTTGTCGTTAGAAAGTCCAATGCGGTGAGTTCTTTGCGAGCACACTGTATTGCTCCTACCAAAGTTTTTTTTTATGCGTGCTCATGTTGGTTTATGCAGAAAGGCTCACTTATTCAAATCCTTCCGGTGCTCTGTCGTCTTCGTCGAAGAAACAACGCATGAATTATATGCCGACAATGGCATACATTTACATCTGTCAGGCATGAATAATATTTAAATACAAAGTTTACAGCGACACCACCGATACAAGCTAATTCAGAATTATGGAAATTCACCATTGTTTGAGACAACTTTGAATAATATCAGTTGCGGATAACACCCACATGTTGAACATCGATTTGTGAAACAATGGAATTTAATTCGGCTTCAAATGGTCGACCATAAGGAAACAAGCGCCGACGATAAGCCCTGTAAACTTTTTTTTTTTGACGCAAAGTCCATTTTCGCTTCGTATCTTCTCAGTCGGATCAATATAACCAGCCAGACGGGAAAAACAAATTTCGAGCCGCTTATTAAATTCGCTCATTTGGCTTTACAAATTTAATCTACAATAAATGTATATACCCTTCGGAGTCGCCCTCGTTCTATTTCCACATTGACATCATTTTAAAATAGTGAAGCAGAAAATAATGAAGTTCCAGCCAAAATGAAATTGGTGACATTCCAACACCACATAAATGTGTGCATTTAATTTGAAACTAACATTGTTATAGTTTGTCTGTTCACTTTGACAGTCAAAAGTGGAAAACGCTTTCGCTCCTGACATCCACGTACATGTTCAACCGATGGATAGACAGAATGGTCGCAATTTCAGAACAAAGCACGTAACATTGGCATTATGAAATTCGCATAGATTCCAACGAATTCGCTCCGTTGAATCATTAACATTTTTATTGTATAATTATTTTAATAGAGGAGTTTAAAGTGGGATGGGCGTTACACAGAGGATGTCATTATAATCATCACGTGTAACATGTCGCAAGCAAATAAATTGATGGCTGCATTACAGTTTGTGCTTAGAAGTTTAAATGGAGTATGTCGAATGGTTATACGTATGATGGGGTCATGCCAATGGAAAAGCATAGAAAGTGCGGTGCGCAAATCAAGCACCTGTACGACGCAAATTCTTGTAGAATGAGCGTGCATGCCATTCCCACACACTACATACATTATGCACGTAAAATAATTTATATCTGGATTATGAACGATGAGAAAGCCCTCCTTTGCACAATGACAAGTTTGTTGTACAAATCAGCAAATTTATCTTCCGTTATTCCTGTGGTAGCATTGTCTAGTCCTGGTTTTTCTACACACTTGTAATCAACATGTATGACACATTTCCCCACAAAATGATTAATTCCACAATCTTATTTCATACAGATGTGTGCACGCTGCTGATTGTGTCTAGCAAACGTACGTGTTTACATGTACACGCAGTGGGAATCACAAACGAAATACGACATTTTCATTAATTTTTTTCATTTCCATTCCTACAAAAGTAGAATTTTCTATTTTCATGTTTGTTCAACATCATTTTTCTATTTTAACACTCTCTCATTTATCTCTTTTTACGTTCGAATCGTAAATAACCTCGAATCTAATATGTTCTCATTGTTACTGTAATTACTGCTGTCATCGCTTAAATTACCCTTCTTTTTTTAACGGTCATTGCCACTAATTCCGCTCTTTATTTATTGACGCTTATTCTAAATGCACTCAACTCAGATCCATGGCTGTTTGCCTTGGCTCGTGCTGACACTGAGTTCTGGTGGTGTTTCGAGAAGATATTCGTGTACTTTGAAAATTTCTACTCTAAATGGCCACGATGATATTTTGAGAGGATTATTTCATCCCAAGCAAGAGTTATAGTACAATGCCAGAGTATCACTATTCACAAACCCTGCGAGAAAGAATTAAACCTGTTTACAGAGAGAGAAAAATGCTTCTCACCATAAATTTCAAGTGTTTACTTTTCTGATTTGCAATTCATGATCGCAGTGTTTGTTTGTTTGTTCTTTTTTGGCAAATCAAACAACGCATTCATTAAATAATGAATTCAAAAAAATGCAATTTTCAGACATTTATATTCATGGTTTTTTTTTTCCTTTTTCATTTGCAGCGGATAGCGCGTTCCTGTTGGCAAATGCACAAATCGTCGACTACCCGATCGTATATTCCAATGAAGCGTTTTGCAAGATGACCGGTTATGGTCGCGCGGATATAATGCAAAAACCATGCAGGTAAGTTGCAATCTGAGCACATTTTTCCCCTTTTTTTTTGCACGAGCGCGCGTGTCAAAGGAGAGCAAAAAAAGGAACATGCTCGAAATGCAATTGGAATGCCTGAAAATGGAGTCCAATTAAAATGCAGAACTTTGGACAAACAAACAACGGAGCGAGAACACAATGGAATCCGTTCAATTACCCTTAATGTGGATTGCATGCTAATTTTAGTGTTGGGTTCTCTGCTTCTACTTCTTCGTTGCCAATGAAAAATGGCAGATAGAAACCGGAATTTGCACACGAACACTTGCCGTAGTTTTATTAAAGTAAGTTAATAACTGTGCAGAACTTTCTGTGTCTGTCATGGTTTGTCGCACGATCCAACTCCAAATGGGGATAAAGTTTCAAGAAATCGACATCCTTATCACTTTTTCACTAGCGAATATTGTTACAGTTGGGATTACTTTTCTTGTAATTTCTAACCGATGTAATGCCATTACGGAAACAAAACTAATTTCCTTCGCACATGAATTTCACGTGGAAACTTTTTCGATATTCGTAATCACAATAATAATTTACATAAGAAAATTGTGAAAATATTTGTTTCATGTTACGGAAAAATACAGAACGGTGAATTTCATAAATTTTTGCATCTCATCGAATGAGAAACTTTTTTTGAGGAGAAAATATTCACTCGAAGAAGACTCATTTGGATTTTGGTATACCAATGTCATTTTCCCTCCACATTCATATTTAATCAGATTTTCGGATCAATTTTATTTGATAGAAAGACTTCCTTGCATTTTTTGTAGAGGCGGAAAATACTCTCTAAAAACCTTAAGTTTGACCGAGCAATTTGTCGAACATTCTGCTTTCGGTTTAGTTTATTAAACGCGAGGAGCTACTAAAAAAACTCAATTATGTAGGTTTCATGACGAATATTGCAATTTCTTCTCGTAAATGTCGATGGTTCATCTGCTGCTCGGCGGTGCTACGTATCGCCCGTAAGGTAAATCCAAATAAGCTCCGAATCGTGAGAATACTGCACAATTTCGACCCCAAAAAAGTGAACATAAAAATTTCGTTTGCTCCTAAATTTTTCGTCCATTATTTTGCAAGCAATGAAACCGACACAACGCCAAAAAAGGGAGAAAATGAAATCCGGCTCAAGGATATGCGTTTTCGTTATAGACCAAATCATAGCCGTTTTTGCCGTGCAGTTAAACCATAAACCATTTATTCTATGGGTTCACACAAGCTCTAAGCAACCCAATAGAAAAATCAACGAATAAGGCAAAACGAAGCACAGAAGCACCACTCACCAATGCACAGACAAAAAAAAGTTTGCCTTTTTACATGTTGTTCCAAACCAAGGCATTTTCATCTTCTCGTATTTTGGTATTTGAGTTTTCGTTCCATTGTCTTCCATCGATAAAACAAATAATAAGAGCGAATAAAATGATGTAGAAAAACCGAAAGCGTCGAACGTACTTTGTTTCGGGTTTATTTCTGTTTTATAACGTGAACGACGTAAGTAAAAACATCAACGACCCAGAAACAAATGACGAAAAACAGTTCCGTTTCATGCTACATTTCGTATACAGTGAGCGTAGTCACAGCATGAATACTGTTTGTCTTATTTCTTTTTCGATATTTGTTTTCACCACTTTGTCACTTTTTTCCTGAACTTCTGCCTTGAATGCCTTTCATAATACCATTATGAAGCTCATGATGCCGTATCACATTCATTTTGAGATGTGCTCTACTAATTGAATTTAAACCTCTGATTGAGTGCCACAACTCGCGCTTACAATTCTCACAAAGACATTTTCATCCTCTTAGCGATTTTCATAATCGGTTTTCCCATTCTTCCGGATGTTCTAGATACTACAATCGGATCAACAAAGCAAAAACGATGCCTTTTGTTTCGTGACGATCAAACCATCTGTTGATCAGGTGCCGCTGTTCAACTCAGCAGCATTTGGTTAGCTATTGCTTCTTCTTCTTCTTCTTCTTAAGTGAGCCGATAAGCCCATAATAGTTGTATATTATGCCAGCAATTAAACAGCCCCACAAATGAATGTTATTTCGCATCGATCCATTTCGATCGATAAGAAAGCAGCAGAATTATTGATGCCAACAAAAGCCATTTCTTAATGATTGTATGCTTATGAGCCGAGTATAATAATGCTCGGAGCATTTAAGTTGTTCTGCATTTTTCCATTTTCTTATTTTCACTTTCATACGCTTCCCGTAAATGCTGTTCAACTCAACTTGCGATGAAATTGCCTGCAACATTTCAATTGAACTGTTGAATTAATCAGCATGATTACTTGCTCACGATGGGAAACAAAATATTTTCCATAAAAGTGTTGTGCACACTCCATTTGTTAATGATTTACTGGTTAAAATTATCATTTTTGCTCGAAATCGTGAAAGAGAGAGAGAGAGAGAGAGAGAGAGAGAGAAAAATTGAGAGAAAATAAACGTGTTCCAGCATTGACGTAATAATAATATTTTCCAATAGGCAATTGACATTTTTTGTTTCTCCACTCGAAGCTGTTTTATTTAAAATTTAAAATATTTCATAAATGACGAGCAAATACAAATGGAAACGAAACTGTTCGTTTAAAATTCATAACAAAAAGCAAATGAAAGTCGATTGGTTTCAAATTGTAAAATTTATATGCCAGTTTTGCTCATTGAACATCAGCTTTCCGGCCCTGAACATTGTATTGAAAAAACAAACAGAGCGAGTGCTTTTTTTTCAATAAAAAAAATCCATGGTCATGTGCAAATTTCGCATCACTTGATGGGAGTGATTGCGAGAGAGCGGCCGAGAAGAGGAAAACAACACAAGCAAATAGAAATTGGATATGTGGTTTTATATATTCAGCGCACACATTTCTCCGTTGACTTTGGCCTCCTCCTTCGCATCATCATCTTCTTCGTCGTCTTCGTATTTTGCACACCCTCAAGATATTTATTGGCATGTGTACTTGATGTGCTTGAGTCAGCTTTAACGTATCTGTGCTCGATTTCCTCTTCACGCACTTTATTGATGATCACTAGATAAAAAGCTGGCGTTAACCTAAAACCAGTGTTTTCGCATGATATTAGAGAATCTACGGTTCGGGATTAAGAGGAAACCATCGGAATGTTGAACACGCACTGTGACACACGACCACACAAAAGGATCAAATCGATAAAAGCATGTATACAATAAAATCCAATCGAATCGAAATTGTTTCGTTGTGCAGCTGCACGTATCGTGTGCATGGAGCTCGGTGTTTTCGGTTGACATAAGAGAATGAGAGAGAGTGAAAATAGCCAGAAATTCCGACATGTAGCCAGAAATTCCGACACTCAAGCGAATACAAAACCGCTCCTCTGTCTTACCGACTCGCCGTCGGATGTCATGCGATAAACAGGGAAGTTAATATTACAAACAAACAAACATAATACTCGCGTGCTCTCAACTACATGCGCTTACATGCACTACTGTGTCGATATGGAGCGAAATCAGAAAGAATGACACTCATAAAAAAATAGTGAAAAGAATGTGGTAATTTCGTGCAGAGGAAGATGGCTGTTTGTCAGTGTTGTACATGTAAATTGGATGTTAAATGGCATTACTACTGCATTCCTTCTTCAATGCCTTGTGAGCTTCTCGTCAGGATTATGTTTCGCTTAGAAGTGTCTATGTATTTTATTCATTATCTGGCATTAGGCAATATCAAATGAAAAAGACTAAGCGATGAAAGAACAAAGACGCTATTCAGGCACGTAATATATTCAATGTGCGCCAATGAAAAAGAGAGCCAGACGATGACAGAGCAGTGAAATAAGAAATCGCCAAAAATGTCATACCATCCAAACGTTATACCATCCGAACACGTTGTTGTACTCCTGCTCGCTCGTTTTGTTTTATTTTGATGCTTTATGTTTGATCGACGCATTCACATACTTTGTCGTTTTTTCTCTGTTGTTATTCGTCGGTATTCGCGCCAAAATTTGTCATTGAGCTAGATTTTTGGAGCCATGCTCATGCTTTTGTTGTCGTCGTGTGCATCGACTACTTATTATGTCAACAATTTGCGCTTATCATCAGTGAGCAGAGCATGCATAACAGCCACTTGAACGTGGCGAAGCAGTGCGAGCGGAAGCACGCACGCTATCACATTCAATGGAAGATACCCATAAGCCAAAGTGAATTTCTTCGCTCGAAGTTTTTTTTCTTCATTTATACTGCAATTTCAACGTTGCTTTCGGTACTCGGAATTGATATTTGGTTGCGGATGTATGCAAAAGCAGTGCTATGGTTTCACATCTACGCAATTTATATGGTTCGTCATTTTATTTTCTCTTCTCTGCATTCTCGGGCATCATAACAACCGAAGCTCCCGTCGAGTTGGCTATGCTTGAAACTTTTCCATGGGCTTCCATTTTATGTTTCTTTTGTTTGTTCCAGTTTATCGTGGAAGCTATCTGCTAAAACTTAATATCTACTGAGCAATCTTTCCAAGAAATTTAGCATTGCATCATCGGAATTTGATGGGCGCATCGTGCTGTGCTCAATCACAATTTCATTTGCCACTTCCGAGTCGTTTTCGATTTCTTAATTTCTCCCCGAGCAATCATCAATTTGATTAATGGCACATTTCATCTTATGTTTCGTTCACCGACACATATCCATTGTGAGCGAACCAGCAGCATTCGAATTTCCATTGTGCACTTGCCATTTTATTCACTTCTTCATTCAACATTGCGATGAAAAACGATGTGAAAAATGAGACACATTCGCAGCGCGCACAGCACACAAATCAATCCACACAACACGAAATGGAATGTGAAATGCATGTAACGATATGGCAGCAATCACATAACCGCCGTATAATGTTCCATGTAATGAAACCGAATCAGAAAAAATTGTGATTGAATCAAAGATTCTACAAAAAAGTGGTCTTCATTCTTTAGTTCTGTGCAAGTACATGGCGATTACATTTAATGGTGAATGCGTGCTTGCGAAAAGTTTCGAGAGAAATTGCCAACTGGTAATCTCATTATAAGTCTGTTCGCAATAGCTAACGAGCGTTATAAGAAATTCGAGCAAAATCTTTAGCATGTAACTTACACCATACCATTTCTATGGAAAGTGTAAGCTCAATATTGTGAACCAAATTGGATTGTTCTTAGTTTGATTTTACTTTGAACGAAAGTCATAAGGAGAGACAGAGAGAAAGGGAATAGAAGAGAAATTCACTTTTGGTTAGCATTCATGCAGTGCAGTTCGTGGCTGCTGCATCGAAATGCTGGACACGATTTTTCCTCAAGGAGAATTGAATTCAGCTTTCAATCTCCAGAAAAATGGGAAACTTGTATGTGGTCTTTCTGTTTTAATGGGATTTCTTGTGAAAAATGGCTTGAACATAATTTGAAATTGAATCGGCCTGATCCGATGCACATAGCTCAAATTGAATGGCACGTGCAACATATTGCCCATTCGCGTGTTGCTTTTTGAATAGTTGAAAATAATTACCTAGCTCTGGTGCTCCCTTCGTTTCCAATAGACTGCGAACATTGAATGCGAAGACAAAATCGATTAACTTTATCGATTCACAGAAAGCTGAGATTTTCTCATTACTTTCCATTCAAATAAGATGCTTTGTTTTCTTGTTCAACTGCACAGATTTTTCCTGACTAAAATCGAAAAAAATCGGTTGCAACAAAGTCAATAAACTTGGTTGGGCGCATAATGAGCTGCCTTCATTAATCATCGAAGTCTGTGCATTTGTGCAAATAAAGCTAGTAACTTCTGAAGAATTTAACAAGAAGAAAAAGACGAATGGAAAAAGAGCACATAGTTTGGCAACATCATAAATGAGTATCATGCTAACAACGGAGACAAGCATAACAAAGCGAAGAAATTTGAACGCAAAAGGGAGACGTTCAAGTAATAAAAACAAATCGAACTAGCAACAAGAGCGGAAAAGTCATGTTATTCATTGTGCGCTTTGGCGTAGACGAATGATAACAAATGCGCTAACATTTATCATATCATCATGTTCGTTTTGTCTTTTGATTTCACTTCATATCGTTAGTTTTTGTGCTCCTCCGATTCCCTCTCCTCGATCAACGTTCCATCCATTGTGTTTGACGCGCTCTTTGTGTGTTAGTTCAATAAAAATCTCTATCAAGATTTTCACCCGACTTCATTTCTATATTTACAGATGTCAATTCATGTATGGCGAATCAACCGACAAAGAAACAATTTCCCGCTTAGATTACACACTGGAGAATCAGCTGCAGGATCAATTTGAAGTCCGACTTTATAAAAGCAACAGTAAGTATCAACTTTTTATCTATATGCTATTGGTTGTCACAATTATACAATCACAAATGATACACACTCCTCCTACTGCTGTCGTATTATTTTTGTTATGTGTCGAAGGTCAGAATTTTGAATAATAATGCGGAAGTGGTGTGTGTGTATCGATGAAAATATCAATTTATGTGTGGTTTTCATGGTGACGTTTCGCTTTCATTCAATTTGCCATGACACTTCGTCGGAAATTTCGGTCGTTATTTTGATTGCTGGTTTTGTTTTTCCATTTCAACGTCAAAACATTAGACGTGCTCTTTTATGTTCCTTGTTATGCCACATATAGATACATCGATAGGCCTTCCATTTGCTTGCTCTTATCTCTGTGTGTTTGCGTGCATTGTGTATCGAATGTGGCCAATTTATGTGAACAAGAATTATTATGGGATTTCAGGAGGTAAAATCCGATACGAAGTTTATGTTATATGAACTCCATCATATGACATAAAGATATTGTTTCGCTTATTTTTCTCCTTCTTCATAACAATGATACACATTTTTCGCCATCCGATGGAAAATACCAATATTAAAGCGGAAATTCGCTGATGTCAAAGCTTACGTATGACAGTCCTTATAAGCCAATATTTATACGAACATCGATCACATACAAACGCACACGCGCGCGCGCGCGCAAAGAATAACAACACAGACAATACAATAAATAAGGTCCATTTCGAATGATGTTGTGCGACGGAACAAGTTGGAAATGAAAACGACTCAGTCGATTGTACGGAACCAACAAATGGTTTTTTATGGCAATACTTCGCAGTGAAATACCATTGACAATGGATGTCGAAACAAATAGATAAACAGTGCTCAAAACTTGAAAAAACGATGAAAGTTGTCCGCATTCCGTTTCGTTTATGTGATTTCATTTTGAGCTTTGTTCCGTCGTGGTGTTATTGATTCCTTTTATGCTATTGTATTTAAGAGGAAATGAAAAATCACAGCGAAATCGAGAAGATGTCAACTGCTATTGCTTTTTTTTTCGGGGGTAAAATATATTTGGAGTGAAACTGTGCTCCGAGTTTTTTTTCCATTGGATTCACAATATTTATTATATTGTCTCATATCTTGACGCAGTGGCTACTTGTGGGAATTCATTTTTATCGTTTCTTGTGCTGTCAAAAGCATAAAAGGTTTGCTGTCCCATGCAAATAAAGCCTTGATAAACATTTGAATTTCCACGCCCGTGCACTGAATGAAAAGGTGCCGCATATGCTAACGCAAGGGCCACTTAAAAAAAACTCTCCTCTTGACCTTACACACACACACACACAAAAAAAGACGGTTTGACCAATTTCAACGGGAGTTTTCCCGAATTGCTTCCAACAAAAAACGAGCTAATATGAAAAATGATTTTTGGACTCTACCCACGGCGACGGAAAATATTTCTTCTATGCAGATACATTTTCTAAAATGTGATTAGGACGACAAATCCCGTTTCGTTTATATGTCAAGCCTGAATATTTGTTTACGCTTAAGTTAATGCCTCTTCGATAGAAATAATAAGGAAAATTGAGATTTTCTCCTAATTCAGCATCAGATATGTAGTGAGCAATCGGGGCGATTCAAGCGAATATCACAAATTCGATTTCGGGAAAATCAACTGTCTGTGCTTAAATGTTGTTAAGGTTTGCCTTTACTTACGCATCATTTGACCTGTCTGAACGTTGTGAAAATTCAATTTTTATATATATATAGATATTCTATTTCATTGATATTTAATCCATGATTGATCTATGGACAGGACGTAAAATTTCCGATAAGATAAAATGAACTGAGTAAAAAAGGCCTCAGCTGTAAATTCCTTGGGATTTCAATCTAAAACGGACGGTAAATCGTTCGATTTCTTTTGTCGACAGTTTGCTTCGTTTACTACCTTCTCTTTGGGTTTGAGTCCAGTTTTGCATGAATGAAATGCTCGTGTTTGCATAAAAAATCTCAACATAATTTTGATTGATTGCTTTAAATAATTCCATATGGCATATTGTGGTAGTGTCGCAAACAAAAGTGAAAAAAAAGAAGAAGGAAGAACATGAACTAGAGAAAACAGATTGTCGCAGAGGTCTTTTCATGAATATTTTCTCGAGACAAAACCTTTTGTTCAGTTTGTCTTGTTCCAGTCTTCTTTTATGTGCCATAAAATACGAACAAAGCGTCTCGTGTAAATTGCTTTGCGTGCATCAAACTGGATCTTCACTTCTTGTTTTTCGTTTTGCCATAGGACGAATAGGTTATGCCACAGCAGATTAAATTGTGTAAGACGAAAGCATATTCTGTATGTTCTCTGTTTTTCATTCAAAATGCAATACATTTTTAAGTTGAATAAAATTGAGGCGAAACAAATGTAAAAGAAAAAAAAACACGTGAAAGAAAGAAGACCTTTGACCGAATAAATCCGACGACACAAGCGGCAAGTTTGCTTTTGAATTTGTACATTTGCTTCGAGCAAGCTTGTCTCCGAATCGTGTCTGTGGAAATCAGATCCAGAACGTGCGATTCGATTGTGTAGAATGACAAAAGCTGAAAAACATTTATGCAGAAGGGTGAAGCACTTTTAATTCAAATTTATCCGTGAAATTCACGGATATGAAACGAATGGTCGTCGGTATAACGTGACCTGAAAAATTAAGGGTATCATTCGATTATGGCATAACGTTTGCCCAATTCAACAAATCTAAACGGATTAGAGAATGAATTGGATTTTAAACACACACACTAATAATAGATTGAGCACGTCGATTGATTGGGAGAGATTCATTTTAATCAGTGTAAGCCAATAACCATATATTCAAATTAAATAGTTCGATTTGGGTGAAGAAATAGCTGCGATAATCATGCACAAAACCCCATTGACAAGTCTATTACGGCATTTAATAGATTCACAAATGCAATAGACAACAATAAGAGCAACGGAAATCGCAAATTAATTTGTACAAAATTCGATTTGTGATGCAATTGTGGGCTTGAAATCTGAAAATGCGCACTCAAACACTTCATTTGCTAATAAAATGAACCTGAATCCACTTTTCGAACGACATGTCCATAGCCGATGCTTTCCGTTATATTTTGTGTTTTTCATTGAGACGACGACACGACGACGAAAACAACAACAGCAACTGCTAGTGAAAGTGACAAAGAGTTTTCGTTTAAATGTCTAATTATATTATCGTTAGCTGGATAGTTTTAGTGAGTCGTTAAGCACATTGTGTTAGCATTTGAACGAGACACTTCAGTTAAATTGTATTCATCACAGGCTCAATTGACGACGATACCCTCGGTACTTTCATTTGGCCGAAACACTTGTTTGCACACACTGATGACAACACACGGGTGGCATGATGCCGTTCTACACACACACACACACACACGCTCTGCAATCGTTTTGCGCTTATTTTTGTGCTGTTAAATTGAAGTCAATTGTCCTTAGAGCGTTCATTGTAAGTGCACATGTGAACATATGTACTCGCTTGGATGTGTGTATGCCCTGTGCCCCTTCTCATAAATTCATACATGAAAGCCAAACACAGTGACAGCACTTTGAGTGGCTCTTCTCGTAATTGACATACAAACAAAGGCTGTGAACAGCGATATTGTACGATGCTCACTCAATTTTTATGAAATATTCTGACGATAGCAAGTGAAAGTTTGGTCGAAAACTTGTAGTTTTTCCCTATAAACTGACATAAAGTGGGTTGCAGTTCGAGAAACTAGGCTAAACAAATGATTTGCATACAAAAAGTCAATGTGTTGGGGCTGTAAGATGTTGATGGCATTGTAAACCAAACAACGAATCGATTTTAAAGTTCACATAAATATTTACATTTGAATTTTATAACCGCTATATTTTTAATAATACCACATTAATCTAGTTAATCCACTTGAATGTTGCCACACTCGCGGCTAGTTGCCATGTGAAAATGGAAACAATTTTTCAGTGCATTTCGTGACAAAGGTTTATTACCCTCATTTCGAAAAATAATTGCATAAAAACTCATAAAGCATGCAACTTTTGCAATCCACCAAATACTATATATTGAGCACATGCCGAATATGGAAATGAACTCAATTCTCCTTGGAATTACATATCAGGACATGTAATCGAAAACACGATCGGATTGAACGGTGCAACCGAAATCCGCTTATTTTTCAACGCCCGAATGGAACAATACATTTTTCTCCATATTCTCATTGTGTCATTGTCACACAGATTTATTGTTATATATCAATGTATCGAAATGATAGCAAATTACGAAATCCACATGACCTCGTGCAGTACATACAATACCGAAGACACACCATGCCATCGATGATACAATGATATGAGAGAATGTGATTGCTGATCATGAAC
This sequence comes from Sitodiplosis mosellana, assembly GCF_009176505.1. Taxonomy (NCBI): domain Eukaryota; kingdom Metazoa; phylum Arthropoda; class Insecta; order Diptera; family Cecidomyiidae; genus Sitodiplosis; species Sitodiplosis mosellana. The sequence continues at coordinate 18,530,883 of NW_022595244.1, read as the reverse complement.
CAATAAACATGAGCCGTGGTTAAATTCTGAATTTTCGCTCCATATTATTCATGCCCAATTACTGATTCGCATAAATATGCTCATCTTTTACCATTTCATTGTCCCTTTTTACATGCTGTAAGTTACAGCCTGTAACTAATCATTTATGGCACATTTCCGTCAGCCCTCGTTTAGCATATTTTGTCATTTGCATATTGACCAAAGGCAATCGAATATGCAACAAAAACAATCGCTAACGCTGAAATTGTGTCGTTCAAGCACACTGTTGGCCCAGTGGTATGGGAGACTATGCAACGAGTGAATTTGTTGCTTGGAAATTATAATTCAGAAATAATTATACCGTTGATTTTGACTTTCATTGAATTCATGGGATACAATATGAGTATGGTTAGGAATGAACTTGTCAAAAGGTACCGGAATCACTACGAATCACACATGCACACATCCATAAATAGTAGGTACAATGTACACCACACTGATGAGGGGCATTCAATTGCATTTAATACGAAAACTTCGTTATTGTAAGTTTATAATGCGAAAAGTTTTCTTTTGTTTGCGGCTGTTTTATCAGATTTGCATAATAGAGTGGCATAATGTTGATGTGGCTTTGGACTTAGTTTCATTTTTTTTTATGGCCGTTTGCATAACTTCCAATACCCGCTTAATAGACATCCGTTGATTTTTACAGGCCGTGTAAATTCATCCGTTTCGAATACATTAAATTAGCCACTTCGTTTCAATGTAAGCGAAAAGTGACACCCGCGGATATATCGTATGTCATTATCATCATGCACAACCTAAGCATTGTCTGTCCGTCTGTGTACACTGTAAATAGACCTGTTTTTCAATCAACTTTCTACCCGAAGGAAAAAAAATTCGCACCTTATTCGATGTTATTTAAAAGAAGAAGAAAGAAAATAAACCGATGGTATTTTAAATGTCATCAATCATTTTTCATCTGTAAATAAGTGGTATAAGGCGCCAAGCGCCCCTTCTTGCAAAAGACTTTTCGTAATATCTCCGAGGAAAAATCTGATAGAAAAGAACACAAAAAGTTATTAGAAAATGGTATGTCAACAGCGAGCTGAAGGTGTGAACGAAATGTTTGAAAGCTTAATAGAAATATGGCGCTGATTTCAACCGAAAATATACGAGTCTGAAATACATAAGGGAATGGTTTTTGTGCTCTTGTGATTTTCATCCTTAATGCAGCGTCAATTTTTTTTTTCGACAGCGCATCTAATATACGCCACACATACAATAGATTAGAATGAATTATTTACTAAACTCGGCGACATTTTTCAAAATCGAATTGACTATATCCGTCACACTTCATTTCAAATGAATTCTTAGCGAGGCAAATATTTCATGAGAAAAAATCACGCCCGAATGAAAAATTAGACCATTTACTTCAGTTCAAGATTGACAAATGAAGTCAAGTAAATCTTGTTTTTTTTCCTTCGCCTCAAAAATGTGACGAAATCCACTTCATTTTCCATATCTCATCTATTCGGGCACTAATGGAAAAAGAATATTTCGTGAAATGAACATTTTGCATTAAAATGTTATTAAATGAGCTGTCATTCACGAAGAATAATGAAAGTATCTTTCATATTTAGCAGAGCGTGTTTTGAGCTGACGTTAGCAGCACTAACCAACGTCAGCTGCTGATATCAGCTGCTGACGAGTATGCGTTGCGTTGTTTTAACGCATTTGCAGTATAAAAATGAAGAGGCAAGCAAACATCTCATTGGTATGTTTGGAGAATATCTCGTTTTTATACTGCAAATGCGTTAAAACAACGCAACGCATACTCGTCAGCAGCTGATATCAGCAGCTGACGTTAGTTAGTGCTGCTAACGTCAGCTCAAAACACGCTCTGATATTTAGTATATACAGTCTGTCTAGTTATAGACGATAAGGGAAAACGATGTTCAAATTTGAATATATTTAAATAGGCTTTTTGGTGTGGTCAGATGCGACTCTAACCTCGGTCGCAAACTGCATTTGACAGATGTAAAGTCACATTGGTGCTCTTATTTTAATTGAAAACATGAATTCGGAATACTATACTAAACGTTTTGAAGCAGTTTTCCTGCATTTGCATCCACGCGGGCCAAAATTATCGCTTACAGCGACCGCCCGATACATTAAAAAGACGGTGCCATTCGTCCAGCGTTGGGTAGATCAATATAAACGTGAAAAAAATGTGAACGACCAGCCAAACATTAAGCCCAACCGAGCATCCACGCCGAAGCAAGATCAGCGTATTGCTAAGGTTTTCGATCAAAACCCAGGTTTGTCGTTGCGTCAGGGGGTACAACGACTACATCGATCAAATATCAACGTTTCAAGAGAGACACTGCGAAAGAGATTAGGTAAAATGTCGTTAAAATATCGCTCCACAATGAAAAAACCTCTTTTGAAACCAGAACATATCGAAAAACGACTACAATGGGCAACCGAAAATTTGGACACTGATTGGAGCAAAGTTATATACACAGATGAATCATCGTTTTGGTTGTCGAATTTCCTCACCCATACTTGGTGCACACGCGAAAAAAGAACGGTGGTTCGCACGGTTAAGCATCTGCAAAAGGTGCATGTGTATGGAGCCTTCTGTGAAGCCGGTTTTGGTAAATTAACCGTGTTTACTGGTATCCTAGAGAAGTATCGAATGCGCCAGTTGTACAAATCGACATTGCTCCCCACCGCCAAGAAGTTCTATGGCAACGATACGTCGAAATGGATTCTACAAGAAGACAACGACCCAAAACACAAAAGTCGTTTATGTACTGCTTGGAAAGAGGAAAATGGGATTCAACAGATGGATTGGCCGGCTCAATCTCCAGACTGCAATCCGATTGAAAACGTTTGGTCCATCATGAAGCAGAGACTCAAAGGCAAACATATTCGAAGCACAAAACATCTCACTTTGTTCTTGAAGCGCCAGTGGGACAGCCTTTCGCGAGAATATGCTGAAAATTTGAGCAAAAGTATGCCTTCACGCTGTGCCCGTGTTATCGAAAAACAAGGCGAATGGATTAACTATTGAATTGTTTGCGACCGAGCTGAAGGCTCAATAAAAATATCTCGAAAGAGAAATTTGAAAAATTCTTGTGTTTTCACTTAGATATCCCTTATCGTCTATAACTAGACAGACTGTAAATTGTGCTGTTTCTGAAATATGTGCATGTATAAATTTTTTTTATTGTTAATGGCATAAGTGACCTCTGCAAATGAATCTGAATTAAAGAAGAAAAAGAAAAAAAAACACTTTTTCCTGGAAGTGTTCGTTCATTAAACACGAAAAGGATGCGCATAATAACACTGTGTATAATTTGAGGTTGAAATCGCCTTTATTATGTTATTCGCAAATCTAAAACGGAAATGCCATTTACTGCGAAGCAAAAAAGGAAACATAGCAAAATGGAACAAAAACCAGATAGTACCTGCCACTCATTGGTTTTGGTCATACTTTACCTGTATGTGGTTGGGGATAGAGGTGAGCATTGCTTTGTTGCTCTGCTGTTGTCGTAGTCACCCGGAAAATGCAAACATTTGCAAAACAAATGGTATAAGACAACACAAAAGCTTCAATGTTCCGAGCAAAATATCGAAATGGGCCATAGATATAATGGCAGATATTTCATTTCATTCATAAATATTACGATCGATATTTGCATGGGTGAGTGCGAAGCTTTCCGTTGGATATATGAGTAAGCAATCGATTCGTTGGGCGCCATCAACGCTCCCTAAATTATTCACCGTACATTTGCATTTCATTCGCAAAATGTCTGTGTACCATTCATTCGGTCACGATACGTTCCATCGCCATTTGCCTGAGGTTATGTAAGAGAAAGAGAAAAAAATGAAAAAGAGTAGCATTAAATGAAATGACTATGACATTTAACTCATTCTACAATACTTTTTCTCTCTCTCCCTCTGGCTTATCTTTGGTGCAAATATACTTTTGCTGGGTTCACAGGGTTCGCTGTAAAAAAAGGCAACTGTTTATGTCCGAAATATGCATGGCAAAGTATAGAGATGGTATATGGTGTATCTGAAAAATAGGAACAATATAGCGATTTTTTTTGCATATATTCATCATGTGTATGACATTATATAATCACACTGGCTTGACAACAACATGTATGTAGTGTCCATCGCCTAATAATTGCTAGGGGATAATCAAATGGTTGAAATGCAATTCGAGTGCGATAATTGGCATATCCAACAACTTTGCAATTACCTACATAAACAGATGAATTGACGTCAGTACTCACCTCAGTCAAGCGTTTTTCGATTCCAGAGGCCCGTTTATTTGTCTGAACAAAATGGACTCTGCCCATATAGTCACAAAGCAATGGAGCCATAAAGTGTGAAATGTCTTGCATCCATTTAGAATTGTCATTTTCGGGAAGGGAATTTGATGTGAATGTGTGTATGGCCCCAGAGTGCTTACACGAATGGTGTACGACAGTCGAAAGCCACTGGCCAAATAACGAGTAATTTTGTGAATATACTTGAACAATGTTAACATGAACGAGAGAAATGGCTTGGATGGAATTCGTAGAAAATGTAAAAATTTACGAATAATTCGCTTCTTGTTCAACACGGTGGTCACAGTGCCAAGCTGGTCGTTGAAGTAAATAGATGGGCATGTGAACGACACCACTCCCAAATGGACTGGACATTGAGCCATTGCAAAAGACGTATGCTGCTATAACTTTCAACCAAGTATTGTGTAGAAAAGAGCGGTAGCTAAGCGCAAAATTCTGTTTTGGCAATTTTCCGTCATTGTGTTGTTATTGCGCTGTTAATTCATCTCGTCTAAAATTCATGACATATTTTTCGGTGCATTCTACAGATAATAGTTTTCAATGGCGAATGGGCTGGTCGTTGTTCCTGTTTTGTTGTCTCTTGCCGCTTTTATCTCGTTCGGTGCTATGCTCACAGGGTTATTTGTTCGCATGCCAATGCTTTTTTGTGCCAGCTTGCCACTAAAAACGGCAGCAATGGGCATATGCCAAAATTTGAATTCTGCTTGCTTTCGCTTACATTTTTTGAACTTTTTCCCGAATTCTTTTTCCATGACAGTGTAACAAAAAAAATGTACAACTAAATCGTGATCAAATGCAAAAGATAACATTTTTGGTTTTTTGGAGTTCCTCCGTGCTGCTGACGTCAAAGGTCTATTTAAAATCAGCCGTAAGTTGAAGCACACAATTCAAATTGTATCGAATAAAGAGCGCCTCGTGAAATGTGTATAGGGAAAAAATTGACTGATGTACACAGGCACATACACATACAATAAGAGAAGGAAACTTAATCAAATTTCATAACAACAATAACAAGATGCTGAATAAATGGGAAAATATTTTATAACAGCGTTGAATTGAGATATCAATTATTTATCAGCGCAACAGTTCACTCTGTATTCATGTTTGAATGACTGACTCTTATTCGCTTTAAGCAGAAACTCAAAGCGCTCGACGGCGACGGCGACGACGATGAAGAGTGGAACCCAGAATGCTAAATGAACGCAATGCTACATGAAAACTTGAACACTTGAAATTGTGTGCACGTTCCGATTGGTTTTTATTCACGAAAAAATGAAATGTTGGTACGATGAAAAAACCGAAGGAAAAAATTATGGCAAAACCGGTCGGGAACAATCTTATTGCTTACGTCAGACAAGTTTCGGTGGCTCATGCCGAAAACTGTCTGACGCAGCGCTTCAAAATAGCAAGCGCTTAAATGAAAAATGAGTCGAAATTCTACCAGGAGAAAAATAAAGTGGAAATGAATAGCAATTTGATCTGTATAGCCATTTTTTTTCCTTCGCATTGAATGGCTTCCCATTTTTCTGTGCTCAACCAACGACCTTTTATTATATATTTCACTGCACTGTGCAATGGTATTATCCCGCTTTTACCATCCGCGCGATTGCATGCATACTTATTTTTCAATCTGTGTTCCATAACAATGGAATGAATATTGTTTCCATGAAGTTTTATTCGCATTTTCATCGAATCTTAAATCAGTGTTAATCTTTTTATTGTTTATTTTCATTATTGCATCGCCAAAACTCAAGTGAATAATGAATCTTAATGCAGTCATTCATTTCCGACCATCTTTTTACCCACAAGTTTTCTTTCATTTCTGCATTCAACATCCATGAGGTGAAAATTACACGATTCACCGTTCCAGATTAAGTGCTATACGTATACATGGCGATGTTCGACGATAAAAGTTTGCAATGAATTTCTTAAAAATGTGATGCGTCGATTGCTTTTGAGTGAATGATATTGAATTATTAAAAGTTCAAGTAATTACTCTTTTCACGTTGAAACAGTTTCCTTTTTAATTAAAGTGCAAGTGCGCGAATGATTTCATTATCTCTTTTCCATTTTAATGTTTCATAAGCTGAACTCGACTTTTCATTACTTCAATGATTCCTCTTTGCTCAATATTAGTTTTATTTTGAACCTCAATCCATCCATTTTTGATGATTGTCTATTGAAGAGCTTTAATATCTTGATTGAAGTTGTTCAATAGTTTTAATAACTTTTTTAAAACATAAGCATTGGAAGAAATTCTCGTGGGAAACCATCGACAGCACATTTTTCAAACTTTAACGTAAGGGATTTTGTGATTGAAAAAGTCTCGACTGAAAGCTGAATCTTTTCATGCTAACAACAACATTTCAGTCAATTGAACCGTTTCGATTCCGGGTCAAAAGATTGATATCGGATTTTCAATTGCGTTTTTTTTTCTTCATATTTCTGACATGCTTTGTTAAATGCACAAAAAGGTAACAGGTGACATTGTTTATGTACATAAATTCTGTACGCAACAAAGAAAATGGTGACTATAGCCACCCCAAATGTATTTGCATATTGAAAGTCAGCGAAGAAATTATTAAATTCTGGGAATAAACAACACAAAAACGGTTTCGAATATCCAAAATGGAAAATTACTTCGTTACAATATATAATGTATTTTTTGCTGGTTATATGGCTACATTCGTATGGAGTGCTTCGTTCGAAATAATTTCAATTTTTATTAAAATATTCCGTGTACTCAGTGAATTTGCATTCTGGTACAGGCATTTTCAATGATATTTTCAATTAATACCTGGAACAAATGTTATTTTTGAAAGAAGGAATTTTCGTTCAAATTCCTTGGATATTTCGAATGAGGGAAATGCATTCATTTTACTACCTCCCAATTGTTATGTGTACCAACACCGTATACATAACGGTAGACACAGTTTTTTTTGTTTTGCGTAATAAGCATTTGTTCTTCAAACGATGCGTTGCATATTAACCCATTCAAAGTTGGTGACAACGCATCGAAGGATCTTTTGAAGAAAAAAAAAGCGTATTGAAACAAGAACGGTACCATATCAAAACGTCGCTTGAAGTGGGCTAATACTTACCTAATATTGGTAATCGATTTATTTATTGGAGAGATATTGTTTAATTGCAAGTGAACAAAATTGTGATGTATTTTATATACAAACTGAAAGGGACTCAGGTATTTAGGTGCTTGGCCAAGGAAGTGTTGTAGCCGAAAAACAAGAAAAGACATAATTCATTGGCCAAATTTTATCTAGGTCTAACATATTTGGGTATGTAAAATGTTTCAATCCAATTTGTTGATTGTATGTTTTGGTACAGCAGAACATGCACTTTCAATATTTTTCTTGCGATGACAATCTTCCATTTGCTGAACACAATTTAATTTTCAATGGTCTCTATGATGAAAATGGTCGAACGTCATCTGCATATCGGTTTGTATAGGCTGGTTGACCTCAAAAGGAAACCATACAACGGGGTTTGGGTGTACAAATTTCATTACCGAGATTAAATTGATTCTACTTCGGCTGAACTATCAACAGATGTTTGTTTGGGTTTCAAATCAACCAGTTTTCGTGGGGTAAAAACTTTGTCAATCGCTCGAATATTTTTCTCGTGTGTTGATGAAGCTTTTGGGCTCATATGTCACCAGTATTATGTCATGCTTTTTTCCCATATGCTAAAATCGAATTGATCTGGTTTTTATTTGCAGAAACTCCATTATGGCTCCTGCTTCAGGTGGCGCCGATACGTAATGAACGGGACCTGGTTGTGCTGCTACTGCTAACGTTTCGTGATATAACCGCCTTCAAGCAGTTGATTGACGCGGATGACACAAAAAGTGGTAATTTCCGATTGCAAACACTGGCCCAACAACAAATGAAAATTTGAACGGATTTTTCTATCTCTTTCTCTTTCCGTGCGTTGGCGTAGGTTTATCAAAATTCGCAAAATTGGCACGGTCGGTAACACGTAGTCGTCAATTCAATGCAGGCATTCAAAACATAAAGGACCCATCAAAACAATCGAATTTGGCACAAGTGAGAATCGAATAAATTTTCCATTTCACACCAACAACCATATTTTATGTTTTCTTTTTTTGTAGATGATGTCATTAACCGCTGATATTTTGCCACAATATCGACAAGGTACTGTTTGATTATATACAGAAAATCCACTTGGATTAACCAATGCGTATCTTATTATTTTCTTAACAGAAGCACCAAAGACACCGCCACATATTTTATTGCACTATTGTGCATTCAAAGCAATTTGGGATTGGGTGATATTATGCTTAACTTTTTATACCGCCATCATGGTAAATCCACACAGTTTCAAATCGTTGAATGAAATCATCATGGCGATTTAATTGATCATTTTTGTTTGCAGGTACCATATAATGTAGCCTTTAAAAATAAAACCTCAGAGGATGTTTCTCTTTTAGTAGTGGATTCTATAGTAGATGTAATTTTCTTCATAGACATTGGTATGGTTCTTTTATATTGTTTGCAAACTTTAACGATACGAATGTTGAACCAGAATTCATTTCGAACACGTGTAACTTGTTGCCGCTGCTCTTTATTTCCTTTTTTAGTTTTAAATTTTCACACAACGTTCGTTGGTGCTGGTGGCGAGGTTGTTAGTGATCCAAAAGTAATTCGAATGAACTATCTCAAGTCTTGGTTTATCATTGATTTGCTCAGCTGTTTGCCTTATGATGTTTTCAATGCTTTTGACCACGATGAAGACGTAAGATGATCCGTAGCCAATAAGAAAATTGCGAAGAAAGAGCAAAACCAGATCGAAATCTAATAAATTCAATTTAATTTTTCGTACAGGGAATTGGCTCTTTGTTCAGTGCACTTAAAGTAGTTCGATTGCTTCGTTTAGGTCGTGTTGTACGAAAATTGGATAGATATTTGGAATATGGAGCAGCTATGTTGATATTACTACTTTGCTTCTATATGTTGGTCGCTCATTGGCTGGCATGCATTTGGTATTCAATTGGTCGCAGCGATGCTGAGAATGGCGTAAGTAAAATCCAAAATGGTCTTGTGCGTATGTTTTATGTATCGGTAATTTGTGAAACGCAACGCCTCGGGGAAATTCAGAATTGCGTCATTTGGACAATGTCCACCATATGTTTATAGCTCATATACTACAAAACATACATGGTATTTTACCTGAAACGGTTGACCAGCTCAACCATTCCATATACATGTATGTAGTCGGGTCAAGCCAATATATTCTCGAATTATCAGCAGGGAACAATGATCCATTCCAAAAATGCTTAACAATATGTTTCATCTTTTTTGACACGTTTAATTTAGGCTTGTTTCGAATTTTTGTTGTGTCCTTTTGTTTGCAGGTTCAGTACAGCTGGCTATGGAAATTGGCGAATGTGACACAGTCCCCTTATTCGTACGTTTGGATGAATGACACAAACACGCCTGAGATCATCAACGGTCCGAGCAAAAAAACTATGTACGTGACAGCGTTGTACTTCACAATGACATGTATGACTGTAAGTAACCCGTTTATCCGTTTCATTTAAATCCACTCGCACGCGTGCAAAAAAATGATTTTTTCTCAGCTTCGCACCCGGCCACTGTCTCAATTCACATTCCATTAATCATAACTTCTCTCTTTCTGTTTGTCTCTCTCTCTCTCTTTTATTTATTGACCACTTGCTCATTGGATTACAACAAAATAGTCGGTATGTATTACAAACTCAGTGTTCACTGTTCAGTGTTCAGTGTGTTATTTGTGAATGAAAGCAGAGACTCAATTAATTGATTCGAAGCAATACCAAGCAAAAATTGTTTAAACGATTGCCCTAAAAAATGGAGTCGTTCGCAATAAAAACTGCATATCGAATAGCCAAACCGTCCAGCCCGATTGTTATTGTGATTGCGTTACGTCATATTGTGTGCACTGTGCATTCATTCCCATTTTAGTTTTGTGGCAGCAAACATGCGTTCCGTTTGAATCCACTTTTTGTAATTGGAAATCGTATTTGTTATTTTCGATGACGTAGATTTATGTATCGTTTTTCAGTTTTTACAAATGCTCATATGAATTCAACTATTTTTATTTTTTTTTGGTTCCTTTGAATTCTATTTTAGGCGTGATTTTAATTTGAAATATTTTCCCTCCATTTTTATATTTTTTGCGATTTCCTAAATTTAAAATTTTTCATCGAATTTGAGTGAATTTTTTCAAAAGAAAAAAAAAAACTTTGTACTCAATTCAAAATAAATCATACAAATTTTCTTGATTCCTCACGACTAATTCGCGACTTTATAGGTGGGCTTCGGAAATGTTGCGGCAGAAACCGATAACGAACGAGTTTTCACCATTTGTATGATGATCATAGCAGGTACTTTTTGAAAAATAATTTTATTTTTTTTAGCCCAAACTCCATTGATTTGCCGAATGAAAATCTATGGGTGATGTCTTTTGGCACAATTGGTTCAACATTCCCGAGGAAAACCAAGTTGATAAATATCTCTCAAGTAAACTCAAACAATTACCGTAAAAGCTTTCGTGGCTAAATTAATCGTGAAACATGGATCCGGCTACGTGATTTTGCTTCAAAGTACCATAATCCTTCCCTACCCTCAAACACAAAATAGAAGAAATAAATTATACAAAAGAGTTTTTCATAGCAAATCGATCCACATAAAACTAAAGAAATATACCACATAAGCAGCAAATGATGAATTGACTCGAGAGTGAGTGAGGCATGTTGCGACATGATGTAGCGTTTGTTTTAAATGTGTGCGAACATGACCAAATAATCAAACCCTCATTGACTTGAAAAACGTAGAACAAAACGATTAACCGTAAAATGACCCACAATTAAGATGATGAATGAATCCTTGTAGAGAGATTAACCTATACAAAGCAAAAGAAATAAATATACAAAATGTAGAAAGAAAAAATCTGGACAATTGGCGGAGAGATTAATCAAAATTCTAAATTTCCACAGCTTTACTTTACGCTACCATTTTCGGTCATGTCACTACGATTATCCAGCAAATGACTTCAGCAACTGCAAAATACCACGGTAAAAATTCTTCAAATAAGTAAAAAGCGACATAAAAAAAATCCCAAAATCTATTGATTCATTACAGATATGCTCAATAATGTGCGCGAATTTATGAAATTGCATGAGGTACCAAAAGCATTGAGCGAACGTGTTATGGATTATGTTGTTTCGACGTGGGCAATGACAAAAGGGTTGGACACGGAAAAGGTGGTAATTTGCAAGCTTTGCAAAACTTTATGCTTTTTTCTCATCGCAATTTCCGCCATCGAGCTGCATCAGATTCTAATTTATGTCTCTCACAATTTCGTAGGTGTTGACATACTGTCCGAAAGATATGAAAGCGGACATTTGCGTTCATCTAAATCGGAAAGTATTCAACGAACATCCTGCATTTCGGTTGGCTTCGGACGGGTGTCTACGTCAATTGGCTGTACATTTCATGATGTCACACTCTGCACCGGGTGACCTTTTATTTCACACCGGTGAAAGTCTTGACAGTCTATGTTTCATTGTTACCGGAAGTTTGGAAGTGATTCAAGACGATGAAGTTGTCGCTATTTTGGGTAAGTATCACCATCAAACATACATACAGAACAAACACAAATCAACATTCGTTTGCGTTCACTGCAATAAAAATAGGAAAAGGCGATGTGTTTGGTGATCAATTTTGGAACAACCTGACAATTGGTCAAAGTGCCGCCAATGTGCGTGCATTAACATATTGCGATTTGCATACAATCAAACGTGAAAATTTACTCAAAGTGTTGGAATTTTACAAGTCATTTGCACCGAGTTTTGATAGAAACCTAACTCTGACCTACAATTTACGGCATCGCATTGTGTTTCGCAAAGTGGCCGATGTGAAGCGAGAAAAGGAATTGGCCGAACGAACAAAAGACGAACCACAAGTGACAGCCAACCAAGATCATATCGCTCGAAAGATTTTAAACAAACTCCGACGACAACCGACCACGCAAGGTTCCCGAGATAGTGCGTCCCAAAGTGACGCCGAAAAGGGGGAAACACAAACTGAACGAACGAAAGTAAGTGTCCTTCCAACAGTGTATGTTAAATGTTAGCACGCTATCCTAGTCAAATTGCTTCTAGTGCTTCATATTTATCGAATGAATATTTCAAGTATTTACACGGCAGAAATTTGTTCGTATGGTGTTTTAGATAGATGTGTATGTATGTTTGTGCAATGTGCACTGTGCATGTGTAAGGGAGATGGTCTAGTTATGAGACGGGTTTTGTTTTAGATTTAAAAAAAATTCTGTGGCTTCCAAAAATGGAAAGTTAGAGTTCTATCATGTAGCTTATGTCCAGTTACTCGAAAAAAAATTTTGACCAATTTTGTGAGGACTATTTTTTTGGCCCCAAAAAAATTTTGGTCCAGTTATGAGACACCCAGAAAAATTGGATACAAGTGGATAAATATGAAAGGAAATCATCATAAAATGTTCAAATATTATTCTTTATTTATTATAAAGGCCTTCAATGGCTAAAATAAAGAAAATGGGTCCTTTAATGGCCTTACATGACAAGGAAATAACAATTTTCATTCATCATCATCATCGAAATCCTCGTCTTCTTCTTGTTCCATGTCACTGTCGCAGTGTTTGAAAGTAAAGAAGCTTGCACGCATGTCAGCGCATTTCAAGTGAACTGGCCGTTTGCTTACGTTGCATTGGATGGAATTTTCAGCGGTCAATTTGTTTGGTAACAGCGTCAAACAAATGATGCAGAAGTCCGTGTCTTCATCGGACGGTGGTGATTTTTCAGTTCTACTTTCAACTCTTTTATGCTCAGGCCATAATAATGATTGACGCATTTTATGATATAATCAACGAGGTCTCTTTCTCGATCGAGAGAGAAAACCTGCCAAAAATGAAGAAAAATTATTTTCCATCATTGAAAAGAGTGTTAGAATAAAAAAAAACACATTATAAAACACTTACCATGTTTGATGGAGTGCGTGTACCAGAACCACGGATGAATTCCATCAAAACGTCATCTGTCACTGTTGCAATATCATCAAAATTTTCTGCAACTTTCTTCACGTAGCGCTGTAAGGTGCTCTTATCTATTCCATGTTCTTGAGCAGTCCTTCGAATACCTTTCTTCTCAACTATACATAATTTAATGGCTTGCAACAGCGCATCAAAATTTTCGATCACCTTATTTCGACTAGGCGTAGCCCTTTTTGGAGGAGACATGGCTGAAAATCCGAGAATATTAGTTAAAATACAATTGTAATTGCATATAAATGCGTTTTGACAACAAAAATGACGAAATATGACGTTTCTATACGCTTTCAGTGCAAAATCTAGAGTGTCTCATAACTGGGCAACACGGTGTCTCATAACCGGATCGAGACGCCATTTTGAACATTACTCACAAAAAAATTTCCACAACACATAATCGAACAATCCGAACTAGAATCTCAAAATATAATCAAAATACAACATTTTAATGCATTACACTCACCTTTTTAACTTGATTTTCACAAAAAATTGGCACTATGAAAAATATTCCAAATCCTTTTTTCACACGATTTTCAACACGATGTTTGGTGCGTATACAAGCAATGCGTCTATTCACTTCGGTTTTCGTCTAAAAACTGGCGGACATCAAATAAAGAACATTGACAGTTCTCATACCAACATTTCCATAGCGTATGACAGAAATAATTGACTGTCTCATAACTGGCGCTGTCTCATAACTAGACCATCTCCCTTATAGAAAAGTGAGGAAAAGGAGCATACGGTGGCGATTAATCAATGTCATTTTTGTGTCAATTGTGTCTTTTCTCTTCATTTCTTTTGTTTTAATTTTGAATTTTTCTTTAGCTTCCCGCCAAATTAACACTCACAGAAGATTCACGTATCATTCAAAGTTCAGCTCAATCACCATGTCCATCTCCATCTCCGGCGGCATCTGGACCACCATCGGCGCGTGGTACAGGCGCCAGCAAATGGGGCCGCATTTTAGGTAGTTCTAGTGTTGATTCGGCTAGTGATACATATACGAAAGTAGCTGTGTCGAGAAGTTTCAGTGCAAGAGAAAGTCTACGCGACACTAGTAGTTCGAGTAGTAATGGTGGCCAAGGGAACAAAGTAACGTAGATTTTTATTTCATTCTTTTTTTATTCTTCATTTGCAATAATGATTGGCAAACGTTATAATTCAATTAGACGAGACTCGAGGGTCATCGAAACTGGGTGAATTAATATTATCGATTCTCGCACAAAATAGGTATTTCCAAAGTCACAAAAACTGATGCCGACGCCGGCCTCATTGGCAAGACAAGATACTATCGACGAAACAACCGAAGATTCGAAGTCGTTGCGAAGGCAAGCGTTTGAGCGGCAAGTGAGCGAGCGAGATAATGGTATACAGCATGATCAACTCGAAAAAGCTTCTTCCATTGAACGCGAATTGATTGCAGCAAGAACGATGTCAGTCGCAGAAACATATGATAATGGTTTGCGTGAACAGGCCAGCACATTGGCTCAACGAGATTTAATCGCTACCGTTCTTGATTTGAAAGTCGATTCAAGGCTGGAAATGCAGCGAATGTCACAGCGTATTGGCCGATTAGAAGATCTTCTCACCGAATTAGTTAAGCGTTTATCGAACGATTCGTCCGACTTGAGCACTCCGGCTGATGAGAACATTCCAACGATAACCACGACATTTGTTGGTTCGCCAACGATGGCCTTAACACCACAATCAACTAATATCATCGTCACTACTACTGCCAGCACATCAGCAACTGGTCTGATATCCGGCATTCCAACGATACAGCAATCATCGTCAGCGGGTAAATTTGTTTGTTTGTTTTTTTGGATTAAAGTATTTTAGAATGAAAAATGTTACTTATAGTCTCATCTTGACCTATTTCGTTTACAATAGGGCTGGGGCCACTTTTGTTGCGAAAACGACGCTCAAAAAGTCGTCGAGCGCCTGCTCCACCAACACGTCCGGCTGCCACCGGTACGACCGCTGAACAAGCTCGGTTGCTTGATGAAGCTGAAGCAACTGCAAGTACATCAACACCAACAACATCGGCCGCAGGTAGAGATCAATAACTTTGTGCATTAAAAAAAAACCGTTGATTCAAATGCCAATTGACGGTTTTCCTGTGTTTAATTTTAGCACGGAGACGTGATTTTCTATAGCCAAAAATTTTGATACGTCATCAATCGGATCAAGATCCAAGCGATCAGTAATGCATTTTGCATGTCAAACGATTTAAATCGAATTTGATATGCGTTTTGTGGATGAATGCACCGTTTGGTTGACGTACATCAAATACGACATATACACAAATAAGACAGACAAACACATACATTTTGGAGAAGAAATTCAAGACGGTCCTACATTTTACTATTGTACACAGAAAATTGAAGAGCGAGTGATTTGTATTTAAATTCATGTGAAAAACATTATTTTAACCCGCAGCAAACATAGAAATCGGCACCTAAACACACAAACCACAACACCTAACCGTAATCAATTCATGTGTATTTTAATCTGATGCTGAGTGTAGATAACTTTGAATGTCTCATTGTTAACGATTTTCACTGCATTTATTTATTATTCACATCACATCACACATAGTAAGCTGCATTAATAATTGACTAAGAGACAAATATTGATCAAATTCGTACTATTATTCGTTAGGATAACCGCTAAAATGAAGTAAGTAATGGCACATGAATCCAAATGCTGCATGCATCGCAAAACCAATTACATGCAAAAACTAATCTATCGATAAGCATAGTTATACATACAGAAAATTACTCGCGCTGACTACTCTCTACTTTGACTATCATCATCACATCATCACAATATTACATTTCGAATCAATTCAAGCGAGCTTTTCCAAATACACATACATACACACACCAGACACATTCTAACCGCATGAATAAGATTAAAGATGAGATAGGGAATTGAATAAAATTAATTTCGTTTACGATCGAGCACATAACAAATTGTATTCGTAAGGATACTAGAAGAGACTTTCACATTTCAATGAATTCTAAGTCCAGCTGTACTAGCATCAATTGAATCAACTGAGGTAAGAACATTTTACCTTGAGATAATTCAAACAAGCAATAAATAAATTCTATTTGAAACATTTGGCCTTTCTAGCCTATTCAATTTTCAATGATAAAATTTGCATCTCCGGTTCATCAAATCTAATCAAATCAATCCAATATATAGTTGCTATTAGAACATTGGAACTCAAATTTTGTAATTGATTGAATTTGCATTTCGAAATTCTAGAGACAAAAAACTTAAACCAAACTGAAACATAAATGACAAATTTCTTCTCGAAGAACTCTCAATCAAAAATTAAACGACCAAAACTGAAAATAGGGGATCATGTGAAATGATTCAAATTTAGGAGTGAAAAATACATCATATAATCATATAGATATTTTTGAGGCTGTGCACTATTTGTAACAAGATGATGCGCCCATTTGTATGTCCAATGAATCCCACGGTAATGAGATTAGCCTATTGAAAAGAACAAAATCATTTTCTTCACATTCATTCCATTCCCATCACTGTAAGTCAACGCGTGGTGATGATGGTGCGAAGGGCACATTATTTTGTCACAAGAACTGTGCATCGAATTGAAAGAAGAAACTAAAACAGGTTGTATAAATAGGTCATAGTAAACGAGCCAATGAAACTTCTAAACAACTGAACAATCGGACGTCACACATCACTTTGTAAATAAAATGGATGAGTTCATTTAACATACCAAATAAGCTGTTACTAACAATAATTCAAAACTAGAAGTGGAATTCACATCAAAAGTAAAAAAAAAGGAATAGCTTTAGTCAGTAAAACTCAGTCAATGACAGATAGTTGATGATATATGCTGAGCATAGAAACTCAGCAAGATTGGGATATTTTGACTTTGTGACGTGCTATTCAAACAAATTTATGATGGAGGGGAGTTTGGAGCACATTTTCCATTACAATCCATCAACACTCTACCAAAATTCCACATAAATTTGCACGAATAGCAAGTCACAAAATCCGATCGTTCCAATCTCAGCTTGCTGAGTTCCTATGCTCAGCATATATCCTCAGCTATCTGTCATTGACTGGTAAAACTATCTTTTATTTCACCGATTCTGATCTTTTTATCTTCATTTCATATATGTATGTATACATTCAAACACACACACACACATTAGAGTGCAAATTCGTTGTATTTATACTATCAAAAGAAACATGAAAACAATGCGTGATATTAGAAAATTTGGTTTATAAGTTTGCAATCAAAAATTTATTCAACGAAGATGTTTATAGAGAAAAATCTTTAGTTTAAATGAATCATTAGCATGTGATGATACATCAGTGCTGCTTCTTTTATTATATGCATCGCGATGGTTTAGTTCGAACGTTCGTTAACGCTGAATTGTCATTTCAGACAAACTACATAAAAAGTATACCCATCATGATAATACTTTTTATCATACACTCACACTTTTCGCGGGTTTTTCCGTAATGAAATGCTGTTATCGCACACATCGACAACGAAATTTTCGAAAGTATCGATGTTAATTTCGCGATGCAACCACGCGTGTCTATAATTATAATCGGTATCGTTCAGAATGAAATATATGGTAGTTTAGGATCGGTATTCACTGAAAACTATCGACGAATCGATAGAAAACTCTTCCTCTGAAACTCACATCGCATATTCTAAACAAATTTTCAAACATACTTTAGTTTAATTTCTTCGAAAGCAATAACATTTTAATGAGAACCATTTTATCGGCGTTCATTTTATTTTTCTATTAGAATTATCATGTAGAATTATCATATAGAATTCGAATGTTGTCAGAATGGATTGATGTAGAAAGGAAAATTGTCCATTAAGTATGAATCGCCTTACAAACAAAAACTAACCAAACCCCAAATGCACCCTACAACATTTTCACTAGCTTCAATAATCACCCAACAAATACCACAAAAGTCTGCATCGCTTTCCAAACAACAAAAAAAAAACAAAACAAGAATTTCACAATCGAGCCACGTACATCGCATTCTAATTGCAAGGGAGAAAAACCATAAGCTTGTTTCGTACTCATATCCAAAAAAAATGGCTTTATATTTAGTCGAAAATATTTTCGACTGTTTAAAATACAAAAAAAAATAGAAAAAAAACTTGTTAAAATGGCCGTCAAAAAAAGAGTATTTACATTTTGTCATCCCTTTGTGGATTTGTTGAGAAAAAAAGATTTAAAACTTTTATGTACATAATAATTCATGGATGGCAATGAGGCCACGTTCGGCTTCAATCATTAACTAGTAAAAGTATTCATGTTACTTATTCAACATGTTTAAAATGCAATGTGAATTTTGAAATTGAAAAATTTTTGTAAATAGTAATCGACACGTTTAAGACAAATTATTCCGTAGAATGACACACCTGATTGGTTTTTCTTGCATTATATTATATATAAATCTTTAATTTCAATCGATGAATTTTCCAAAATCACTTGTTTCAGTGGAACTCATAATAATCCGCTTGTTTGTTATGTTAAGATTTTTCCATTATTATCAAAATCATTTTATCCACATACATTCGTATATCGTAACATTTCCAATGAACACACACAATTAGAAAGCCTTCTATTTAATAAACCAAAATTAATCGACTCTATTTTTTCTAATTGATTTTCACCGTTGGATATTCTAATTTGCGCAAAATTATAACGCTTAGATAAATACTTGAATTTGATTTTTTTTAAAATCCATTGTTTATTAGATTCCATGCTAAATGAAATTTAAGAAAAGAAAAACAAAGACGAAACATGAAATAGAAATAAAACGCAATTAATGAAACATGAACTCGTTGCATTTTTCAATCTTGTCCAAAGTCAAATTCACTCAATATGTTATTTTAGGAAGAGAAACGAAAAGGTGAAATGAATTTTCATGTCACTCTGTGTTATTTTATTCAGCAATTAAAAAGCTTTAAACTTCAAATTGCTATCCATTAGTTATCCACATGACGCATAGATGGCGGCCCGTGCAGTATGTAAGTATATAATAGAAAAACCGTGGTCAAAGAGCCCAAGAATATCGTTCATTAGATAAAACTCTCTCTCTCCATTTTTCGCTTTTCCATAAAAGATAATAGAAAATTAAATTAAATGAACTGATTTAGTTTTCGTTCGTGTAAAATTCAGCAATGTTTTCGAAATGTAAAGCGCAACGAAGCGAATTACGTGAACTGTCAAATCGCACTGACATTAGCATGTCGACGGGTTCGAGCAAAAAAATGACGTCTGCATTCAGTATGTTCAAAGTGACGTCTACATCCAGTCTACGAATGTGTACAATGTCAGCCTTTCGCTAAATTTCTTCATTTCTTCTTTTTGTTTTGTTGATTTTTGTGCGATTTACAAAATTGAATAAATTTAATAGCTGCTTCGTGGATTCAATTTAATTTCATCAGTACTGAACGGCAGCACATTTGCAATGGCATCACGAGGTGGTCCAATGATAACGGGTACAGACGGTGCTGATTTTGAGCATCGACAACGAGTTGCTGCACACTATCAAATCAGGTGATTTTTTCACGATTTTTATTTTTCAACCAAAAAAAAAAAACAAATTTCCACAATCCACAATCCACATTGAAATTGGTGAGGTTCAAAAGTGTTGAGTGCCTTCTTTTTTTTTATCTCGAAAAAGACGAAAGCAGTCGGAATTTAGAGCAAAAATGTGTTCGCCTGCAGTGCTTTCTCTTTTCACCGAAAATTGTGTGTTTTCAAGGTTCTTTCAAGTCTACAGCAATTCAATGTCAATTGTTCGCACATTTGCCTAAATAAATAGAAAGCAATGCGAAACCATTTCGACATATGATCAAATGAATCAATTAAATGGTTTCGAAATGTGGTGTGTGTGTATGTGTGCTTGTGTACTTGTGTGTGTGTGTGTGTGTGTGTGAGTGAGTGATTTTCGGTCGGTCCTGTGAAATGTCGAATTTCGATTTCGATACTCTTTCTAGATGCATGCGTGTGCACCGTTTCTGGTTTATTTTTGTGTTACACTCAATCTATTGTTGTCGGTTTGACTATAGTGTCGTCTAGGCGAATTATGATTTAGCGCGCGCAAATCGCTTAATTGTTTAGTTGTTTTTTCTTTCTGTTAGTTTGTATTGCTCTTCTTTCTTTCCGCTCTTCAATGAAATTCTTTTTACTTTCTTCATTGCAGTGCTCTGAACAAATCACGGCTCAAATATTGCATATTCTTTCACTTTCTGCTGTTCTTTGCGATGTTGGCCAAATTGTCTGCAGACATTTTAGATCGTTTGGATATTTTCATATTGGAAATTGAAGAGCTGCAGGTACCGGTGCCGCTGTGGTGGGAATACTTTTGGTGCACCTCGGTACTGATGTCGTTCATCGGTTTGTCAGCTGCCAAAGGCAATCGCATTAAAGACATGAAAAAATACGTCATTGGTTTGATTGTCACCGCTTTACTGCCGCTTCTCTATTGTGCTATTTACTATTTTTCGGATATTGTCGGCTACATGAGCTTAGATGAAGAGACTGACATTCAAGACACGGACATTTTTGTGTGGCGGGTAAGAAATACAGCATCCATATTATGCAATAGACCTTCTATATATCTGATTCAATTTTGGTGTCGTTTGAATTCATTTCACAGGGTAAACCATACGGACTAATTTGGTATGCATTTGTTTTGGTCGCAATTCAAGTGCACGGCATGTCCATATTCTTCGCATGGAATTTAATACAAGCCTGGCGATCACGAACTACTGCACGGAAGTTACAATAGACTCAATATGAACTTGTAAACGCACTGCACAAACGAAATCTACTTAATTTATTCGAAAGATGGAGATTTGTTCAACAGATATTAAAGAAAAATATTGTTTCAAAAAAATAAAATAAACAGAAAATTCGTGTATAATTGTTGTTGAATTAAAAAGAAAATTGAAACGAATCAATGTAAACGGAATAGTGTAAATGGAGACGCCTGCTAAATGTGGCTCAATCGATGTGCTTTTTCATTTCGATGGAGAAAATGTGTAACGGTGAAAATAAAAGCTTTCGATTGAAAATTGAAAATGAAAACAGCAACTGGTTTCACTTTTACATTTGGATTTATTAGATTAAAATGCAGTTACACTGGATGAGACTTTTGTTTGTTTGTTTTTTTTTTCTTTTTTTCTCTCTTGATATTTTCACTTTTCAATAACATATTTTACAGAGTCGTAAAATTTACACCCAGAAATTCATTTCACTTAACCTACTTTTGTTGAAATATATTTTTTTTTTCATTCGCCCATGACTCACTAGGTGATGGAACCGGCTTTAATTTGCTATGACCTTATAGTTAAAGTTGATTAATGTTAAAATCAATAAATGTGTTCTTTTTTGTTATTAAATTCCAACATCATTCACATCAATTCATTTTTTTTTTCTGTTAAATATGCATTATCAACATAGTATTACAACAAAATCTATGTTCAATGAACAGGTCCAAGCATCAAAATGAGAATGGTTTTGAACATCAGTCTTCCATAAAACTAATTACTTATTTTCAATGTCATTAGTGTGACAATGAAGGAACAAAAAAAATGCAAATGAACAAAAATAAATCGAGTCTATTCAAGGATACTCCTATTTGGTTTCAAACGATTTTTTTTTCTCAAATAGAATACGAATCATTCTGCCAATTCGTATTCCTGTACGTACTAAATTCCAATTTTTTCTTTTACACAAATATATACAATTCAAACCAAGGCAAAAAGGAAATTAAGGTAATTAAATTCGGAACTGGAGCCGTCAAGGAACAATTGGCAGTGTTCAATGATAACTCTGATCTGTTTGAATTTCAATTACGTTAAATTTTGTTTCGATACAAAACTTTTTGCCGGTTCGAAAGCAATCAGTTTGAATTAATTGTTCCCTCGCAGCAAAATTATGTAAACATTTGAAAGAGATGCTTTCTGTGCTAATCACTCAATCAAACGATCGACCAACATTTAATAGTAATACACTGAAAGTACCGTTTGGTTAGTATTTATTTCAAAATTATCTGATATATATGTTTGTGTGTATATATATAAACATTGATCGAGTTTCTGACCTGATCCAATTATTATTTGGTTTTCCCATGCAATCGATTGATTTGATGGTTGAAAATTTCATTAGTTCCCATTGAAACATCGAAATGTTGGTAATATTCGCTGTGAATTATGATAAAACAATTACCGAATGAAACTCAAAGTTCGCCATTCATGTGGCAAATTCTTGTTCAATACAATTGTTTCAATACACATGCTACGGCCACATACATATTATTTTGCTTTGGAGCGCCATTCAATTTTCGCATATTTGAAAATGCTGTAACAATCATTGTGTTTCATATACAGTAAATTCACCATTCATATGCTATTAATATATTAGTTAATGTATTTTGGTGCGCGCGGTATCACTTTTGAATAAATCGCTGATAGAATCCAATTCACTGCGAGCTTCGTTGTTGTAGACCACTGAATGGGCTGGTATGTCATGTGATATAGTCGATCGGCATATGTTCAATTAATATGCTTGAATTGTAGTCCCGAAAGATATTATAAATGGAAATGATGATGGCTACCAGCAGTGTATGCATTATGTAGCTTTTGTCAGCAAAATATGTTGATGTCCCAGTCTGCATTGCCTCCGGCCGCTCACCTAAGTACAAATAATTTGAAACAAACAGTGAACACACAATTTTGACGTGGGAAAGGGAAGAAGAACACTATATATGAGAAGTGACAATTATCTCACTCACCATGCAGAAAAACGTGCACTTTTATGCTAGTTTGGCTACCACCGGCCGGAGCGCATGTGTAGACACCTGAATCCGCAATATTTGCATTTCGTATAAGCAAATACGATGTTGTCCATTCGCCATAAATGCGCTTGATGTCAACGCTACCCCTCGGTGATTCTGCGGTTATTTCCTTGTGAAGTAGAAAAAAAAAGTAAAAAAACGCAAAATATTAGTGTAGCACACATAGTTCGATTTAGACGATGATGAGCTGATGAATTCAATGAAATATTCAATGATTTGACACATGGGAAATTCCAAATTAAGACATCACAACCTTTGATCTCTATGCAAATGAATATATTGACGCACAATACCAAACACTGTGAACTCTTTACCGATAACGTGGAAATTAGAATGCAATTTAATTCGGCGAATACTCAACGGATTCGTTCGACGTGAATGTCAAATGATATTTCGAGATAAACTTTGCATTTTCGTCGACTCAGTTGTGAACGCGGGAGTGTGCGTATTTGTTTGAGCTCATTGAATTTCCATTGACAGAAGGCAACCACTTTCAATTGGTGCGCATTGGTTGCAGATTGATTTTTCGTCAAATGAATTTGAACTTAATTACTGGTTGCGTCAGAAACATTGATCGAATGTGCGACAAGATCTAATTAGTTGATGGTAATTAAAGGATTGTTTTTTAGGCCCGCGAACGATGCAACGACGAAATTTGCATATTTTGAGTATGTATTCAATGAAGCGAGTCCCATTCAAGCTGTCAACGACAGATCTTAATTCAAAATGGTAATGCTATTTGCTGCAGTTTCCAGAACTATTCGTAATGACAGAACTCCATATTCTTAACCAATGTCGATTAATTACTACTATTTTACATGCAATTAAATACTTTTCTTCAGTAAATTCACGAATATTTGTTCGCATTTGTCAGAGATTGTGTCCCGATACCGTTTCTTATACCGAAATGTCAAAGTTGTAAATTTTCCTGATTAAGTGCGGCGCTCCGAAGCAGCTTCGGTTTTTGTTATTCGCCCGAGCGAGTGAAGAAGTAAATTTCGCTTACAGGCACTTGTTTTTTTTTCAATGGAATGCCATTCATATAATCATTTATGTTGCAAACATCAAAAGTCTTTTGTTCATCTTCCATTTCGATATTTAATTGCAACACTTTGTTGGGAATCCCGCGTGTTGACGCTTGTTTGCTGGCATCAAGTTGCATTTTGGAGTGTGGCATCAACGTTGAAAACATTTCAAAAGAGACAAATTGGAGCAGAGATAATTTATAACACATTTCCACGGTTCATGGCAGCATCGAAGCAAGATTAAATTATAAATTGAATATCACGCAATGTTATTTAATACATTTTGCCATTATTTGCTGTGAACGCAATGGCATTATTCATTCCTATCGGTAGCAGTGCTGTACGTTGAATGTGTGATGTTGCAGCTACATCTACTGTTGTCGAGGATAAATCTATCAATTCGACGACAAACAATCTGTTCTTCACTTCGTCACTCGAGCGTCTCAAGTACAGTATGGCATGGAATTACGCGAAAAGCTTTGAGAACAGAAGGAAACACAAAAGCCCATGCACAATGAAAAATAAATGAGCACTGTGAGAGTTTGCTACAATTGAGAGGCGAAAAAAGCCATATACGGAAAAATAATAGCAGTTCATTTGATATTTGTGTTTTGTACATGAAGCAAAAGACGCAAAAAAGCCCTTCTCTCGTTCTCTATCTCTCGCCACTTTTCGAAATGTAATAGATGTATTTGTTTTGTTTGCCTTTTTTCATCGAATATCGTGGCAAAACAGAAAAAAAAACAAAAAAGAAAGTGGTTGAGAAAGAGGCGGTTTGTGTTGGTTTTGCGTTTGTACCATGGAAACTGACTTGCAGCGGAAAAAAACACATTTCCACAGTGTCAAAGCGAAAATTGAAATGGTGTTTTGAAGGAAGCTGTACTTCAAAAGCAGACTGTGTTCGTTAGAAGTCGGAAGAAGAGAGAGAAGGAATTGAAACTGCTGCGAAGTAATAACCATGAAATGCGATAAAAGTGTGTCCGAAGTGTGCGAAGAGAATATCGTCGTGAATACATTGCAAGTTGCATTCCGTACGTTGGAGTGCAAATACAATGATTGCGCCACCGATTCGGAATCGAGTGTAAACATAAGATTTTGATTGCATGCCATAAATTGAAGAAAGGTTGGCTTTCTTGTTCGTCGCTACCGCTCCAAATGCAACCCAGCTGTTGTGGGTGATGCAATCAAGCCAACACTTACAGGCAAAATGCATTTGAATGCTCGCCCAGAAAATGTGAAATTCCCATTACAAATAAGTATCTTGACGTTATAAACAACTTGATGTTGTGTAATAATGAACTAAAAACGCACATGGAAACAACTGCTGTTGAGTCGAAGAGATTCGGCCAAAAGCGTGGGAAAAACGGGATCTTCTTTCATGTTGTCTATTCAGATTTAAATGACCGACACCAGACACTCACACTTTTGCACGTTGCCGTATACAAACAACACGGAAACGAAACGAAACGAGTCGAAACGGACGATCAGACAACAAAGTATCAACTTAACGGAGGAGCAGCCCAGCAAATGCAAAGAACAAAAGAAGCACTAAAATAAATTCAATCTCCGCAAACGATAATGACTAGCTATTTATATTTTCGTAGTGTGTGTGGCGCATCCTTTTCACATTCCATCTGCTCTAAATTCTCATTTATTTCGTTCATTTTTTTCTTTATTCTCTTCGTTGGATGTACTATGTGTGCCTGTCTGTGCGCGCACTTTTTTGTCGATTGTTTTGTGCAGAATTTTCAACTTTTTTCTCTATTCAAAATCATTTCCGTAGTGTTGATGCCGTGGCTGGTGTTATTGCCGCTTTTTTGCTTCACAAATGAATATTTATCTGCTTCATACATTCGGTTGTGGTTTCGAAAACACCCCAAAAATCGTCTGCAATGCCATTTGAGCGATTCTCTTTTTTCTCATCGTACTGCTACTGCTGCACTCATTTCAAAATGTACCGAACAAAACACGAGAAAGATTTTAATATACATTTTGCTTTTGTTTTTTCCACTCTCTTTCTCTCTCTCCTTTTCTGAGTATTTTTCTGCTTCTTTGTATATACCAAAATGGAATGGCTGCTCTTGTCCACAAAAAAAAATTCTCCATTTTGTTCTCTCAATTTTTCTCTGGGTTCTATATTTTTCATCGTAAAGTGCAGAGCTGCAGAGAATGCTTCACAAGCACAATGGTAACTGGCAACTATTTAAATAGAGCAAATGAAGCCAAAAAGTTGGCAAAACTCAGTAAGAAATCACAATTAATAAACTTTCGTACGGCGGGTTGACACCTAGCACAACCCATTGAAAAGAAAAATCCAAAGAACACAAGACATTTCAAACTTGTTCCTTAAATTGGCATTGCTTTCGCTTTGCTCTCTCTCTCTCTGCGAGTTGATTGTTGGCGATAAAAGTCTTTTAGCATTTAAACTTCGCATGAAAAATCAATCGAATAATAATTTGATAACAAAAATCAGTTTGTTGTGTATATCAATATGTAAATGTCAGCTTCAGATCACGTCAGCCGAGCGTTCGAATACTGATTGAAGTTTAATTGCCATAGTTTTTATCAAGTTCTAAAATTAGATGCAAAACTTGATGAAAATAATTTGCAGCAAACGAATTTTTCACCTTTTTGGTTTAGTCTACAAAATGTAACAACAAATGGATGCATGTAAAATATGAAGGGCCCGAAACTAGAATTTATGTAATCGTATGTTATGATGAGCCACTGCATCATGCATGAACCCGAACGCTCTAGGTAGATTATTAATTCAGTGTGATGTATGTCGTTCATCATCGTTGTGCCTGGTATGTAGTGCACATATCATTGTATGAGCTAATCAACTTTCAATGTTGCCAGGTTGATGATGAGTTTTTTTCCCTGCTCACATATCGTATAATAAACCTCGGATCGCAAACTTTATTAGAATTTCCATTAAAATATGAATGGTGCATCGGTTCGCCGTCGATGCGACTAAGAGCGGCGAATATTGCAGTGAAAATTAGATTGATTTATTTAGTAGGTAGGACAAAAAGCTGTTGAGAGCTGTGTGTATGCATGTGTATATGCACAGAGGATCTGAATAAACGTAAATAATGTAATTCGTTTACAAAATGCCAGCTACATAACGGCCGTATGAATTGATCGATGCTGATGAAATTGAAAAGCCTTTTACCTTCATTTATGTGACAGATGATAGAATCTCTTTCTCTTCATCAATGGTTTGATATGCATACAAAAGCCATTTTTGATGCGTTTTTCCGGGCTCGGTCAAAAGTAAACTTCCGCCAAATTGGCTAGAGATGCGGAATAAAAACAACCAGCGAAGCAATTTTAAAAATTAAATGGATAAAACATGTACGACATACATGCCAATTTTGTGAAAATGACACTTTTTTGAGGGTGACATTTTGTGACGTGTGCACATGTTCGTGGGTGGGTGGGTGGTAGGTGGTTGGTTATGCAAAAGACTTGCAATGAAAATGAATATTTCAGTACGTTGAATTGCATATTTGAGCAATGGCAACGCATGTGATGGAATAAATAGATTGAATAAAATCAACAACGGTGTAGAACATTTTGCCCATACTTTTCGCGAATTGCGAAGCATGAGCTTCACTTGCAGACGCGTTAATTAAAATGCATACGCATGAAATTGTGAAAAACGAAACGCCGAGCTATATGAATGTGTCTAGCCATCAACAAAATATTCAAATTCCCATTTTTACTAAGGGAGACTATTGAAAATACATAAAGAGCCCAACTTTTTTTTTTCAATGCATAAACTCGTGAATTATTTCCAACTGGAAAACAAACACTCAACTTTTCAATACCTGCTTAGTAAACAATGCTTATCAACTAGTTATGGCAAAGATTTCACACAACCAACCAAACAACCGACCGACCGAACAAACAAACAAACCAGAGCATAGTTCCAAAGAAATTAACTCCTTGTGGTGGGCAATTAAAATTGGCTTATTGGTAAACTTTTATAGTTTCAAGTTTGATGTGGCAGAGATTTCTCTTGCAACTTACATTGCCAACTCTCATCCGATTGTAACCATTTAGCTGCCGTACATTTCTTTGTGATGTGATACGTTCCAATGATTTGGTTGAAGCGAAAACCTATGATGGTTTTCTTGACTTCTTCTTCACAATAGTTTTCATTCAACTTTTTGCAATCTCAAGAAACCATAATCTTTTGAAGTACAAAGCGAAAAAGGGAAAACGTTTCTTGTGGCCTACCTCGTGCACCAACAGAAGAAGCTCACAAAAAAAACTAATTATATTTTGAAAACGAGTTTTCACAGTGGATGATGCTAACGTTTCTCTCTTTTACAGCAAATAGATTGGAAATTAAATGGAAATGTTTCAAATTTCAATTGTTTCCCGTAAATTGACTCCTTGTTTGTTTTTGAATGTTCGAAAAAGAGTTGTTCGTCATGTTTGAGAGGCGAAGTTTTTTGTTTGGCAAACCATTCTATGCTTGACATTACATCGAAACAACGGCAAGCTGCTCAAATAACTTGATCTTAAGCTTTTACAATATATGAATAGTTTATATTCAATTAGAAAAAGCAGAAAGAAAGTGAGTGAAAATTCCATAAAAGTTTTTCTTATTAAACAATTCCGGCTTAGCGTAAACGAAAAGCTACTTTATCCTTTTGCACAGACAAACGTATACATAATAAACGATTTAATTTAAAATTCCTTCCGTAAGCCCAGAGTTGTTTTGGTGTTTTTGCAATGAAAGAGCAAAAAATCTTGCGTCCTCTTAAAAGCTTTTCTCCCTGCCACTGTTCTCTGCAATTAAATTGAATTAAAAGACGGCATACCATATGCGTTTGCAGCAGTGTTGATGGTTTTACGACGCACTAGTACAGTGATGGAATTTCAAGAGTTTAATCCATGAGAATGCGTGAATGCATGTGCTGAAAAATAATCTTAACCTAAACAACAGCAATTCGAATTCTTAGGAATTGATACGGCAAAAGTGAATAACTCTTGAATCAGCAATGAACAGCAGAAACGAAAAATTATGACCAGAAAATAAAACGGCGAAAAACCTATTGAAATACTTGAATTGTGTAGATGTAGCGACGTGAAGTGGACCAGAGCGACCGCATTGTCAACGCTAAGAGCACATAGGCACACACACACATAACTCCGAACCAACAATAAATGGATCCTTTGAAAAGGCTTATGTTAAATGTATCGTGTGAATGTGTGCAAACTGAATGTTCGGTCGCTTCGCACTGCAACTGTATCTCATTGAATACAAACTTCAAACGCACACACTTTAAACGGCAATATTTCCATGGCGCACTTGATGCGTGTGCTGTGTCATTGTGAAACCAATTGAAATTGTAATTTTGGCATTAAGTTTCCCCGGCAGTCGTAATGAAACTGAATATCTTTGAAAGTGTAATAAATTTTCTTCTGCTCGGCAAATGTCTTTATGTTTGTTGAAATGTGTCGAGATGGTTGTGTCTACAAGTGGGTACCGATGGACTACATTGCCTGATACTAAAAATTGCGTTTGAGTATGTGTGTTTTGTAAATATTTGAAACGGAAGAACACGACAAACACTTCAGAAATAAGCACATTCGATGTTAAACTCTCATATTTATTTAATGACGCACTGAACTTAACGAGAAATTGGAAGAATGTCGCAGATTTCCAGGCAATTCAGCCTGTCAACGGGATGCCACTTCTTCTGATTTATATTTCCGAGAAAAAAAAGGTCCATTTGTGTACGTTGGCTCCATCCCAAGTTGGTGCTGGCTAATCGAATGCACTAGCATTTAGTGCTGTCGATTGCCACCTATCACGACCTTCGTGCTGCTTCCTGAGCGCAGCACCAAAATTTTCGAAATTAAGATCACGTAATTTTCGTAATTTTCGACATTTTGTATGGGAGCAACCCAAATGGTTGATTTTTTAGATTTCACACATAGCCTTTAATTTAGTGTTATTTTAGTGCTGACAATTGACGCCTACCATTTTGGTGCTTCATTCCAGCCCCAGCACTGAACTCAAAAAGAAAATTTTTCTTGTCATTTTTGTCTTTCGGTAAGATTCCGTGTCATCAGCACCGCCCAGGAATGGTGCTCTTAAAGCATAATTAATGCTCAAATGGTGCTATTGCAATTGGTCTCATGAATAGTGCTGCTTGGAGACGCTATCATTATTTTTTTTTGTTGCTGTACATTTAAATTACTTACCTTATTCTCATGATACCAAAATATGTGTCCTGGAGGCTCGGGCCCAAATCTAATTGTACACGTCAAGTTTATTGTGCTTCCCTTATCGACAAATAGATCTTGTCCGCCCAATATCGTGGCCACGGGTTCTAAAATAGATTGAACGAAAATAACCATTTTCATTAGTTTTTTTTCTTCTTCACTTCGTAGAAATAGAATCCGTTTCGAGTTATTTAATTTGTGTGGTAACATGCAATCTTCTTGTGAATCGACATTCCCTTGGTGAAAACGTTAGTCAACAAAAGCAACAAACCATGAAATATTTTTAGATCAATTTTATGGGAATACATAAAACATTCTATTTCTCACATATGGACAATGGCATGAATGTTATCGTAATCCGTCTGCAAAGTGCAATGCCAACCGAGTGAACACTATTCTAGCTTCAATGGATAGTAATGCGATTACCAATTCAATCAATCATCTTATCCAATGTTCATCATTTTTACCATTAATTTTCAACGATTCGATGCTTTATTGGTGGCTCCAGTTCGGGCTTTCTTCCTCTCTCTCTCTCTCTCTGTATATGTATTTGTGTTTTGGCTTGGTAGAGATGAGCAGAGCATCCAGGTATGTTTTAAAAGTACACATTTTACTTATTTTCGCCCTTTTTTATGACTACATCCGAACAAGTTTATCGAGATGAAGGTTCTCTGTCTTGCTTTTTTTTTCTTTTTCTTGCTCGTTTCACTGAATGAGCACTGTTTATTCAGTGAATATATAAAAAATGGATGTATTTGGCTCGTTGAAGCTTCGATTATTATTGGCCATATTCAAACGTAAGTACCTTTCGCATTTCCATTGCATCGCATTTTGTTGAAGTTTATCTGGCGAGCAATGCTCTTACTTCCTTTCGCATTCTATGTTTTTATGCCTGCGGAATATTTTATTGAATATCTGCATTCTCATCATAACCGAATATCTAATTCAAATTTTGAGCACAGAAACAACTCAAGCATTATAAACGTTTGCATCTACAATGTACCGGTGCCTGTCGTAAAGATGGCCCGATATTCTACATACAAAATAAAAAACTAAATATAATCGATGGATTACCCACTTGCAAAACGGGAAAATATCGTCGAACCAGTGCCAAAGAACTCGATCAGAATACATAAATTTTACGCATGCGATTCGAAAAAGTGAAGATAAGACATATACAATGAAACTCCTTCTTAAAAAAAGACTTGGAAGCAATATTTGAGTAGAGTAATTTTTTGTGTCACTTATAAAAACAAGACGACAATATAAAAAACGGGCATGATGGAACAATTTATGGTTTTTTTTCCCTTTCATAGTGACAATAAGGACAGTCGAAATAACAACACGAAAATATCAACCGATTTTTTATAGCAAAAGAAAGCTTAATGGAGTATTGCAAATTCAATGGCCCATCATAGCACCAAGATTCATATTTTATTTGAACATTTTATGTCGAAAATTCTAAATGAAACGATCTGTTTCCCCAAAAAAAAAATCCATTACCTTTGTTATTTGCAGCGAAATGCTCAATACGCTTTCCAGCGAACAGCGATACATGTGGAGAGATGTTTTTACCAAGATGTTTTCTTCATATTTTCTTTATAAGGTGCTTTATTCAGTGCACGTACAAAACAGAATGATTGAAAATATTGAAAGGCATTTGAATGATTCAAAGAATGAATTTTTTCATCAATTTGCTCGTTCTTTTTCATAGAATTTAGCAAACAATTTTCATTCAAATGTTTACGTTCATTTGGAGATGATATTCGACAACATCGAAAGAATGTACCATTGGTATTTATTCATTATTTTTTTCAACGTAAGGAACTGCATCGATAATTGACATAATTGATCAAATTGTAATTCAAATCAATCAGTTGTAAACGATTGGATGGTAATCAGACATTCATTTGCTGAATATAATTCAATGAATCGTTCGCGATATAGTTGGTAAATATCTCTCTAAGCCTACCAATCCAGAATAATCTAAATCAAATTTACACCACACATTTATAAATGCATAGACATTGTATTGTATTGACACATACCTGAGCCCATCCAGTTATCCATCAATAAGACGAAATAGGTAAGCAAAGCCGTAAAGGCATTGAACATAATTGAAATAGGTGATGATGATAGGTAATAGAATGCTCTTAATAGCACATTGGCAAAGCATTTATGTAGAAATCGATAGAACGCTAGCCAAGCATTCTAATCCGAGTCTCTTCAGTTCCGAAATTAGCTTTTTACAAATTAACGATTATTTTGTCCCTAATTATATATCTATAAATAAACGTAAAGCAAGTATAGCAAAACAAATAAAACGAAAGGAAAATTTCACACTTCGTCAAACTGATCGGTTCGGCTATAGAAAGTATTCCGTCAAACTGAACAGGTTAATTTGAAAGTGTCAAACAAAATCAAGACTATAATGAATTCGGTTGCCTATAGAACCAACAAACACAAACATTGGCATACGATGCAATAATTTGAAATCGTCTGGCTGATTGTATGCTACCCATTCACAACTCAATGAACAGAAAGAAAGGCATTCGTGCCAGACAAACAGAATAATCTATATTTATGGCAAGTGAAATGTGATAGATGTGATAGATGTGCTTCCCTCTCTAGCAAACATATATTCCATTGATTGCATGCCTTTCCGAACTGCCGAAATTGTCAGAAAAAAGTGGTTGCCTTTTTTCTGCCGAAACTGAATAAACTCGTTGTAAGCACATCGAAGACGTTCGAACGAAAATCTAATCGAAACTTTTGGAGTTTGGCCGAAGTTTGAAATTGATATATTTGCAAGGATACAACCAAATTGAAGAGTTATTTCGATGATTTGATTAGTTTCAAATTTAATTAAATACTTTCATTTCACTTGTAGACAGCCGTCGATCGAATATTTGCACACAAGACAAAACAGAGAATTATTTTTTTCACAATAAATGGCGGTTATAAGCATAAGTTCTATAGGATTATAATTTTTCTTCATAAAAAGTATTTGCAATTTAATTGTTTATGCTGCTTCAAAATATGTAAACTTTTGATCGAAAAAAGTGTTTATCAGAACTAAATATTGCAAAGAAAAAGTATTTTTTCTTAGATCAGCCAATTTGTAATGAATTTGTTGTTTTACGAGAAAAAGACGCCGTTTTGTCTAGATCATTTATTTCAAAATGTTTTGATTGATATTTTTATTCAAGAAATTGCTGATTATTCACTGATAAATCTAGGAAGTTATCTGTCAGAGCCGAGATAAACTACAAAGATTTAACTAAGTCATTACCGTACATGCTCAACAATTCCTTCAATATTATCCCACTCAAAATAGCTATGACCAATTAGAACAAATTTTATCGAAATAAATATTTTTGGGTTAGATTATTTGATTAAATAGTTTCAACAAATTACATTAGGAATAGAATTGAAAATCAGTTGCGAAGATGTATAAAAAGTAACATGGTATTTTCTAAAATCGGTGTCGATGGGCAATTAAATTAAAATTTTCAAGAATAAAATGCAGAGTAATAAAATTGAAGGTTTTGATGTTTCAATGGAATAGAAATCCGACATTTGCAAAAATCAGTTATACTCAATGAAGATAATAATGATATAAAAGATATAAATAGTCGTCAAAATGCATTCCAATCTAAGCAAACCAAACCTATTTTATAAAAATCAACCACCTTTCATCACGTTTCGCACGAATTTCCATGTTATTTAATTTTAAAAAAAATGGTTAAAAAAAATCACATATTGCCATGACAAAATCAAAAGCAAACCAACCAAAATTTGTGCGAATGCCAATGAAGTGTGGTATAAAACCGGACGAAGCAAAACAAAAAAGCCATGTATCGCATTGAGAGCGATTTTTCATTGACTTCGGTTTCCATTAATGTGGTTAGAGGTGGAGCTCATCAAATGCACAGACAGTCCGTAGCCACATATCAAAATATTTATGCGAGAATTGCACACAGTGAACGGCAAACACATGGCTGAAACTGGGAATTCATTATTCGTAATTTAGCTAATAGTGATGGCCGAGTACATTGTGTGCAATTTAAGTTAATATTGCATGTATGTGGCTCGATGGATGTTCGTTAATTTACGAACACACATAAACTCACTCGCACTGACCGATAGTCCTATAGCACGTTGGCACTCGACAAATTCGAGTAAAAGTTTCCATGGCAAACACGGTTAATTTGTTGCATTAAATTTTATATTGAGAGACACGGAGAGAAAGCGAATTAAGCGCATGCAGTTAGTGTTTGGGAGAGAGAAAAACACAGGTAATTGCGTAGTTAGCCGTAGGTTCGAATAGTTTTCCAATTTGAATGGAGGAAAATCGCTTGTTGGTAAATACGACTGTTTGCTCAGCGTTCAGTATCGTTTTTTGTTCACATTGTTTGACAGACGGACGGACGGTGTTGCAACACCAATTGTACAATTATTGCCACCACAATCACTCAAATTCAGCATTTCGCATTCTCATTTTCATTTACACTCGCTCCTCCAGCAGAATAGTCACAGTCGTATTCTGTTAAACTCCAAATTACACGCTTGTTCGCTGGCAACAATGTTAATTTATAGGAAAACTCATTAAACATAATTGCTAAGTGCTCTCACTTATTCGATGATCATCGTCGCTGCCAGCGTATATACCGTCACAGCATTTATGGTTTTGGATGCCATTTATTTCGTCATCGACATCTATTTGCTGATCATTGTACACTAAATTCAATATGTTCTCGTCGACATTATCAATTGCTGGATCTAAAAAGATTTTGGAATCATTTGCGGAAAAAAATGAAATGAAAGAAAAATATGAAAAAAACAAGAATAAAGAAGAACCAATGGAAAAATGGGGCAAGCAGATAGCATGTTTGGCCTGGAGTTAGAGTTTTAATTGCAGCTTCTCTTAATTACCTATGTGACCTGAGCACGCAATTGCTCGCTTAAGAACCGGTAATTAAATAAGTCTTATTTTAAAATCAATCCATTCTGGAATGGAATTAAATCGATTTATGTCTGTCAATTTTCCGTTTTATTTAGCCATCGCTGGATAAATAGTTGAAGTGTTTCCGATTAGCGGAAAACCAATAGAAATGTTGTATTGACACCTAGACTGATGGCAAAGCGATACTGGAATGAAGGTGGGTGTTGAGCTCTAGTGGAATGCTTAAAACTATCATGATAGGTGTGTGTGTGTACTGTGTATTGCATATGGACCGTGGATGCACTTACCAACAACGTTCAATCGCACCGAAAAGCTTTTGATTGGTATGGTTGAAATTTGGCATTCGTACACACCAGCGTCACGTTTTTGTGCCCACTTGATTTGCAGCGTCCACTCGTTGAAATCACGATGATATGCTGTTTGAAATCGTTGATCTGTGGTGTAAGTGTACGTCCCAACTGTCAGAATGTGGATGTCTCTGTGCCTGATCCATGAGACCTGCGAATGATAGAGTTGATGAGAGATAATTTCACTTGTTCACTTAATTCAAAAAGATGTGGAAATTAATTTTAAAGCAAAGCGAAAATAGCCGCCTGCATATGACAACACTGTTCCCAATGGATACCGCATCGGCACACACATGATTTTGTGCGCCAAGCCCACATTTAGCACGGTTGAATGGTCAAAAGATGTGCAAATGCAAAAGCGACACGTCGCATGTGTGCACCATAAAAATTGCAATCAGTGTCGAACTACTAAAAGCTTGGGCGAAAAATTTGTGTGTCCATCCGTCCAGCGTTCATATGCAGCTTCAGCAGGTGAAGAGCTGAAACAAAGAACAAATCGAATAAAACTGCGCCCTTTTTTCGAAGCGCATCCACACCGAAAAGATAAACATTTATTTATCGTCAGCACCGCAGCAACCGAACGTTACCCCACTCGGTCGTGCATTCGAAAAACTGAACACCATTTTTCATGATTTTGATGTGAGGTCAACCGCAGAAAACTATGTCATTCATGTAATTGCATAAATATTTATCTCGAAAGCTGGCTTTTTTTCCCTATCCTCTGCCATCGTAACTTCATATCCCATTTTATCATAGTTGTAGCCAAACAATAACCAAACCAACAACCATATTTTGTTGTCGGTTGGCGTGTGAACGATATTTTTCCATTTATTACAAACAGAGAGAGAGAGAGTGTGTGTGTATGTGTATATTCGCATATTTACAATTTCAGTGTGGCACTTTGCGTCTGACATTGCAAATAAATTACAAGAAAATTAAACCCGGTGCGTGTGTCATTTCAGTGTTTCGGAAAGCGAGAAATAGTAAATCTGCAGGTGGATTTGACATGTCATAGCTGCGTGAATGTGGATACTGAGTGTGAGCGTGTGCCCATAACTATCAATGATGATTAATTGCTCAGGTTGCATATTTGTCGTCGTTCAAATTATCCGGAATAAACAAATTTATCGCTTCCATGATAATAATAATAATAATAATCGTAATAATATGATTTAAATAAATGAGTTCTCAAGTTGGTGCGTTATAATTTGTGTGTTTGTGTGGATAAAAGTGAAAGTGATTAATTAAAAATGGATTTTTGGCCCATGATACAATGATACACACAGAAAGTAATTAAACGTAATCAAAAAAAGTACATATTTCAATCGACACCGCTGCCCCGTCACACCACAAAATCCATGTAAATGCGGAACATATGATTAAAAAATAAACTTTAATTCGGGATGCCACAATTTTAACGTGTTGTAAATTATATTTAATCATAATAATTAGCGTAATTTGTATTTTCAATATTTTCACTATCTTATCAGATGGTCCAATTATTTGTAGTTTGAATCGAGTTTTTAAGTGGATTTCCGGATGTTGTGGTGGCCATATTCAGTTTTAAGGTGTCAAAAGCACATAATTACTTACCGTTTTATTGCCCAAATTGCGCACTTTGCAGCTTAAATACGCTGATTTTCCCACAAGTGCGGACACATTGTTCGCTATACTATTGTCGAAGTACGGTTCATTCCATTTCGATGCCGTAATTGAATTATGTGACGGAAAATCGGTGCTCGTATCGTCAAATGTGTTGTAGCCAGTATCTTTCGTACGTTGATTCAGGAACGCATTCGATACACCTGTAATGTAAATTGAAAAACATAACTTAGTAAAAAGGGGCGAGTCATCTGTTTCATTTCGTATTTTTTTTTGCCTGCGTTTAATTTTTCATGGCCCGTAGAAACTATTTCAAAGTAATTAAAACTTTTCTTGTCTCTCTCTCTCTCTCTATTCGTCTCTCACGTTTTTTTGTGTCCAACTATGCAAGCGTTCTACTGTGTGCTGTTACAATCTAGAAATTAGCATTCGTTTCATTTACATGAAACAAAGCGAAATGTTTGCTCTTATTTTGCATTTCTTAAGAGGTGTGTTTTTCGCTTGTCAAACATCCTTGTACGACTGTACAATACATTCATCTGTGAAAACTATTTTGTAGCTCAGTTAATAATCAAACCATAATTGAGGCGATGTTCACCAGTTCGTGCGACGCTGGAACAAAATAGCAAATAAAAGCACTAAATATCCACCATAGTGAAACCAACTTTAAAAATGAGCGCAACGAGAATGGAAAACAATGCCCCGATGAATATACCAAACATGTATCCCACTTGATCCCGTCGACAAAAACGGAATATTTTCTGCTTTTTTGTTTATGATCATCATGAACTATAAATAACAATGGCAACCGCACCATCCATTTAGTGCAACACAAACAAGGAAACGAGAAAAGTTCAGCCCAACCGATAGGTACGTGCGCAGCGAATACGATTTTCTTTCGTATTGGCAATGACAATGGTATAGCAACAGAAGTAGCAGCAGAGTAGGATTAGGAGAGGAAAAACTTGTCGCACAAAAATGTTAATTGCGTATGCCATTGGGTGTATATTAATGTATGCACCATGGAAACACACTCGTCGATTTCTTCTTTTTTTTTTTATTGGACTTTTCTATTTTTGCACTGGTTTTATTTTCATTCCGACTATGTTCTAAATAGTAGATTTAGTTGGAATTTCGAAAGTTTCTCGGAAGCAAACTAAGTGAGCTATTTTAAACGGCAACGATATGTTGTTCGTTGTGAACGATTCGTTAATGCATTGTTACAGGCTGAATGTCGTTTCGGGTCAATTGATATCCAAACAAACGAACATCATCAAGACGAATGATACCTGTGTTCGCACCACTTGAGCTAGATTTATGAATGTCATGGGATCAGATCTAAATTTCCACTGCATATAATCCGAATCCATTTGCCTTAATCATGAAAACAAATTGGTATATCCTCCATTTAGGTACTCGAATGACATTGTCGAAAATGAAAGGAGTAAATGGGTGACGAATCGAATTTAAGGAAGAATATCATCGAACATCACGTAGACATTGGCATAGAGAACTGAACTAAATACAGAGCAAACGTGTATCATAGGCAGGTTGACCGCAGGAGATCTGTGTAGTTCGGATTTGTTACGGACTTTCATTCAATAAATCAGTTTCTTTTTTTGTATTTCCATTCATTAGTTAACTAATCACTCATTTTCTTCCGACTTGAATTTGGGAATTGTGTTCAGTGTCCCCGGGACGATCAAAAGACAAAATCCCGGAAACATGCAGTGTGTTTTAATGTTCGTGTCTAGTTTAGATTAGATTTAATTTGATGCCTATCGAAAACATGTGGCGAAACCGAATACAGACTTGTGTCTTGTGTATCACATGCAGACGACGCTGACATTTTGGGCGACGAGCAAGATGAATAGAAAATATAATAAGCGTTGACACATTTTCAGCGAGAACAAAATCACACCAGCGGCATGACACTATCATTTAGCCAATATCATTACCTGTGTCACGTTTACACGCGCGACTGCTTTCGCCTCACCCTATTCACCATTTATTCGAGTTACTTTGACACGTCTTCGACTCCCATGTTCAACATATACACGCATAATATTCGGTCGGTGTTGAGTGAGGATATTTTCACAAATCAGACGCAGCACAAGCGGCGGCTGCCACCAAAATGGCAAATAAATTGAATTAAGTGAACGATGTTTGCTTAATTCATAATTAATTTATTATTAGTCGAAACGTGAAGAAATCAGTTGATTGTCGTTAGTTGCGAATCTTTTCTTTGCTTTCCTTTCCTTTTGGGTTTCCATCATGGCACTCATTAATTTAGAACGGCGGCGAAGGAAGAATGCAAAAAAGAACTTGACTCTGTTTACAGTGGAACAGGGGACAAAACAATGGGAAAAGAATTGCCTTCATGCGGTGTGTGTGGCGATATGAATTCAGTTAATTCTTTTTTTACATGGGATTATGTATCGCCGGTGGCAAATGTCGCTCTTTTAATCAGTAGACGCGCCTAATTAGTGCTGACAACCGTTGAGTTCATCACGGCATTTGCCTCATCATGGTTTATTAAAGTGTCGCGAGCGGTGGGTACAGGGCAAATCGTCCGTTGCACACAAACTGCACGTACCCGACTGAATTAGCAAATCAGAACACGATTTTTTTTATTTGCCTATCACACTCTCTTCAACGGTTTGCCTTCGGTCGGATGGGGGAGAAAAAATAATTTCAATGTTTATTGCCTGATGCACAGTAAACACAAATGAAGGGGAAAATGAATTTATATGAGAAACGCAAATATGATGCAGAGCGTGATATCATGCAGAAATCAATTTGAAATTCTCTAACGTTCACTTCCGTGGGTCGAAACTGAACAGATAAAATAAAATCCATGCTGCAACTGGCTCCACTTTATTATCGAGCTCATGCTCCTTTTGTATTTGCTTTGCATCGCCAGCTGATTCCGCTCAAATATAATTAGCCGTGTGACACACACACAATTTCACACAATTTGAAATGTCATGGAGCAAACGACGAGAGGAACGAGGAGAGAAAAAAACGCTAGCAAACTTATATTTGTGTTCGTGGTTATATTTTTATCTCGGTTGCCACTTTGTTTTTGGCCTTTAGGCTTATGACTCGGCTATTTAAGTCACAAGCGCGAAAACAACGCATAAAATGTTCTTCGGTTTTCTCTCGTGTTTTTTTTTTCTTTTTCATTTCATTTTACTACTGCCGCCGCCGTCGTCGTTGTATTCTGTTTTGAGTTTTCCATTGTTACGGTTGTCCGCGCTACAAATGTAATAAATTAAAAGACGATATCATCGTGGCTTTGTTTCTGTCTTTTCCCAATGCTGCGTGAAAGCTGGCGCTGTGAAAATAAAAATTATTACAACACGTTGGTCGTACGCCACTTATTTATCTTTCCGTATATTTTTTGTTTTTCACTTCGCATTCACCCAACGTTATGTTATTTAACTCTTTCACAAATGCCGCATTAACCACATTCCCTCCTCCTTTTTTCTCATTCCTTTAAAAAAAAATGCTCGATCTTTTTTCACTTCTAGTATTTCACAATATAGCATTAGATTTTTTTTCGATGGGATATTCAAACACTTTCATTAGCCAGTGTGTTTACATTTCTTGCCGTTTTATTTTAGTGTCAGAGCTATGAAACGTCCCATCTTTGTGTGCATTTACGCAAGCACTCCTTGCTTCACAATGACACTATATAGATATTTTTCATGTTTTTATGTTGCTATTAACAAGTCTCAAGCTGAATTAGTGGCTTGTAAAGTGCTCAAAGAATTTGAGCGACGCGTAGGAGCCCCACTCCGATCTGATCTCAAACAAGCCAGCCAACCAGCAGCCATAAATTATTCTTTTTCATAGTTTTACCTAATGACGCTGTTCAATCATAATCAACATTTTAAACGCCTTTTATGTGTGACTAAATCACCATCATCAAATCACTCACATAAACGTATTATTATTTTCGATCAAGTTCTCAAGCGTTTTGTCTACTCAGCTCGCTTAATTTTCTCTAATACTTGATGATGAGATCTTTTCGGTGTTATTAATTTTCGTTGCAATTTTTCACACACTTCCGAAATATATCTGTCAGCGATTGCACTTTGATGTCCTTATTACCAGCAATTTTTCATTCGTAAGCGGACACATAAAACTCGTTTAAAATCGATTTTGGTTAGGTCGACGGGAACTTTGTCATCAGTTGAAATATTCACATGAAAGAATTATCATTTTTTTTTTTTTAATTTCGAATTGAGACGGTTGGAAAAATGTTCGGCGTATTTATATTTTCTTTTTTGTTCGTCTTCGTCGTCGTCGTTAAAAGATGATTTATTTGAAGAGAGTTGAAATATTTGATATTTTGACCAGGTTAATGTTAGTCATAATTTTTTTTCTTTGGGAAATCTTGCTCGTACTTTATAATTCGGATCGCATTAAACTAAATCGAAATTTCCGCTTGAAATTGACTAATTGGATTTTCAATTCGATTTCATTTTAAATTCATCATAACACAACCTTTTGGAATTTTTACGTTCGTTATCTACGGAGCACCAGCGCGCTCTCTTTCAGTGCACTTTTTGCACAATCGACAAAGTCAAGTTTAGTAGAGGGAAGCCTCTTTTGCAGTGGGACTGAAGCATCCAGAAATGTTGAAGTGCCGACGAGCACCTCTGGTATTTAGTGCACCGTTTTGAATATTTAAGTGGAAATGCGACTGCACTACGTGGTCATATTCGTTTGCGATATCAGTTTTATTTGCATATTGGATTTTCGCAAGAAAAACATACCGTATTCGGTGTATCTTCGCATACAGACGGTCTTCTCGAGTGTGCATTCACCATTCTTTTAGCAAAAACATTAAATAAAAGGAATGATTGCATTCGATTCGATTTTCCAGCAATGAAAATTCATTTTGTGAATTTTATTTGAATTCCAATAAGTTCGATTTATCACATTTCGTTATATGTTCAGGTTTTTTTTTACGATCTGCAATGCATTTCATATTTTATTTTGGAAATTTCTCTATTTTTAACGATTTGCACTCGATTACTTCTCTTGTTGAAAATTTATGTGATCCTCCTCTTGAAGTATCTCATTCACATTTGCTCACCATTCAACTGCATACACTTTGAATTTTTATTGAGTGCTTGTGTGGATGGGGATGTGAATGTATTTGTGTGTGTGTGTGTCGGTGTGTTTGTGCGTTTGCTGAATCCATTTATTTTGCTGCAGACAACACTAGAAATATTTGCCATGAAATGAAACTATTGCCAGCACTTGGGCGTTACGTCATTGGTGCTTGCGCTTTTCTCTGCCATCGTTATTGTGTGTGAACAGTTCGGAGTATATTCCACATTTTTTTTCTCAGTTTGGCGTATGACACGAAAAAAAATTCGACTCAGCAAAATAAATGATTGACTCAAAGTTTAGTAAATCAGCAGAACGTGCGAATGAGTCTAATGGTATGTTTCTTCGTCTTCATTTTGATGAAAACGAGAGAGCACAGAGGGTTTCCGTTCCATCCAAGACAACGTTAAATTGTGTTTATATTTGCACATGGCGACTTGC
Source organism: Sitodiplosis mosellana (assembly GCF_009176505.1). Lineage (NCBI taxonomy): Eukaryota > Metazoa > Arthropoda > Insecta > Diptera > Cecidomyiidae > Sitodiplosis > Sitodiplosis mosellana. The sequence continues at coordinate 18,487,805 of NW_022595244.1, read as the reverse complement.
TTCGTGTACAAAATTTATTTACCTATTTAACATGGTATCCATTGTCCTTGGGCTTTTTTTAAAATCCGAATGGATGGATAAAACAAGAAAAATCACCCCACATTGTTGACGGCGGAATAAAAAAAAAGTTTTGTGTCAAGTTGACATCTGAGTGAAGGATTTCAGACATCAACAAAGTCAAATGATTGCCCCTTTTCATCTGGCATAGAAAAAAATGAGGCATTTTCTCCCAAAAAGCCTCATAAAAAAGTTGAAAAAAGACCTTAAAAGAATGCAAAAAAATATCCTCCCATTTAGCATGATAAGACGTGTAGATATGCATGTTACAGTTCAGTTGTACAAGGGGGCGAAGTAGAATGGAAACGAATCCGCCGCTTGTTCAAAACACAACACTCAAAATGTTTGCATATGAGAGACGGTTGTTGGGTTTCAACTTTGTTGCTATCAAACCACGTAAAAAACGAGCATTGGAATACAACAACATGAATCTGTGTAATCGAATGGCGTGAAGCGTAAATATTTAAAAAGTGCTCATATTTGATGCACAAACACAAATAGATCAAGCAGCGCTCTGTCTCTCCCTGTATTAAGAGATGCCTCCTTAATAACAATAATAAGGCTGGCAAAACAATATAAGAAATATGTTATAAAACTTGGCATATTACATATGTATAATTGTATATTAAAGCAACAGTAGCAGTGGCAGCCGCCCAACGCTATATTAACACTGACTGTCTCTCATTTTACATCACAAGCATCTCATATGTCGCATGAATAATTAAATCCTAATAGAAATACATGTTTTGAACTTTAAGAATCTCGTTTGTTTGCATCTTGTCTTATGATCGTCAAGACTCACACGAGCATCAACATCAACAGCAACATCAACAGCAACAGCAACGGCAAAGGCAACGGCAACAATAATGGTATCAGCATTGGCATCATCATTACGATTGTCATTTGCCTTTGCATTTCTCTTCTTTCCCCATGTGCATGCTCGTTACAGTACTCTCGGCACTGGTTGACTGAAAAATAAACACACGTTGTGTGGATTTGTGTGCGATTGCGGAGAGGAGGTTTTTCTACTTGAGGTTTTGCCGCACCGAACTGTCAGTCTTAAAATGGTATTATTCGTATCGGCTGCGTTGTAATTGGTTTAACTTCTACATATTCATGTCATTTACTTGAATAACGAGCGGCTTCTTTGGTGGTAAGAAAAAAGAACTCACACAAACAAACAATAGTACGAAAAAGAGGCATGGAATCGGGTTCGGTGAAATGAAAAACCTCTCAAATTGCAACGCTCTTATCATGCCATCAACGCCATTTTTGCCTTTTAACGCGCCGTTTCTTGTACATGTTCTTTTGTGTCTGCATAGCGCTCATTCATCCGTAAAAAGACTCATCGCAATGGATATTGTGCACACTCATTTCATCTCATTAAAAACATTACCGCTCAACATTAATTTCGGTTTTGCTGATCTTTCTATTTTTGTTGTGCTATCGTCTTCGCATCAATTTACGTCAATCGACGCCCAGTTTTATTTCGCCAATTATTTTCAATAATTGTTATTTTGTTTCTGTGAAGTTCGATCGATACCGCACAGACGGATTAAATCTGCGATTAGCATCAACTGCGAAAAAATGCACCGGAAAGTGTGTTTACATCTTTCGAGGTTCGTCGAATGGATTTTTTTTTGTATGAGGGTGGCAATCGAATGGCTATGTTCTCTGAATTAAACATAAGACCATCTGTGTATTTCATTCGACCTTGGCACAGCCTATGCACATTATATAGCGTATATATGATTTGTTTGCGTGGTCAATATCCAGAGAGACGTCGGGAAAGTTATCGAATATTGTTTTGATGTAACGATGATGAAAGTGAATGTGATCGATTATTTGACGTCATTGAACTTTTTCCCGCAAATCAACGCGTAAAATGGCACGTGGGATTTATTCGCTTCGATTTAGTAATGAATTGCAAAATGATATCGATTGATTGTATTTGGACAGATTTCTTGCTTCACTGAACTCTGTTCATTCTGTCTAGACCTAATGGAATTGGACCGTGTTCCGAAGATATGCAGACACTTCTTTTTATGGCGATTAGTTAATCTGCCCATTTCTTTGCTTCTTACATTGTCACCCGTATTGAAACAATTAACGTGACAATGAAGAACATCTATTTGATTTTATCGTTCATCTGATTAAAACGTTTGTGTCTGCTCTCGATTTTACTGAGCAACAAGATAAAAAAGAGTGAACATTTGATATCGGATACTCGAAAATGGTATTGACACACATTTAACTCAAACAAAACATTTTCAAAAGTGATTATGTTTGTTTATCACACACAAAAACTTTGTGACGATTTTTAGCGATGTGTTTTGAATAAATGCTAAAAAAATTTAATATTTTTTTTCTGAAACGCATCTGCCGAAAGTGGCCATTATTCGAAAGTTTTTTTTAAGCATCAACAATGCCATTGATTGTGTAATGACGTACATCGTAATATTTATTGCCGTTATAATAGCATCAATAAAACAAAGTTATCGCCAATTAACAAATTGATGAGCAATTACAAAGTGGACAGCATTGAAATCATGTATAACTATTATATCGCAGATAATGATGACGTTCTAAACATCGTTCATTGGGCGTCGATTTTTTTTATTTCCCTATCAAAAATCTAATCAATACAATCTCGTTCGCTTTGCGCTTCCGTTTTATGGAAATATGTGGAATTGAGTCTGAGCCGATCGAATTCATCAAATAGTCAAATCAAATGACCTTAGTTAAGCCGAAAAACAGCAAAACTCTGCGGCGACAATTTCATTCAATTCGATTTTCCATGGCATAGCATTGACAATACCATATTAACATGATTGTCATTTTCATTATAGGATTTTATGCGCTGCATTAATGAGTGTTACGCATGGAATCGCCAAAATGATAAATCACAAAAATATTTTTTTCGTATTTGTCATTGGAAATCAAACGCTCTATGGAATGGCCGTTCGGCCTGTGTGTTTGCCCATCGCACGATGATAAATTGGATAAATTAGAATTGATTAAATGCCATAAAAAATGGACAAATGTTAGCCAATATAATCCTTTTCCGTCATTTCGCTCGGCTTAAACGCAAACAATAGACAATGGTAAATTTGTTATTGTCAAATATTCTACTTGCTTCTCTTTCTCTCTTCCTCTGTTTAGCAAACACTAAACACATTTGATGGCCTCATAAATTCTTGATTTATTTGGAGAAAGAAAAGAGTAGTAGACCGGCATATGGCAAATGAAGAAGAGTGCAAGTGTATCGAAGTGTATCGCTTTGAAAAAAAGTAGCATTGATAATAAAAAATGTACACGCTCTATATTTTCTCTGGCAAACAAGGTGAATCGAAGACGTTTCTGCCAATCCACGTATCACACATACACGTGCTTACAGATAACAAGTGCTGCTAGAAATGTAATGGGTCGCGTCGCATCCAATAGCTTTCTACTTTCTCCTTCAACTTGCAAGAGGTAATAAAATGAAATCGTAAACAGAGAGTGCAGATACAATTAATCAATTCCTTTTAAGAAAGAAAGTCTTTTAAACAGTGTTGAGAGATATACCGTATATTATACTGTGACGGTATATACCGGTATATACAACAAATAATATACCATGCCTTTAGAATCAATAAACATATAGTAAAAACAATCTCAAAAAACTAAAAACTGTCAAACTTGTTAAAATTCGACATTTCAAACATTTTTAATGACTTTGCATCAATTTTTTTAATTGCAAAAGCTCTTCTTCATATTATGTATATAAGTATACCTCGGTATATACCGCTGGTATAGTATATTGATGTCTACTGATTTGCAACACTGCTTTTAAATTCGCAAAACTTCGATATGAATGAAAGCAACGGAATGCAACCATGCTAACCTAGAAAGCGCCAATGAAATTAAATTAATTGATACGTTAAAGGATTTGAAGTGGAAAACTATAATTAGAGCGAGTCAAATTAAAAAAATATTGAGAAAGAGAAAGGGAAAAGAGGCGTAATTCAAGGATGTTGGCTTTTAAATTTCAATTATGTGCTCGGCACGATATTTCTTGGAAATTCCACCATAAAAGACGCAAAGACTTTGCGGTTTAGTCTCGATTGTGGACTTTGCATAAAAAACCCGAACTATAGAAGGCAATAAAGATGACGATTAGCGAGCGTAATTCCTAGTTGCACGCAAACATCAGTGATTTTAGAGTGTTTGAAAGGAACGAACACTTCAAACGATTTAGCAAAAAGGAAAAAATGTGCTTGTCTTGATTGAAATATATATATATGCGTGTTGATGATTCACGTCGTGCATTAAAGTAGTATTCCTTTGTCGATTTAACAAGGCAAGTGAAAACGACGAAAACAATAAATAAAGTGCGAATTGACGGCGTTATGGATGATTACGAAGATGTCTCAAAGCAATTCATTCATTCTTTCTCTCTCTTTGTTTTTTTTATCTATTGTTTGTTTTATCCTTCTATCGTATTGTCGCTTTGCTCCATTTGGCGTTGGTTTGGTTCGCTTTGTCTCCCCCCCCCCCCCGAACACTGCGCACATTATGTTGCAAAATCACGCATACTGTATAAAATTGGAACGTGTGTCTGCGATCTCAGTGCGGCTAAGCTGAAGCGAGAAGGCGAACACAAAAAAAATGAAACTTTCTGTTTTAGCAACTTATTGTTGCATTTGTTAATGTTTCATGGTGCGAGTGTTGAAAATTCTATGAAATTTCTTGTGTTGTTGATTTTCTTTTTTGTTTGATCAGTCGATGAGAAATTCATTGTGCTGGCGCGTGTGTGCGAGTGAGAGAAAAGAGAAAGATTTGTTTTGCTCTGGCGTTTTATCAACAGGAACAATCTAAAATTCTTCACTCGTTCGTTCGGTATTGTTTGTGATTCCGAGCGTGTGTTTGTTTGTTTATATGTTTGACTACCGCAGGATAGAATCAAAAGAATCGCGCCTATGTGTATGGGAACGATGATGGTGGTGATGGTGATGGTGGCGATGGTGATGGTGATGGTGATGGTGGCGGGGTGGTATCACTGTACCAAATTCATGAACACGACGCACGAATCAAAGTGAAATGAATGTACAGATGCTATATTTTGTTGGGTCTGGCGACAATTTAATGCGTTTTGCTTCTGTTAATACAATGGCATCTTCGTGGTATACACACTTCTCATATTTTGCCGTAGGACAGTGTTCGTGCCAACATTCAATGCTTTAGCATTGACTGTGCAGTGCGCATTCGGCTAGCACGCTTCGATTGTTTGGCGGAACTGTGCAAAGCCATGAAATAGGTATTATTGAATCAAATCGACGTCTAAATGAATCAAATTGAACAGCAAAGGCAACAGCATTTGAAACATGAGCTCCAGTGAGTGGTTTTCTCCATTGGACACGGTAAATAAACGATGAAATTTGAGTTTCGATATTATATTTGTCTGGGTGTCTGCGTATAGTACTGAAATTTTGCTTCTTCCAAGAGATCAACACTCATCCAAATTGCGGTGAATTATGTGGATGTTTGCTTCGTTTCAACATAATTATCATGACTTGAGGCGATGGCATGGCATGCGTCTTAAACCGACACAATTTTTTTTAACTCAATCCAAAAAGTATCCTTGCGTAAATCAATAAAAAAGCGCTTAGGGCAAATGCTTCGTTCCCGCCACATCACAGCCCAGCACATCTGTCGGTAGTGAGCATCTCGTTATAATTTTGGACTCGACATCTCATTTATATATATATGTTGGGCTTGATATATATGATGATGTTTCAACCGAATTGTTTTGTTTACTTCCCTCAAAAATCTTTACTTTTCATTACGCAATGGTTAATTGAAGTCCAATTTCGTCGGAATTGTTGGATTTAGGCGCAGCTTGACGATTCCAAGTTAGTTTGATTTCCATTTAATCATAAAATGTCTGTGGCTAAAATTCAAATCCTGTCTAATTTCAATAAACCAATCCGACATCTTTTTTCATTGTTGTTGTTGTTGTTGTTGTTGTTGTTGATCCCTCAGACAACAAATGGGATGATGCAAAAAAGCGAGCAAAAGTTGAATTTAATCTACGCTAGGCATTAGAGAATCGTACATAAATCCACTGAGGATAATTTCAACACGCAAGAAAGAATCAAATGCATGTTCGTTTTGGATCAGCAAACACACAAACAAACAAACATTTCGGACTATTTTAAACCAACGATGGAATTAGTAATTGTGGCTTTGCCAATGATACTTTGAACAACAATGTTTATGTGGAACAATAATTTTTTATTAGAATTCTTGTTTCGAATGGCACACGAACAAGCATTGAATAAACCATAATCATTATGGATACAACGAGATCGAACTACGTAGCAGCGAAATGGAAATAAAAACAACAAACGGCGGAATCGGTTGGTTGTCATGAGACTTAGCTCAACATATCTTGTGCACATATGCGAACAAATGGGAAAAAAACATTAGAAGAATGAAAAGATGAAAAAGAAAGAAAAAAGAAAAAACGCAACCAATTTTGCCACTCGAAATGAGAGAATGTCAGGCAGTTATGGCTTGGTGACAGACCATTTTCATAGAAACCATCTAAATTTTAAATCATATCGATTAAATTCAGTGTTATTTGAGTTTAAAATGGCTTTCGGTTCCCCGTCTCCACATTTTCAGAATCCTTTAAGCTCAAAGCCCCTAGCCATGTGATACATTAGCAACTACTAAATGTGTAATATGAGCAACCGCATTTAATTCAACATGATGTGAAGCGATGCAAAAAGGCACATTTGGCTCGAGATTGAATTATATGTTTTACAAGCGCACATTGTGGCAACTCTCACCAGAAGTTATGTTCCTCGTTCAATCCAGTGGTTTCATATGAACATCCCGAACAGTATGTTATTACTTGGAATTTCATTGAGTTCAGCGCTGATGCCGAAGCAAATAATTTAATCAACCAAATGAAAAATGTAATAAAGTATGCGGCAGTTGAAAGTTGAAAGTTGAAGTACATTGAGAAATCACTTTGAAATTCGGTGCAAACACAACCGAAAGCGCAGCACAGGGCGGAACAAGGCAACGCGAGTCAAAGTCAGCGAAAACGTTAAGATGATTACAACATGTCGTATTTATTGCTGTTAACAGTTATTATATATATGCGTGCACAGGGGGGAGAAGCGATTTGAGCAAACTTAACAAAGATATAAATTAAAATAAAAAACCGTACGAACGAGTGAGAAGAGACGGAGAAGGAGAAAGATTCTCATTTATGTGGGTCGTATTTGTGTGTGTGCACCTGTGATTTGCAAGCAAACCAAACGAAACTGGTATTGTGTACGCTCTGTCGAAAAGTTTACTTCTCATTTGTCCGTTTCAATTTGCGTGAAAATGCGGTGTGCCAACCACCAAGAATATATTCATTTTGCGATCGTAAAAAGCAAACAGCAAACAAAAGTTGGTGCAAATGAGTGATTCGGGCCTTGTGCGACACAGTCGTAAAAAAATATGGATGAAAAGACGAAATAGAAAAAGGAAACAAAGTGAATATCTTGGTTCGCAGTATAATTAACAAATTGTACGACGAAATAGGTTACCGGGGTGGAAAATTTCTACCGTGAGGAATACGTATACATATTGTATCGCATTATATTCCGTGGAAATGATGGAAAAACAGCGAATAAGTCTCGCGAAAAAAATTCATCGGCGAAAAACACAAAGCAAAAAAATTAGTTACACGAAAAATTGTTACGAAAGCGAACTTGATTATTATTTTCTTTTATATTTTCAATGATGTTCAAGAACCCAAATAAACACAGCTACGCTCTTTAAAAGTCGGCTTCATTTCTTTATTTTCACTTTTTCATTCTTATTTCGCGCCTCGAAAATATACCATAAACTTAATTACCGTTTCCCTCTTCGAAGACGTCCATTTCAAAAGTACTCCTTTGTTTTTTGCCAGATCTTGTTTCTTTTTTTTTCAGTGAAAAAATACCCATTATTCTATTTGAGTGTGAAAATGGAAACGAGCGCAAGTAAAAATAACCTTTTAACGGGACACTAACGCTTACAAAGTGTTCAAAATGAACGAATTGAGATAATTTAAATTGGTTGCAAAAGGAATGTTTACAGATATTTCAACTATTCAGCAATGATGAAGTCACATTGCAACTGTATATTGTTTAATCCAATTTGAACAATTTCAGTCAAAACTCTTGAATGATTACTTCAAGTTATGTGAACCGAGAGTGATATTAAAAACCAAAGGGAGAAGGGGAAAATTGAAGAAAATAATGACTATGTTCAAAGCATTCGGGCAATTCGAGAAATAACACATTTTATTTGCTGTAATACAGCAACGCAAACAAGTTCAATTCCAAGAAATTTTGATTAAAAATTCAACGATATAATTGTTATCATCTGAATTGTGTGATTATGTTTAAATTCAATGCAAAACACAACTGCCGATTTCAAATGTAGTCAATGGGAATTTTAGCATCAATAGAAATGAAACATTTGCTCAAATGCACACTTATTAATTATTTCAGAGTATTGGAATTCACTGTGCTTTTCACTGCTATAGAGTCTTGTACTTGGATATTAAGGCAATGAATGCAACATGATATTTCAATGAATATTCACAACGTGAAGAACGTTCGCACAATTTATGGAATGCATACAATAGGGCATCAATGCTTGATTGTTATCATAGTGTCTTTGATGAAGGCATTTAATTTATATATATATGACTCAACAATCAACATTCTTCGATGCCATAACCACTGCAATTCCAAATTTGTTGAATTCAGTTTGAAAGCACATTGCACAGCTGGGCATTTATGCCACATTTGTAGTGAAATTCCTCGATTTAGATTCAATCCAGGATAAATATGAAATTTCTGTGGATTCCTGAGCAAGAAAAGAACATGCAATTCGTCGAAATCTATGTATTGTGGGATACAATTTGAGATTTCGTACAATAGCCAAAGTGTCAAATATCCGTATACATACAATGTACTCCTCCTCTTCGCAAACAGTACGATGGTGCCCACATTTCTTCACGTATTTGATTCTTGTTCTAGCAAACAATTCATTCTGAATTGGCTACATTGCGTATTATGATAAAGTTATATTACCGTTGGCATTGCGGAATATCGTCATATCAATGGCAACAATCGACTCGAGACTCGGTGCGGCTGTTTTGTTATTAATTTTGTGGTATGCAATACGTACAGTATTTCTTTGCATGTTCAGTGTTCACAGAAAAAAACCATGAAAACGAAACGAAAAAAAGTACACTTCCGCATAATATTCTCTAGTAAGAAAATATCAGTACGACAAATTGCCCATTTGGATTCGATATTCGGAACGATATTTTTTTATTACTGAACAGCAGCGTTGATGTGGCTCCCACGCATACACGTGTACGAAAGTAAAAAAAAATCGCCCCCATGAATGACTAACACTGGTATAATAAACGAATTTGACAGATGGGGCGGGAGCCATAATCCTTGTTTTATTCACTGTAATTAAATGTTATGGGTAAATACAGCTAAAAACACTCATAAAACGGCAATACGACAAAATATCAACGGCAGTTCTTTTTCTTCCTTTTCTTCTCCATGCAAAAAAAAATGCATGTACCTTTGGCCATACGATGCCTTAGAACATGTTGGAAATTCACACTTCAATTCTGTTTATTAGTAATAAATTATTTGAAAGTGAATTTCGGCTCTGATGAATGCTGGATGAAGGAATACGGTGAAATTCGAAACTTTACATAAAATTGGTCCATTCGACTTTTAGCAGCAATTTACATGAACCATCAATTTATCGCCAATATATCAAAGGCCATGGAAATGATGCAAGTGTGTTGAAATGTATATAAAGTTAACTTAAATTGCCTTTTTTCAAATGAATATTGATGAACAACAGTTCGTTGCTTAGCTAATTTTCCCACTTTGCTTTTGCAAATGAGAAAATATTGACTTTTCCGATGCTAAGTCATTGGCAACTGCCTCAAATATTCTGTTGCATGTTCGTGATTGCTAGTTGTACGAATGAATTTAGTTGATTTGAAAAGAGAGCAGAATCGACTATGCCCTTTGGGCAAGCAGTCTTCATTAGTTTACGGGCAACGTTCTAATTGAAAATCTCCAGATCGTTTGATCTGCAGACGTTATCAAACAAATCAATAATTTAGTGTCAATGTTTAGAATGGAAATATGCCTAAGCATTTATTTCGGGTAATCATATGTGCAGCTGAAGTTTGATAACGATAAGCTCGGGAAGAATTGAAGATTACATTCCGTGAAAATCCTACAGCACCGTCAAAGTAGTCGTTTTCAGGAAATATCCTTAATACTCTCGATTGTTTGTTGTTTATCTTAGAAAAAATTGCGTTTGAAGTAAAATTTTACTTTCCTTTGAAATATTTAAGAAACTTATATTCTATTCAAGTCAATCCATTACTCAAGTTCCATATGTTTGGTTTGCGACGCAAAGTTTTCTCTCCATTGAATTCAAGCTGTTATTTTAGATCAGTAAAAAATTATTGACAAGTTTCAAAATAAAAAAAATATTAAAAAGGCTAAGGGGATTTATCTCTCGCGAATGCTGCGAATGCATTCGCATTTCAGAACAAAAATTCGAATGTTTGCGAATGCGACGAATGCGGCTATGACAGCGAACTTGTGACTACATAATTCACTCGTTCATTCGTATTTGGGCATGCATTCGCAACGCTGCCGTATGATTTCTATGTAAACATTCGCACTCGCATTCGTGAGAACGTTCGAGAACAGCGAAATACGCTTGCTATACGAATGCGAGTGCGAATGTTTACATAGAAATCATATGGCAGCGTTGCGAATGCATGGCACTGAGCGCGAATTTGTGAATAAAAATTCGAATGCCAAACCGATATAGAAGCCCCTAGTAAAAAGGTGTCATACAGTTTGTATGTGATTTATCAGCTCGCGTTCAGCACATTAAATGTATGGAAACAACAATTGCTCTAAATGAACTATGAACAATAATATGATTTTGATAAAGTTCTCGCTAGACGCTTCCGTCGGTCAGAATAAAATGTCGTGTGGCCAACTTATAAATCGTGGAAAATGTTCGTTGTGCCAAGAGAAAAAAAACATCATACTTGTTCTGTACGCCCGTCAACTTTTCTCCGAAACTGAAGTAGTAACATCAAATTGTATATAAATTTAGTTGAGAAACAGTTTTATTTCCCGTTACTTTCAGTGTACACTGTACACTGTATAGGGAACAATTCCTTCTATCCATTTTTGCTGCGCCATTATTTGATTGAAATATTTCGTATTTTGTTATCAGAAAAAAAAAATTATATTTATGAAGGTCCTTTTGTTGGCAAAAGCACCATAAAACTTTCATATGCCGACACTCCACTGTTACGTTGCGAAGCGACCGAATATCACTCGTTATTTTTTTCCGCTTCTTCGTTTGGTATCCATTTTTTGTTCATTTCTCACTCTTTTTCCATTCCTAATATTTATTCAACTAACAAACATTCAGAGGCCGCAGGAAACTTCAATTATTTATTTTTTTTTTCTCTCCCGATCTCCGAGTTGAGAACAAACATGGACCGCATAAAGAGAAGAAACTTTTTGTTATCAAGATTTATTTGCTGCCCTCAAGCAATGCATAAGTGAATATAATATACTCATTTCGCTGTGTATTTCTATATCAATCAACCCGGCTTGGAATCCATTGGCCATTCGCTTTGTTTTCATCTTTTGAAGTTGGCATTTGTTTTTACATGGCTACTCTTTTGCTTCCACCAATTAAATATGTATGCCATGAGAGAAACGATTTTTACTCGCTTTACACCGAAATCCGAACTTGAAATATTGATAGTAATGTCGAGCAACTTTGTGTGCATGCGATTTTGTAATGGGCATTTTAGATTTTGATCGATATCGTGTACGGGGAATTCAACAGCGTCGACAAATTCACATGTCAGCTTGTGAAAATTGCTGATAAATCTCTTTTCTTCTGATGGAAGAGGGAGAATTTGTTCAAAGTTTGTGCTATCCACTTAACTCAGCACTTTCGTTCACACTGTTTGTTACATCTACGTAAAATGAATTACACCAATACCAGCCCGTCATTGCCAGGCAGAAGGTTGAATCAACAAACAATCGTTTGTTCATCCGTATCAACTCAAACGCAGTTCAATGGCGGAGCCAAACTCTTCGATATCGATAAGTACAAGTGGTCAACAATATTACGGACGGTTTTAGATTATTTTTGGCAAATCCAATACCTTCTCACAACCACTTTGAAAAGCTTTTCAAAACTGAGCGTTGTACAATTATGTTTCGTGTGAAAAAAAAAAAACAAGTTAAATAAAATATTTCGAATAACCGTATGGAAAAGTAGTTTTGGATCCATCAAAATAGTTTTTTAAAACTTTTGACACTTAAACTTTTCCGAAGAAATTTTTCCATTTAATGTTTGTACATATATATATTTTTTCCCCTGATGATGCTTGACTTGTCGTAAATATATTTGCATGTTAGAAAACTTTGTGAATTGAGAACAATTCCACTAGCCAAATACTTTTTTATTGACAGAGTTTTCAATATTGGTTTCCCATCAAAACTGAATTTCGTCAATGGAAATCTGAATGATTGGAAAAAAAGTTTTTGTCGAAATCATTTTAATTTTTCACATGCAACGAAACGACAGGAATTCCATCAGCATACTTTTAGTGCAATTCAAAATGTCAGAGTTTGTCGTTTTTTTCTCGTTTGTTTGAAATAAAGTTGGCTTTTGTTGGCGTGAGATAGCGATGGAGTTGTATAAGTTTTGCGCCAGATTCGAAAGTAAAATTCCAGGAATAGCATACAAAATGACTCACATTCACTGGCAAAATGGCTCTTCTATTTTTATTTTGAATAAATGCGTTTTTCTGAAAGTGGCAAAAGTAAAAAATTAATATTTCACTCATCTCCATTATTCAGAGCTCCACTGAATACCATCACTGGTCTAGTTGATGACTGTTGAATACCATCACTGGTCTAGTTGCAGAAATTCATTAGCTAAATCGAGCGTTCATTTCCATGGAAATATCATAGAGTATGATGCAAACCATGCAACAAGAAACCACTAGCGCAACGCGTACTACTCAAAAGGAGTATGATTTATCTTGAATATACCAAAATATGACGCTTATGCTGACCATTTTTTATTTCGCTTTTTCGCTGATATATTCCATATGTACATATTCATATCTCAATGTTTATAATATTCAATAAACAATCTCATGTCGTCATGTTGGAACATTCTCTTTGATATACAAGAAACAGATAGTAAATCTAACGTACCCATAGCATCATACAGTAGCTGTCAAACGAACAGCGCATCGCGTTCTCACGGCAATGCTTGACACTACTCAATGCTTGACAATATGAGCCCGAGGTAAATGCGTCCACGACCGTGCTCTTTGCACTACAAGCGTGCGTCTGAACCCGTGCTCAATGTTTGGATGCACTTTGATTTGCAAATAATGTTATTGTTAGTGTAGTGCAATCCCTGTGAAATCTAACATATCGCGTAATAATCGTACTAATGACACAATGTGTTCCACATACTACCAATCACAGTTCTTGAACCAAAATTCAAATAAATTCAATTTTGGTGGTTATATGAGTTCTAAATTTCATTCCAGCAGTCCACATTTCTTTTGCTGCTGGGAACTATGTAAGCAATGCTTACTAAGCATTACAATAAAATATCAAAACTCTCCTGGACATATTATATGTTTTTGAGTGTTTTTTTTTTAACGAAATAGAGTTGGGCCCTGAATCGGTCGAAATCTTGGCAGTTTCATTACATTGGGGTGATGATGGAGATGAGCATTTTCCAGAATGCCGATGCTATGTGAATCAAAGTGTTTAATTCAATTTCTATTTTGAATGCTAGTCAGACAAGTGGCCCTTGCTGCGCATTTAGAGTACAACCATTTTGCTAACTGGCTCAAAAACACTCCAATTATCATCATTATGACCATGTTTGTTGAGTGTCCCTGTCCGTGATCACAATCCCATGCAAATGAATTGACATAAAAAGACAAGCCATAAAAAAGGGGAGCCTGAATCGTGCTGAGAGTGGCGTCAAAATACGGTGATGAAATTAATTAGAGTTTTGACTGCACCCAAACATGTTTCCGGTGGAAAAAAAAAGTGCGTGTACGTTTTTCTCTCTCACACTTGTGTGTGTTTTGAAGCTCACACAGTGGATCCAGTGCTGAATTTGTTTTTTTTTTTATCTCGTTAGTGAAAATGAGATCCATTTGTTGAAATCTGCACGAGAAACGACACAAAAATAACGAACAAGAGATTATGTGTTGCACAGCGTACTTGAACGACATGAACGGAATTTGGAATTTTCTCAATGTGTTCAAGTGCGCACACACAAATACCCTTTTTTACGCTTGAGCGCCAAACTGAGGGGCACACAACGGTCGTCCATGCTAATTTAATTTATTGATTTTAATTATGCCAAACAAACGCGCTAATGCCACACTTATTTCATTCAAAAGCGTTTAGCATTCGATAAGCCAGCCCGATATTTGTGGATAATACGTTGTGTCAGTACACACAGTAAATAGTGGCAAGCACGAAAAATAGCGCATGTCTTCCTCTTTCTCTATCTCTCACACTCTCTCATTATAATTGAATCTTCTTTCTTCACAAAATGAAATTTATAATTACGTGATATTCTATTTAGCTTGAAGTGCAAAAACGACCATTTCGCTCTAGACAGGTGCGATGTATTCAACTATCGAAAAACACGAAACATCATAAAAAAGTGCTCAAGAGCAATCCGAACCTTATTTATGGCACGAAAAGATGAAAACAATACGAGCACGAAATGGCTAATAGAGGGAAAACTGAGAGCAAACAATAATGGATTAATTTTCTACGCGGAATGTGTTTCCGGCGTTATTTAATCATGGTTTTCTTTTAAGTTGTTTGAATATACGACTAACGCAATAATCAATGCTCTCGCCAATTTTTTTTCCTCATTTTTTCAACTTCTGTGTATGATTCGATAAAAGTTTTTTTTTTTCAAAAAATCAAACTGATTTTTATGGAGTAGAAAAAATGCGATAAGAGTGCATCGGACAACATTATTCAAGAGGGAAATAAAATCAGTTTTTATTATAAAATCATATTTTATATTTTTGCCGAATGAAATGAAAAAGAGGAAGACTAGAGTCTCGTTAATGCAGTTATATTCGCACAGAGCGTACGATTTTATTACATTCGAATGAATTTCTCCCATTCTTCAATATTCATATTTATTTTCCCAGCGTGCCGCTATACTTTTTTTTGCTCTTATTCGCATTCATTCTCCATGGCATCTAGTCACGATCGTGTGTTTGTATTTGGTTTTCAACTCTCCACCCACTGCTACACTTTTTTTCCGTTGCCAGGATTCCTCGTTTTGTTTATTATTCAAATGATTTCCATACTTGACCGGATGCTTGCAAAATTGCTGCCATATTTGTGCTGCACACTAAAATGCAAAATTTTACGTGCTTCGGAACCTGACTTGCTACACTCACTGATTTTGCCGCGCGGCTGAACATAATCAAGCTGATTGTAGCAAACGCATTTCATTTGTGTTGGCATCTTTCGTGCGCATTTACAGCGGTGAAACTGGGATAGTTTTACTAAACTAACAGTGAAAATGTCTTATTTGCAGAAGTAAATTGAGTTTGTCCACCTCAAAACCTCAATGCATCACATTGCCAATGCAGTACTGATAGTAGTCGCTTGCAGTCAATATTGATTGTGAAATGTAGGTTTTCATGTGACAAAGTCAGTTTTTGAATTTCCCATATTTTATTCAATTTTCAAAAAGTTATTACTTACGTGAATTGTGAATCGAGTGCACTCGAATGTTGCACATGGATTCGTTCTTTATTTTTCGGAATTGCAATCTCCTTTCATTTACAAGTTTTCACAAAGTATAGGTTTACATCTTGTATTATTATTGAATTTCCATGGACGTTGCTTCCAGTGTCGCGCTACCAACTTAAGTTTGTTCTTGCAATTTAATCACAAACTTTTGTCACAGTGCGTTTAACGTGAAATTGGTCTGTTTTGTGTGTGTGTTTGTGTGCAAGGGCACCGGCTCGGTCGATGGTTCATTTTATGAAAATGGTAATTAATTTCTTGCTGTCGAAAAGTTTCTTTAATGCTCTAATTTTACCCATCGCACACACTCTCTCCCTCACATTTACCTAGACCACCGTGACCTAACTCACGGGAGATGAGATTGTTATGCATTTCACCCAAGCTGAAAAAAACGGAATAATGGGTAGCTGTAGCTGTGTTGTGTGTCAGTATTTCTTGAAACATCAAAGTTCACGAGAAACTTTGTTTACGTGCAATCGACAGGCTGAGCATACCGCAATCTTAAATTTATTTGTTGCCAACTACTTGTTCTATGGAAAGAAAATTTAAATGAATTTCATCTCTTTTGTGTTTTACGCTGAATGCCGTTTGGTTCACGGTGTTCACGTCGACCTGCCACCCACATTACAACGCAAAAAAAAGAAGGAGAAAAAGAAACGTGAGAAAAACACACGATTGCACTTTTAGTTCGAGGAAAATTTGCAAGGGAATCGCTGCGATGTTGGATTACACATCGAAACGGATGGATAGATGGGCGAGGGCAAGACTGCATACCATTTATATTCTTTAATTGAATTTCACACGAAATATGATTGTCGTGTTGCAACGTGAACGCACTGTTATTTATTGCGCTGTGGAAAAACAGCAGAAACCCATTAGCGTAATGAAATGAATATGTTGGCTCTTTCGATTTTGTGCGGATCACACACCGAAACGGCTAAAATAGCAAGCAAGAGGGAATGAAAAGAACTATGAATTGCAAACGCCGAAAATTGCACGATTCTGCAGAAAATACTCTATCTATCTCTCTAGTGCTGAACACTTAGCATATTTCCTGGCAAACGCTTCATTCAATTTCCACTCGAATGAATTATGGATAAAATATGTTTAATATGCTAAGTGATTATTCTTTAATGGCTACCAAATTTTTCAACTAAATTACATTTAAATTTATCTAACCAGAATAGGTCTTAGGGGCCACGTATTTGCAGGCAAAAAAGCGACAAAATTATTTCAACATTTACTTACCGATACAGCATGCTAATAAGACCAATAGCAGCGGCAGTGATACAGTCGCCGGAAAACACATGTTTTAGTGGCTTTTAATAATTTGCCTGTGTTATGTATGTGCTCTTTTTTTTTTAAATAAATAAATACCAATCCGTGTAATGTTCTGGTGTTTCGTAAATTCACAATTTATCACCCAGCAATTTATATAAATTTCCACTTTGTCGAAACCGAAACGTTTATTTAATTTTTAATATATTACTTTCAACTTTTTTTGTTGTTGATTATCATCAAAATTAAAAACACTGACCGTTTCAGAGATGGAGAGGACGAAATTGATTGCAACCTCATTTATCAGATGGAATGTGAGTGAGTGGTGAGTTCAAGTATTTTTCAATTTGGTTCGCAGTGCACGGTGTGAACTGTTTTCATTTTCTCTCTCTCTCTTTCTCTCTCTCTCTTTCTCTCTCTCTCTCTTTCTCTCACTTTATTTGTGTTGTTTTTATTTCAATTCAGTTTTTTTTCGCACGCTTTTCCCCGCATTTTTATTTTCATTTCATTTGCTCGATGACGCTCCATTCCGTGCGATTGGTTTTTTCGAATCCTCCTCCTCTATCTCTTTTTCTGTCTCTGTAACAACAAAATGCTCGCTGATTTAATGGGAAATGACGTCAAAAATACAATAACATCGCAACATCAACTCTCAAAAACAACATCCACCATAAAATTAATTGATTTCAGTTTGAATCAATGGCTATGAAAGCACTTCAAACTGAACGTTAATTACAGCAGACCACCGCACATGATACGTCACATTCCGAAGGATGCTCTGACAACTCTGACACTTTTCGATTTGCCATAAGGATGCTAAGGTTCAGCCATCGCACCTGCATCTGCCATTGCGTTGATTTGGAAATGTGTTCGTAAAAATGTCAGCCAGAGGAGACAAAGAAAAACAACGGAAAAGAATGAACGGACAAAAACCCTCCTGTTCAAATTGAAGGACTGCTCAAAAAAAAACAGCTGAAAAAAATAACTGATGTACAATTCGAAAATGCTGCAAAAATAATAGATTCTGACGATTTAACTCGGACAATCATTCAAAATGAAAATGTGATTTCATTGAAAAATACTTCCTTCCGGAAATTTACCTGTTGTGTTCAAATATTGAAAATATGCATGAATAAATGAAATGTTATCTAAAGTGGTGCACTTTTTGCGTTTTCGAACCCATTGATTTGCACACATCGATTTTAAACGATGGCAAATTTAATAAACATGGCTTACAAATATACTGAACAACCTGATATTAAAATTTCAAAATGTTCACTCTGGGGGAGCAAAATTGGCCATTTTTATTGTGTTGATTTTAACACAAAAACTCAAACAAACACTTTTGGAAGAATTAATTTGTTTCGTTTCATTCAAACGTTTTCAACTGGATTATGGGGATTTTAGGAATGTATACAGTGCATTCTCAAGGTGTCGTCTGGAAAAAGTAATAGTAGTGAAAATTGCCTAGCACAACTAAATATCAAAACCACGAAAACATTCGGATACACAAATCCATTTACATAGCTGAATGGTCAGTTAACAAGTTGTTTGGATGGTAATTACTCGACTCTATTTTTCTTTTGGCACACACTTAAATTGGGATAAAGTCATTCAAATGTTTTGAGTGTTAGCTGGATGTTCCTGATTTATCTGTAACATCATTCATGTGCTTAAATTTAATGGAAAAATGATGTCGAGTATTGTGGGTTGATTTTGATTAGTTGATGAGCAAGAGTAACTATATCTTTTTTATATTTCAACATTCTTACATTTCCTTACAATGAATGGCTTGCAACTAAATGTATCCGTCGAACTCCTTCTTTTTATGATGCTTTATGTCGTTCGTGCCGACCTAAAAATGAAATTGAAGAAAGAAAAAACGAAAATGTGAAATTCAATCTATAAATTACTACATTCTTGTCGAATGTTGGAATTTCGATGAAAATGCATAACAGAAGAGCACGTACGTGCTCGCGGTTGATGCTACCGTCTATTTTAATATACGCGTTTTTTTTTCTCATTCAGTTCCCATAATCATTTAATTTATGAAACGCACGACGTGCTTGTGCCTCTGAAAATCGTACATCTTCGTGGCTTTGTAATTTAATCAAAGCAATTATTGGAAGTTTACATTAGAATTTTTCTGTATTCTTATTTTGTATGAATTATAACGTGCGAGTCGCAAATATGTGTGTTTTTGTGAGTAAGTATGTGCATGAGAAACATGTTCATTCGCCGCTATGCGGCTGCTGTCATTGCGAGTGCACATTAAATAAATTGTTCTTATCTAAAACATTCAAACCTACCCAATGTGTTCCATTCGAAGAGCTGGAATGGGGTGGAAAAAATGGGGTGCAAAAGCAGTCGATGGGCTCAGTTGGCTACTGAATGTTCAAATTACTTGCCAGTTTCCAACGAGCATCATCCCGGTGTGCTGTGAGTTTACTCTATCTCCTTCGTTCTTATTCTCCGTGGTTTGATTCAACCGAGCGCCAGTACACCACACAGTGGATGTGTTGTACAGCACACGTCGATCTAGTTAATGGCACACAGTTAACGGAATCTATGTAGGTTATGTGTTCGTCTAATTTCCTTCTGCGCCATTTGGATGCTGATTTTCCTGTCGGCGAAAAATTAATTAGATTACTTTTATCATTTTCCAAATAAATAAAATCCACTCATCTTTTTACAAATAACACAACTCTCGAACACTGACAACTGTGTGCCTGCCTATCTATGACTTTGTCTAGAGAAGCACGCGCACACATCTGCTGGCATCGCTCTTTTTTTTTAATTCATGGCATTCACATTGAATGAGTATGTGAGTTTGTTGTTATTATTGCTGTATGTGTATGTATGACAGGCAAAGTCATACCATTGGCAGCATGCACTTCGTTTGTAAGTTTGTTCTTGTGCGTAAGATTCGAATGAAGTGGTTTTATCTTCGCTCGAATCTGCTTGACTTCGACAAGAGAGAGAGAGAGAGAGAGAGAGAGAGAGAGAGAGAAAACACCAAGCATCAAATCAAATCACAGCAGCCTGGCGCTAAGCTCGTACAAAAA
This sequence comes from Sitodiplosis mosellana, assembly GCF_009176505.1. Taxonomy (NCBI): domain Eukaryota; kingdom Metazoa; phylum Arthropoda; class Insecta; order Diptera; family Cecidomyiidae; genus Sitodiplosis; species Sitodiplosis mosellana. Next base: position 18,467,452 of record NW_022595244.1, on the reverse strand, counting down.
GATGTAGATAATGCGTATGAGCAATGGAAACAGAAACACAATTAGAAGCGCAAATGAACTCATTTACGACCGAATTAAGAGCGAATGAAGCGCGAAAAGATCCATATGTACAGCTGAAAATAGAAAATACATGACATCGCTTGATGGGATTAAAAAGTATAGAGAAACGTGGAGCGCTATACTTAAAAAGTATAGAGAGAGAGAGAGAGAGAGAGAGAGAGAGAGAGAGAGAGAGAGAGAGTGTGTGTGTGTGTGTGTGACTCTTAATACTATTTAACCGCTCATTTGACACTCGGCTTTTGTGGCAGATGACGTTCTTTTGTTTGGTGCTTTTAATTTACACGCCTGAAAATATCAAACGAAGAATTCGCGATGCGGGAATGGTGTCAACGTGAATGCATTGCATTGGTTCGTGCTGTTAAACTGTGTTCGGTTTAATTAAAAATCGAAACCTTTGCTCTGTGCGTGGTATTAATAACTCACCGTAATTCCAAGAAAAACGTAAATAACGCTCGGCTCAAATGAATTTGTGAAATGATGTGTGGACGGCAGTGGTTTTGTGAAATGAACGAATGGCGCCATTGATAACTACAAAGTATTCGCCTAAGATGAAAATATCTTCGAAATTAAAAAAAGGGGTGGTGACTTGACTTAATGCCCGTTGATATTGACTTTTCACATGAGACGCTCACTTCGCTCGTACTTTGTGCATTGGTCTGATCTTGAGCCGCCGTTTGAATGTTATTCGAATGTTATTGTTGAAATCGAGTCATCTCTTATTTAGCTGAATGTAATTGGATTTCTTTTTTGGAGTCTAATTAGTTTTTCATTCGTGTATTCAATCACATTCGTTCCGACACCTGATCAATCAGAAATCGTAATAATATCTTTATCCTTTGCCGTTCGCTCTAATTACTCTTTCGATGAAGAAGGTCATTTTCTCACTCAAGCATGGCTTAACGAAAGTGTCGGGCAGAGATTAAAGATTGAGCTTAAGATTCTGATATACCAAACATCGAACATCGAACGTCGAACGACGCACTGCAACTTTTGATGCGACCAAATTGAATTTAATTTTCACTCGGAGACTAAAAACAGAGTGAACAGATGAACTCACAAAGCGTTTCACTGCCGTATCTTTTCGTGACACAAATTCAATTACGAAGCATTTAGGTGTTGCTAAAAATGATGTTGAAATGATAATTGAAATAATGGCATTTCCTTTGAATGAGTGTTTCGTCGTGTTGATGCCTCTAACAAAAGTGTCGATCAAACTTCAAACCATCGTCCAATTTCGGCGCAAGCCATTCATTATGATTACTCGGGAAATGCTTTATGAATAAATTTTGAGTGCTTCTTCTGGAAATATTTCGGCATTGCTCTGGTGATGCGGCCGTAGTATCAACATCAATCAAATTATGAACGGCAGAGATTTCGTAACCAATTAGCTTTGAAAAGTTGTACGGTTGTTTTCACATTTTGGCGAAAATGGCTTTTTTGGACAACCAAATTTACTCGAAACTTTGATTCTATGATAATACACACAAAAAACATACACTGTACGTCATACACCCATTCGAATGTCCATTCGCATTTCATCAAAATGTTGCTCCAACTCAAATATCCGAATATTCCATCATACACACGCACAACATAAATAAAGTTAGGCTATGCCGAAAATGGGGAAAATTGCTCACTTTCTGAAGTTATTATTTAATTTGGTTGTCGGTCTTTTTGTTTACATTTTGTGCGTTATGTTCTTAATTGAAGGAAATGTATACGTTACGATATATCGTATATCTTCTATGTTCATGTACAGAGATTTTACAATTTTTGATATCATTCTCATCAAAATGGTACAACTGTATTTAGTTACTTAAATATTATCGTACGTACAGTTGGATCAAAATATTAGATTCAAGGTCAAAAATGAAACAAATGAAGCTATGGATTCATGAAGTGAGATTGCTCCAATTTGTACTGTTCTAGAAAGAATTGAAGAAATGTTGATATGTTTTGTCTTACGAAAAAGTCAATTTATTTTTTTTTACCCAATTTCTGATGAATTGGTATAATTGTCTCTTTTCCTTTAAGCCCCAATTTCTTTCCAAATATAACCAATGATTGAATACACTGGCACGTGTTCAGCGCCACTAAAATTTCATTTCAGGCTGCAGCCAAAAGGCTCAAACTGGTTCGTACCACACATATACACATATCGGTACATATCCACACACACACACACACACACACGCGTCATGGTGAATGGTGATGTAACGGCCCACTTTTTTGCCTCTCACTTTTTCTCGTTGGTCATTTGTCGGAAATTTTTTAATAACTGTAATTCAATTCAGGCATCAAAACGAGTGCAGTCCTCCTCGTATCCAAGTATTTATCGGATTAAACTGACAACAAACGGCAAATGAATGGCAAAATCGGATCAAGGGAAATAATGATGGAAAAACACCATATACATAAATGCCGAGCAAACGTTGCGAATATTCGAATGGGTAACCGGTGGTAAAAAACATCTTTTCAAAATATCGAAAATGTTCAGCCATCGGGCGAATGGTGGTGCTGTAAATGTTGTGCATGTTATCTGTTTTGTTGAAATGTCGTACGAAATGTGTGCCTCTCGTCACCTAGCAAAAAAGCGAGCAACAAGGGAAAAAAACACTGGGATATGCAAATGGATACAAAAATTAATTGTCACGGTCTCACTCGGTATGTTTTTGTATACCGCATGCATACACACCCAAATCAAATCAAAAAAATTCCATCTGATGTCTGTTAGAAAACTATTTCCAACATGGAAAATGTTTCACCACAGCGGGTAACGCTTAATGAAAATGATAAAATCGTTACGCATGAGCTGGTATAGGGTTTTTGAGAGAGTGATTTAATTACGAGGTAAACCTACACGTTTCTTACCTATTAAAAGTGAATTATATAGCACACAAAAAGTATCATTGATTCCATTGTCTCGATTTTCTACGCAGACAATCTTTTGTGTGGTTTGAATAGTCTTGATCATGTATATATTTGTTTATCGTTCTCATTCACATCGGCGTCGCTTGGCATTGTCGCCAGCAGACTGGCTTAAGCGTGTTCAGCATAAATTATACAGAGGGAAATCTAAAATCAAGTACATAACAATATTAAAAGATTCATTTTCAACATGATGAAATGAGTTTGGCTAGACGCAACTATGGCACAAATTTATTGCGATTTATTTTTTCATCTTTTTTTTTACAACTGTCGTTTGCCAAGTTACGATTTTGCTGCATTGACATGCAAATTCCGTTATTTAAAAGAAGAAGAAAGATAAAAGATACGAATTATTATTAAACTTGATCGCATCGACAACGGCATGGAAAAACACACAAAACTTTGACGGCTCTGATGTCTGAGGTGATATTATTAGCGACAGAAAAACTGAATGGACACACTAACAACAACTGCAATGCCAAATGGAACTTTGATCTTAAATCTGGCGAATTCCTTCATAACTTTACATCATTCTCGATAACTGGAGCCACTCACACATGTTTGGCTGCAGAGTTCCCGTAATTTTATGCAACACTCGGAAAAGTTGAACGTAAAATGGGTTTTCACAAAACGTCCACAGTACATACAGCAAAGGATTAAATTGTAAAAAAAAGTGCGTAGCAAAAAAATTCAAGGAAAGGTGGAAAAAAAGTTTTAAAATGCAAATCAGAATTTCATCGGCATCCAATTCGGGATAATATGCAGAGATTACGTTGTTCGAAATGCGGAAAACAATTCCAATGTTGTCACGTATACGTAATGCTTATAGAATTTTTTTTTTATTCCACACGAATAAAACTAACGATTCTCGTTGGGCGTCTCTCTCGCACTCACAGCGACAGAGGAAGAGAGAGGAGAAGAGAGGCGGTTTATGTATAAATTGTTAAGCGATTCTCAATAATTGAGTTTGGTAATTAACAAAATAGCCCCCCATTTCATTTATGAAATTGTTCATGGTGCAGACTGTGGATCTCTCATTTTTTTATGCCCGTTTAAATTCTCGATATTTGTTTATTATCTTTTTGGTTCATTTTTTCTTCCACGGCTCGGATCAAATTGAAAATATTTTATAAACCCGAAATGTGCAGTGTTCGATCCATTTTCATATTTTCCCATCAGTTTATTAAGGATACTGCGATGCCACAGGGACAAATATTGTCGAGTCCATGGCATATTTTTGTTGTTGTTCAACATGCGAATAAATGTAATGTGAATACCATTTGCGTATGTTGTGCATGCATGTTTTATGACTCTGCATTTTTCATCGTCCACATTTCGCAATTGAATTGAACTAGTTTTCTTTTTTCATTTAATTCACGAATTGTTGCAAATTCATGTGTTTGCGCAGAAAAAAGCAATGAATCATGGGATTCATCTGGAATTTATGCACAGAGATCCATATCAAGTATCCTGTTCCGAACATTTAGTCAGGTTTTGTTTTGTGCAGTCAGTGGATGTTTCATGGTACTGAGAATTCGATGGAATTGATGATTTTTTTTCCTCTCTACAAACAACGTTAGGTAAGATGCTAGTTGCTCTTCTGTTAATACATCATCCGCACTGAACCATCATTCGCTGCACGAATTGCATGAATATCTATCATGAAAATATATCGCTACGTTATTATAATAGAATTTTTATCTTTGTTAGTATTATGAAGCATTTAGATTAGCATCGAATTTTTGTACCATTTTTATATTTTACTGCGTAGATGAAAAAAAAAGAACTTGAAATTATCTCGATTATTTACAAAATGATTGCCCTCGCCCATTGCGAGTCTCGCAATACATGCTTTTGAATTCTATGAATACATGGCTTATAAGCATGCTATTTTAAGCGCATACTTTGCATTCAGTGTATTCAACTACAAAAAAGCATAAATAATAATATTAATAAAAAAAAAATAATATCACAAACAAAAAACTCCATTCCACATAATCTCAATAAAAAAAAAACTACGCTTCAAATATACCGCGTGTATTCCCTGCGCACGCTACGTTTATACCATTTCGGTGCAAAATTGTTGTGGATCGCTGGAATCCACGCTGTTTATCAATTATATTTGGGTGGATTTCAGCGATCCACAACTGAAAAAAAGTACTTTTAATGTAAATTCATATCATCACTGTGCACTCCAGCATCACATACATTAAATTCCTTTGGTGCTTACGTTGTTTTTTCATACCATTTGAACAAACACAAAAGTGATGTGTTGGGCTAAAGCTGTTTTCGAAAATGAATAATCGTTTGTTGTGCGACGTTTCGCTCTTATTAGGAGCATCATCAGGCTGGGGAACAAAAATGTACAGAAAAAACAAGTTAAAAATTGGCAACAGCCAAAAATAACCAAATTACGAACCAGTTACATCTGAATTTGAAATGTTTTCGAACGTATTCAATTTTTTCCTATCAATTTTCACAAATTGTATCAGCTACATGTGTTCATCAGAAGGAATTTTGTTATTGAGCTTCATTTAGTGTCTGAATATGATTACACTATGCAACAACAAGAAACAACCACAGAGAAGTGAACTTATTTCCAATGTTTTTGGGCCCATTTAATCCAAATCTGGTGTTAGTTTGTCCTGGCACGTCTAGTTTTTAAGATACGTTCATTGCGGTTTCCGTATCAGATTTCGATTAAGTGGACCAAAAAAACTTGGGAATGAGTCTACTGTTTTTTGGAGAATTTCGTTTTCGAAATTTGCTGCATAGTGTTAGTAGACCTCAATTCATATATTCCATAACTGAAAAATACCACAATTCATCAATTATTGATTGCATGGCACGTGTCAACTATTAGTAGATGAATGGTATAAGGCAGCACCGCACGTGGAAGACCAAACGAATTCAAAGGATCTTCTAAAGAAGTAAAAGACGGTTCTCTACTATCATTGTGCAACAGGTTAAAACTCTGTTTGGTTGGCAAATTAAAATGAAGCTACTACACGGTTTGTTTTCGGTGCTATTTATCATTGAATTTTCGGTAAGTTCTTTCTATTCCTTCATCATTTTCACTTTTATCCAATAAAATACGATATTTCTGTAGAAATGAAAGTGAACACGAAATTTCTTTTTCTAGGAACTTCAAGGAAAACGTAAGACATTTTTGGTTTTCGAACTAGCTTTTTATGATTCCAAAAGATTTTTTCAGACTTTTATAATATTCAATTCGAAAGAACGAGGAGAACGGTTGCATTCTTGACAACTTTGACATTTTGATGTACACACATATATAAAAACGTATGGCGGATTGAAAAACGTCAGCAATGAACTAAACTATCACTTGATGTAGCAAGTTCATTGAATGTGTGAACGGGTGGCAATATTCGATGACTTCAAAATCATATGAAAAATCACACAAGTGTTGACAGTGCAAACTCACGATTTTTTCGAAATATTTCTTTAAAAAACAAATCGTGGATGAAGCCTAGGCTTTGCAGAGCCCGAATATCAACAATAAAAGAAAATAAATGAATATAATTCCCAAACAAATAATGTATATAAAATGTATGGCGTTTCCAATCTCACCACTGTTCACCACAATCAGTTAAAGCATTAATGTGAATGATGCATGACAAAGTGACTTTGACAGCACAAGCATATATGAATTGTTGTCATGTTTACAGTCGGAAACGTCAATGCAAAATCTCCAGTATCCAGTTTCACTCTACTTTCAACTTTTTTTCTAATAAACAGATGGCTTTTTCTCGCAAGCTCTTCTCAAGGGCGAAGTGATTGAAAACATGTCACAGGCAAAGTTTGTAGCTGGAATCCATGTCCCCGCAAGTAAGTCTGCTTTAGAATCATTTTCTTTTTTCTTCGTATGAATTTTTCTCCAAAAAATTCAAATAATCTATCAATTTTGCTAGGGGCTGACCACGCTTCAGAAAATTGAAAATAATGCTAGATTTTATAAATTTTCTCAAACAATATATTATTTACAACTGTGATATTTTTCGAACTTTCACCAGAAACGTTTCACTGTAAATAATAACTTTCAATTGTGCGTTGTCAGTTCACTATCAGAAAATTCATCACGTTGTGGTGGTCAAAAGTATCGTTCATAGTGGATCATAGATTTAGTCAAATATTTGAGTCAACATACAGATGGTATTAAAACTGAATGATAGAAACGAATTTTGTATATGAAGAGTTCGCGGTTTCCTCCTAGCAATTTTGTGTGTGTTCATTTTTTCTTCAAATATTATTGCTTTTACTGAGAATGAAACGATTTTATTACAAAATATTTGCATGAATACAAAGACCATCCAAATGATGCCAATAGAATAAAGATGAGTACTTGTACCGCATTTATTCTGTCGAAAACGGAAATTATCACGAATGCCCATTGTGTGTATGACGCCCCATATGTTTATGTGGTAGCTGGTACGAAAGTTGTATCAGATGCAAACCAGAAAATTAAAATCATAGTCGAAAAAGAGAACATTGCATGGCACTCTCATTATAGTCACTTGATTTTTGGTGCATTTGATATTGCCAAAATTACACTGAAAACGCCGTTAGAATTCAGCGATACCGTTGGTAGTATCGAACTCGTGGATAAGGATTACAAATTGAATGACCCATCAGAAGTGGTCACTGCCTATGGATATGGCGTGTTGAACAACACCAGACCATCGATATTGAGGCGTTGCGATGCAAACTATATATCTGATGTCGAACGAGCCAACACATTTAAGCCAAGGCAGACTTTGGACTTTACAACTGGTGAAGCTACGAACGATGGTGAAATTATTACACCTGGCGATTCGGGTGGACCAGTCGTTTCAAAAACAAATGGCAAAATCGTGGGCATAAATACGGGTTATAGAACAACAGGTGGCCGCGGATCGTTCCTTCCAATTACTCTATTTCTTGATTTTATTCATGACCCAAAGGTATCTAATCACAATGCCCCAATTTTTTTTTTCTCAACAACGCAAACAAAATCATTTTTTGCATTAATTTCAGAGCGTGAAACCAATTCCACCTCCGCTTACATCTAACGAAGCTAAATTTATAGCCGATATAATGGCACCGGCAAGTAAGTGTGCATTCGAAATTCGAACTAAATCAAGCCGTTTTTAACGTCACTTTTTTTAAATTTCAAATGGAGGAGAGGCAAAAGTGGAGATTTCTCATGATTCATAAACATAAATATTCATTCGGAGATGTTTTTCTATTACAGAATTTCTTACTGCTTACAAAGAAGATTATGCCGATGCTAACGAAACTAATCAACTAAATTTTAATGCAATCATTTTGTCAAGAACGGAGATTTTGACCTGTGCGCATAGTGTGCTCGGCGCCCCATATGTCTACCTCACCGTTAATAAACTATCAAGAAATGCGACAAAACTTAAAGTCACTAAAGACCAGATAGAAATTCATGAGAAATGCGCATTGTCGAGATTCGCATTTAACGTTGCCAAGATTACACTTGAAGAACCGTTGGAGTTCAACGATAACGTCGGCAGCATCGATTTGGTGGACAGAGATTACAAAATGAATGACCCGTCCGAAATTGTCACTGTCTACGGTGATATGGTATTGGATGGAACAGTGAGAACGAGGCGTTTTGATACAAAGTATTTGGATGGCGCCAAATGTAAACCGAAATTGGGTGCTGCATTTGATGCAAATCATTTGATGTGTTACACTTCAGATGGAAGCATGGAAACTTCCTCTACGTTTGGTCCAATTGGAGGTCCAATGATTTCGAAAAAGAATAACAAACTCGTGGGCATGACCATATTTCATTTGGTTGGTGAGCTAGTTGTTTTTCAACCGATTGCACCGTTGCTTGATTGGATCCGGAAGCCAAAGGTGAGACGTAATCAAATAAGAAGTATATAGGCTTGAAAAAAGGGCTTTCAGGCACCTGAAAAAGCTGAATACCGTCTCTTTTTTTGCCCCTGTCATTTGATGTTCAACAAAAGAACCGAATAAATTTGCAAATTTGAGAAAAATGCATTATATTTTTCATTAGCCCATGCACAGTTATATGATTATCTGAAATAATTGCGATATATATTACAACGAGGTTTTTATACAAACTTCCCATGTAGATGGCCGCCACACAGGCAAAAATCGAAAAAAGGGTAAAAAAAATGTCAAAACTATGATTTCGACATTACAATCATACAATATTACAACCATAGAACGAATGAACAACTTATGAGCTCTTTATCCATAAGTGAGACGGAAAAAACTTCGAGCAGAAAACAGACAAATAAAGCTGCGAGCAATGTGTCACTTTTCTACTCAGCATTGAGCGGAAAAGACATTTTTGCATTTTTCTCGCTACTGAAAATAGATAGCGATTAGATGTCTTCGGCATTGTTGAAGAAAATAAAAAGAACTACAAATAAGTATAACAATGATATATCAATGATTCACAAAATTCGAAAGGGAATAATGAAAACTAAATACCATGTCAACAGCACAAGCAACCATAGATATCCGACAAGTACTAACACAAGGCCGCGTTTCGAAAGAACACGTATGAATCTTGGACTTAAAAGCATTTACCGTAATTGCACTGAGCTCTATTACGAACATGCCAACCAATTGCCTACTGAATGTTCTCTTTACACATTTAAAAAGCGATTCAAGGAAATAGTTCTGATGTGATCGTTCGTGCAGTCATTTCTCTCCTAATTTTTAATAACTAACGCCTACTAACTCTCTTTCTTTTTCTCTTCAAATTGCCTTAAAATGTAATGAGAATGTGATAATATTGTGTAATGAATATAATGGAAAAATAAAAACAATTGCAATGTTGTGCCCTGAGTAATGTGGCCATAATTTGTATAGTAATTTAAATAGTAGATCTTAACCATTTTACAACTAGATGTAAGCATGAAGGAACCGAATAAATAATAATCCGTCAGAAGTTGTAACTACCTATGGTTATGGAGTAGTGCGCGAACCAAACTTATTAAGACGTTGTGATGCAAAGTATATGTCATCTAAGCCACCACATCAGGCAGCGTTCTTCATGGCCGGTTCAGATACGCCTGATGGTGAAACTGTTGAACCACCTGGCGATCCTAGCGAGCCGGTTGTCTCAGAAACATATGACAAAATCATGGGCATCAAGCAGGGTGTAAATGGAACGTCAACAGGTGGTCGCGGAATATTTCCTTCCATTTCCCTCTTCCTTGATTTTATCAATGATCCAAAGGTAGATTGAATATAATGAACTTATCCTAACAATTCTTTTAATTTCATCGCTGAAGTTATTGTAATGAAAATGGTATAAACGTAGCGTGCGCAGGGAATACATGCGGTATATTTGTAGCGTAGTTTTTTTATTGAGAGGAATTCCATATTGAAATCGTAATTTTTGTAAATATTCATGCAATTTTCCATATTGATGCTCATGAAATGCAGACGTTCCTTTATGGACTTTTGCTGTGCGCTGCTATACAAAAGCGGTATTTCGCAATGCGATTATATGAGTTAATTGACTGTGTGTCTGTTGCAGAAAGCGCGCTTTTTCTATTTCAAATGGCAAAGCATCCAATTGAGTTATCTTATTGAATTTCAGTGTTTAAAAAGTGGAATTCAGCGAAAAGTGTGCCAATAAACTGTGAATGACAAACAACGATGAAAAGATTGTTCATGCTGTCAAGCATACGAACAAGATCAAAGTAAAATTCTATGCTAATCTGACTCTCTGCCTCATTACCATGATTGTCGCGATCAACATCATAATTTTCAAAAGCAAACCAGTCGAACGTCGCACAAGACGCGTATAATAAAAATTCAATTTGGATTTTATGAGTTGTAATGAATGATTTTGTTATTTCGCGTGAAATGCACTTTCAAGAGGCACACCCGTACACTAGTTCCAACAATGAAACGCAGAAAAAAGAAGTATTTCTTTGCTGTATTATGTACATGTATACACAGCGTTACAACTACGGTGTTCTCTGGCGGATTTCATGTATGTATCTATGCTCCAAAGCAAAGTGGCATCAAATGAAGATAGCGAACGAGTGTATTACGTATTTTAATGCCAACACTTGGTGAGTGAGACACGAGGAGCACACAGCAAAAATGAAAGTAAACGTGAGACATACGATAATTTGTTAACGCTTCACTAGGGATATGGAACGTTGCGCATATCGAATTGGCACTCATTTTTGCATAAATTATTCCGTTGAGTTGATCGCTAAACGAATGCGCGTCAGTAATGTACAATGTACATATACCATTAAAGTTTGATGTAATATTCAAGGGATTTTAATTGCATATTGCCTCAATCAAATTGCACACATACACAGAAACACAATGCCTATGTTTCCAAGCTCTATGGAGAATTGGATGAATTTTTCCCGATTTGGCAGCACAGCGTCAATTGAAGCGGCAAGATGGGCCGATAACAGGAGTTGGCGCTGTTTTTTCATTATGCAAATTTATTATCGATTCCCTAAAAAAAAGCGGCGACACCATTCATTGCGTACTCATCAAAATCAAATAAGAAAAAAAGCCATCGGATGAAGAGCAGCAGGCGATTTCGCTCGGAAAAAAAATCGTCTAATCGATAAATTGTCTCTCTTTATTTCTTTTCTTTATAATTTGGAATAATACAGAAGCTGGGCATAAAGCTATTGGCAAATGATGCTATTTCAACAGCTAAGGAAAGATTTTTGAACGATATTTTTGTGCACGCGCAAACACAAAATTCGAGGAAACGACACGAAAATATATTTGATTATATATTATATTGAAACGGGTAATTTTTTGGGTAAAACGTGATATTATTTCCTTCCGAAACACTTCCAGTGATTATTGTCTGTTCTTTTTGAGTTTTCAAATGTGCTACAAAAATATCGGAACGACATAGCAACATATGAGTTCATAAGATTATTTGTCGAACCACCATTGACCATATTCGAGTCAAAATGCGAGCTTTGAACAGATCAAACGCGCTTAAACACTTCAAATAATGTACTGTTGTTGCATACGATATATTCCGCATAGAATATTTACTACGCTGCTTTTGAATTCAATCTCAAAGTGTTTCTATGTGGCAAAATTTTGATGTGGATTGATACGAAAAAGGAACATGGACCATACATGTTTGATCATATGTTTGATAATATCATACCTGCGAGTAGTAGTGTGTTTGGATCATGGAAATGCGCGCGACATAAACGTTTAATAGACGTTTCAACGTCTATCACTTTTGGTATGCGGAGCATTCGCTTGGAATAAAAAATATTTCTGTTTTTGGCTTTCGATTGTTATTGGAGCATTGAGAATAACTGCTACGTGTCTGTTTTTATTTCGACATATTCCTCTCGAGCTTGATAACGTACACTGCAAAAACGAGCTTGTTTTTCTTTTGCTAATGAGCTCGACTGTATTTAGTTCCGTGCAGCTAATGTGTTTCTAAAAATATTTTCATGGAATGCTTTCAATTCTGCGTGCATTCAATTCTACGTTGAAAGTGAAATGAATGAATGAAAAACATTGCATTTATAAAATGAACGGAACATTCCCAGTGTAAGTGAGGAGCGATGCTGATAAAATATCAAGTGTATACATATCTGTGTGTCGGTTAAGTTTTACAAAAAGAACTTGGGAATTCGGATTCAATTGAACACGATGAGGCATCAAGACAAACACAATTTCATTTCGGAATGGTATTGAACATTCATTCCAGTACTGTGAAGAGCAGAAAGCGAATGAAATTATTTGTCAAAGTCATTTTGGAGCGGCTGTGCCATTATGGTGAAATGAACCATTCCACTGGCGAAAATTTTTCGCTTTCTGTCGTCTCATGCGAAATGAAAATTGAAATTTCGCCGCCGAGATGAAAATGTCCACAAAGCACGAAAATCGCTTGACAAATATCGCCCATCCCAATCGACGTTAAGCATTAAAAGTGCCTATGGAGGCTGTGCCATATAATTTGAATAAATAAATATTTGGACATCCGCCCAAACTTTATTTGAATTTTTTTTCTTGCAATTTTTTCCCGTCGATCGGAGTGGTTTTGTGTTTAGAAATAAGGGAAAAAATTCATATTCCCAAGAGAAACGATCAATATGTTTATACGCTGTCTATCCGCCGAAAATACACTACGATATATATTCACGCTTATTGGACGCCCAATTGAATATATATTCTAGTGTATATTCGGTGTATTCTTCAGCGTGAAACATATTGAATCAATGAATGCATTCATGGCCATCAGAGGGCGCCTCAATAAGTTTCAATATGTTTCACGCTGAAGAATACGCCGAAAATACCTTAGAATATATATTGAATTCGGCGTCCAATAAGCGTGAATATATATTGTAGTGTATTTTCGGCGGATAGACAGCGTATAAACATATTGGCCGTTTCTCTTGGGTTACGTTTGAAAAATTAGGCTGAGGTGTTGCGATAAAATATTTTCACACCATGGATCCACAAATTCGAAATTCCATTATTATAATAAACCCAGAAAATGCGAGCAAACAATTGCAAATAAATGGATAATTCGACCAAAACCCAATCAAATTACCAAGGATCGATTTTTCATTAAAACTTTGATTAAATTAGCTTGACACTTTTATAATTCATATTGAGAATGTTCTGTATTTTGACGAGAACTGGCTGCGGTACAATAAATTTTCAGCGAAGCGGTGCTTCCCGTCTGTTTACTTGCTGTAATTAATTTTGGATGAGCAGCACCAGGAATAGTCCTTTCTCGGCTTTTTTCAATTTTTTTTGACATTTATTGGTGACGTTGCGCTCAAAAGACAGCTTTAATACACTTCAGTGTTTGGCACATTGACACTTTTGTGGGGCAAATGATTTGGGTTTTGCAGCATGAATAGCGTAATTATTGTAAATATATTAGCTGCTTAGCTTTCTTGTATCTTCATCAATCCATTGCGATGAATGACACGATTTTTGCCAAACCGCATACCCATGTAAAATTCATTGAAAATACATTCCTGTTTGTGGGCTAATTCAAATCATATTACCGAAATAAATGATACACATTTCACCATAAATTTGTCGATGCTTTCAAAAATCATTCAAATATTTACGAGACATTTCCGGTTTAACCAATTGTTACGAATATCCTCTTTTTTACTTTTCGAGTGAATGAATTTCAAAAAAAAAAAAAAACATTCAGGCCAGCAAGATATGGAATGTCGCGCATTCTGCTTTTATTTATTATTATCTGTGTAAACCCTTTTTTTACTAAACTGAATTGAATATATTTTGAGCAAAAAAAAGGGCATCAACGGGATGAAGTCAATGCAAGATTCAATATAATGCAAAATTAATCCAAGTGATTTCGAAAGATGTATCTCCATTTGCCTAGTGATTGCAGATAGCCCTTGTATGTAATAATTAAAGTTGAGAAATTATCCCATAACTTTTATAGGGGGAAAAAAACAGAATTTACTCTTTATGGACGGCATATTTCCTCTTTAGAACCTTTTTTCGTTGTATGAATGCATTAATGGCAAACGGAAATGAATCCTTCGCCGAAATGATTTAGGTCGATTTGTAAAACAGAAACAATGAATGTTTTTCAAATGGAATCGGTGTGCCCTGACGATGTATTGGAATATTTCGACACAGCAAACTCTTATTCAATATTTAACGTTGCTAGTTTCAAGTGGCACGAACGGTTTGAGATGGAGATAGTCAACGTTTTCTGCATCCATTTCGAAGTAGAGCGAGAGTTATAAATGTATTTTCGGTTGTTATTTATTTAATTTACGTGAGTCAATACTATGAGAAAAAAAAACTCTCTCTCAAGTACATTGGCGAAGGGAATATGGAGAAAGAAAGAAAACCGAACGGTACAGCTCTTTTCCCGACAAAGTGCAATGATTTCGACAAAATGCGCCAACGGAAATATTCGAGAAATCGGTTGTGTATTTTCACTAGATAAGTTCCACCGAATTTTCCATTCCATTGTTTTTCCATTTCAGATAAACACGGTCATAAAACGAAGTGCCTGTGCTGTGTGCTCCCACACACACACATACGCTCTCATGTGCATAAGACGACAAAAAGATATCGTCTGACAAGACTTGGCCACTCGAAATGTGAAAGTGTACTTTGGCTTTTTTGTCCCTTGTGATTGAATTTCGGCTACAAAATGACCGGCAACTGTATATTTAGCCCGCAGGATGACGGTCAAGTGGACAAGTGGGCAAATGGGAGAACGAGATTGATAGGAATTTCCATTGTTTTGGACACTTACCACTTGCTTATTATTATATTATATGATTCATTCATAATTTATTTGGGTCAGAAACATGAAGCACAACCAATTTATTTGAGTCGAATGTTATTTGACACAAGACGTGTACAACGGAAATTTCCATTTTTATTTACTTTTGTTCTCAAAACATCATCGTCTATCAAAACAAGGATATGGGATCAGTTGAAAATTGTGCGGGAATTGGCCTAGAAAGCGTAACGACGCACCGGATCGGTTGAGACGAATTGGAAGGAAAATGAGATTTTTCATGTGCATGACCCATGACCATTTGGGATAAACTTTGGATAATCAAACTCAAGTATTAGCTCGATTATTGTTTTTAATTTAGTTGGTAGCCTTTTGAATTGAAACTCCAGCTGATCGGAACAGCCAAACGGGATTTATTTAACACTTATTTGGAGACGAAATCAACAATTTAGATTTCGGTTTCATTGTCTATTCAAACGCATTGATTCTTTCAGCATTTTCCGCATTGCAAAAATATTGTATCAACAAGAGAATGGCTGGTGTCATGGCATTTTCTTTTCGCATTTGTACCGATTCATGTGCTTTCATATTGTATCTAAGTATTTGAAACTGGATTCTGATTTGATCGTTGGAAAAAGCCTCCTTCGTTTCACTTCGATTTTCCGAAAAATACATTTCATTTAGAAAAGTTCACTGAATAAAGCTGAGCTTACAATGCATGGTATGTCGGTGAGACGCAAACCAGCGAATCTTCTGGAGAAATTAACCCGTTTCATATCGCGATTCCAGGAAGAACCAAACCGTAGGATTGTCGTTCCTTTCACAAAACAATTTTAATTTGAGAATATTGTGCCAACAATGAGAGTCAATTTCAAATCAACAAAAAAGGTGCCTATACAAGCAAATCATATCAAAATCATCCGATTGATTTCCTATGGAACGCGCATTGTTGGAAAGAAGAAGAAAAGAAATCGAAGAACAAAATCTACTCCTCATCTCAGCCAGAATAATAATAAGAAGCGCCAAATAAAATTTTATTATATTTGCCACATATACATTCCGAGCCATATAATCGAAATCCGGCAGAGGAGCGGCAGACGAAGCTTTCGCCAAAAATAAACTAAGGAATGTGTGAGTACTTTGAACGCATCTCTGTCTCAACAATTTCCACGTTAGATCGTATGATAACATTGAAATCAGTGTGTATGTGTCTCCCTCTCTCTCTCTCCCACTTTCTGTCTCTAAACTACGTTCAGAAAATACTATTCCGAAATTCGGCGCACACGAACCAACTAATGCCAACGACTGAACAAGTGAATAAGTCAAGCGTAAAGGATAAAATAAAGAAGGGACAACCAAAACGCTCCCAATTTTCTATCGTTGTTGAAAAATCTCTGTGAATATTTCGCATATATCGGATTTTCTGAACGCGTGTGAGGCCTTACATGTGCCTTCCACAAATGAAAACCTTGAGATTCCGTCGTTATATTGGGGATATTGTGATTTAAGCGTATAGCACATTTAAGTGTAATAATATCGTAGCGTAAAATAATGCAAGAGAGCGACGCTGGAATGGAAACGAGTTTCATGCCGATCGATATGAAATACGATACGTAGAATAGAAAGGAGTAGAATAATAAAAGAATGCCGTAGTAAAGTTTATGCCGTTATTTTCAGCATCGTTATGGAAACTATAGAAATGCATGTACGACAGTCTCGTTTTCGCCTCAAATGAAATCTCTATAGGCGCTGAAGTGGATAGCTTTAAAATAATCCCATGAATAAAAATATCAAAATAAAAATATTCCGATGTTTGTTTTGTGAGCATGTGTGTACGTGTGATTTTCGCAGCAAGTGGTTTCATTCAATAGAAATTTGTATGCATGACAGTCATTGGCCTCTTCAATACATTCCATTGTTGATGTTTTGCCTTTTTGCATGGTTATTTATTTAGTTTCTTTTTTCTACCAATGTTTTTTTTTGTACGGATATCGTTATCAGTTGATGTATCCGCATTTTTTCCCCCTGAATATTCACGATGAGGAAATACATTCATTCCTTTCATTTATGAATATTCAATTTATTCAAAGAAATTCGATCAAACTCTTCCTGGAAAAATTATCGAATTGAAATCAATATTTTTTTCATCACGCATAATAATCAATTCATCCTCATACATCAATCTTTTGTTGGGAAATTGCATGTATTGAAATTTTCATGTGACCCGCAGCAATTTCAATTTCAGTAATTTCCAGTTTCACTTCATCACAGAGCATGAATAAATCTTTTGGTATTCTTTCATCCGCATGTCATATGAGGCTGTGAGAATGAAAATGGCAATACAGGAATAAACATTCTGAAACGCGTCAAGAAAAAAAATTCGCAAAAATGAATCATGAGTTCTGAATATGCAAAA
Organism: Sitodiplosis mosellana; assembly: GCF_009176505.1. Classification (NCBI taxonomy): domain Eukaryota; kingdom Metazoa; phylum Arthropoda; class Insecta; order Diptera; family Cecidomyiidae; genus Sitodiplosis; species Sitodiplosis mosellana. Next base: position 18,449,768 of record NW_022595244.1, on the reverse strand, counting down.
GTGAAACATGAATTTAGGAGGTTCATAGTTCACTTTTGCGTATTCAGAACTCATGATTCACTTTTGCGATTTTTTTTTTCTTGATGCGCTTCAGAATGTTCATTCCTGTATTGCCATTTTCATTCTCACAGTCTCATATATCCAGCGGCCGTTAAAGCTTTTCTCCGCCGCTCAAATTGGATTTATTCCAATTCGTTGGTTCATTTTCAACGTTCATTTTTCTTCAGTTTCGTCATGCAGTTTTGCTGTGTGCATTGTTTGTCATGCTCATTGTAATTTGTTAATGATACGTATTGTGTTTCATTCTTGGCATCATGGTTGGGCCGTACATGCAGCGCATTGTATGACATTTTTACCCCATATTTACGGTCATTCAATTCCAAAAAAGGTACTTTTTTCAATTCACTCTCACTCTACTTATCTGTCGTGGCCCGAGCACATTGTTGATACATTTGTGATATGAAATATTTTCAATTATGGAGCGAAAAAAAACTGAAATAAATATTCAATGGGGAATAGTTAAAAATTATGTAATTATTGTCGAACAGTTTAACACTAATTTGCATGTTATCTTTAATTTTCTCTGGTTCGAATCGTGATCGAACAATAATTTCAACAAAGTTGATGATTGATATTGCATTCCCTTTTTTTCGTGTACATGTGATGATTAACCGAATATTTTACGGGACAAGTTTGGCTGATCGTTTGCTGAATTTTATGTCCCGAATGAGATAAATCGCATATAAATTTACACACAAAATATGCGATAAATGATTGCATGGTAAATATTGTAAAAATGCATGGGAATGCGACAGATCCGCATCGAATGCACCATCTGAATATTAATCATTTTCCCTGAAAACATTGCAATCCGTTTTTCAATTTTCTCAACAAATCAGCAATTTCAGCGATGCAAACACAGACAAAGAAAAAAATTGGAACAAACGGCAAAGCTATTTGATATTATCGCATCGTATGAACAGACTTGATGGTGCCAAGTACACATTGCACTATTTTGTTCTTCATTTTGAACGCAAATGCAGACTTGTATAATCCAAAGCATTATTATCGACAAAAAAATCTTTCATTTGCCGATTTGTTCTAAATTTTCAAATTGAGCGCTTAAAATAAGTATTGCTTTGATGAATAGAAACTATTTATACCATTAGATTTCCTGTTGTATGGTCAATTCATTTTGACATCATCGTCAGGTATGCAAATGATACTTCATATATATGTTTTTTTTTCTCGATAGGCAATTGCATGGAATGTATATTTCGAATTTCAATTCGATGCCCGGGCCCAATTCTTTGAATCATTCATGCGTAATCGTTTTCATTGTGTTTTTTTCACTCTCATTTTCCATGTAGGCATTAGTTTTTGGTAGAGTTTCAAAGTGTATTGTTGTCATTGCTAGTGACGACACCAACTATCATCATCATCAATTTGTTGACGTAACTTGCGGCCAAATGCAAAATATGCGAAGGAAGAACATCACAGCGATGGAAAAATACGAAATACCATTATTGGTTATGCATTCAAGTGACATACACTAAATGCCATCTCATGCATTTTCAATTCCTTCGATACTTCACCTGTTTTTTTCATTCTTTCTCTTTTTCTCCCGTCCGTATTGCTTAATAGATTCGGTATGTTTTCAAAACACATTTACCTATCATCAATGCCATGAAAAATGATCGAAATTTTTATTTTAAATTCGCAATTTTTCAATATCGATTGCGTTGCTCCGTTGCTTGTGTTGAATCGACAAAATATTGTCGCAGTGTAACTGTTTCGATATACGCTTAAATTGATGCACGTGAAGCAACTAAGTCATGCTATTTTTGCTCGCAAGAGACACACACATACACACACACACCGAAATCTGTATGGAATGCCGTACGAATTGCAAAGAGGACACCCAAAAATGGCAGCAACAGCAACATCAACACGCTGCCGCAACATTTTATATCTGTGTGAGAACATTTTCCAGATGCACGGCGCACATTTATAATCGGCAGATACGGCGAGCATCGTGTATTGAATACAAATTTCTTTGCTATTACATGCAAATAAAAATGCTTCATAAAATGATGCTACAATAAACACATCGGATTTTGTTGGTGTTCACATTCATTCGATTTCATTTAAGCGGTTTCGAGGTTTTCGATGGAATCTTTTGAGCGGCACAAATTCACCCAAAGTGTTCGCAAAACAGTAATAGTTTGATGCAGTGTATGCAACGCACACATGCAAGGATGTTGCGGTTAAACCAAATTTCCTGCCCGACGGCAACATTAAAATCAATATGCTTTTCGAGTTGGACGCTCATTCGACGCAAATCTTCCCCAATGAGGAATGTGTACAAATCTGTAACAATTTTGTAATGAAAATGTACACAGTGTGTGCACAAACGGTGTACACTTTCATACAATACGCGTTACAAGAATACCATAATTCCTCATTGGGTCGGACTATTACACTATCGGGCAAGTGTAGTAATCGTCATGAGAGTACGTTTTAGTGAATAAATTTCTGCCCACGAATGTTTCAGTTCCGATGTATGCTTTGAATTGGAAATAAAAATGATAAAAGCATTCCGTACCGGGTGGAATTTGTTCGATGAATGCACAAGCAACCAAAATGAAACGAATTTCCAGAGATATTCAAACGTTATATTCGAGCTTAATAACGGGTGCTTTTGGATGTTTCAGCACTACTCTTCTACTTAAACAATTAAAGGCCATTTCAAATTTTCAATCTCAGCATGATTTAAAAGGGCTTATAAGTGATTATGACTCACATTTTGAAATTTGAAATACTGGTTGCGTTTTCCATACCGTTTTAAATGCTCTAATGGTATCAAATTGAAATGTTTTCAAACTTTGCGAACATGATCATCTCTCTTATGGGTATTTTACTTTTCCACCTTCCCACCGCGATGAACTGTACGGTTCGACTGTTGTAGACTACGACTCGAAACTTGCGAGCGATCGTTCAGTGTTATCATAGATGTTTGACAAGAAGCACACAAAAGAAACTTAGGCACCAACTTTCTGAATGCAATGCCACCAGTTCCCCGGGCATCAATTAAGTTTCAAAGCCAATGCAAAAGAGGTTTCTGAATGGAAAACTTTCACTCACCTCTTTTTACAGAACAAATAGAATCGGATATACAGTAAATCACAAAATACTCGTATCCATATATTATGCCCACCGTACAGAATTACCTGTCGTATATGTCACCGATATGGGGACATTCAGCACCACAAACACCAATTCATTCAATTCAAGTAATCCAGAATCATGCACTGCGATCAATTTTCAGACGTGAATATTATGCATTTGGCTTAGAGACTGGAGAAATGAGAGAAAAATTTGGATTATTGTCAGTGAGAGAGATCGTTCGCTATGATACAATGCTACTGGTATTTAGAATTAAAAACAAACTGATAAAAACTGATGTAGAAATCAACTAAATTGCAGACATGGCTATCCGACACGAAGTTCCTCTAATATCCATTAAGAAAGCTGTAGAACTAATGCGGGAAAATTTTTAATATCCAGGCAGATTGCTATTTCATTCAATTCACTACCAACAGAGATAAAGAATTTAACACCAGTTCACAAATTTAAGAAAGAAACAAAAAAATACCTTCTGAATTGATGAATTATTAGCAAACAAACGACAAAAATGTATAAAAAAGAGTTTTTTGATAGTAATTGATTCATGCACAAATATGCATTAAAAAATTAATAAAATAGGGACTGTTTTGTGATAAAAATTGTATCTACAGAATAGGCTTTAATTACGAATTATAACGTTCATGAGGTTTTCTAATAAGGTTTTCCCCACCCAATTGTTCCTCTGACAAAATACAACTATTCAATGGATAAATAAAGATAAAGACTAAGATAATAGTTCTCTTATCAAATTCTAGAAGCTCAAGCTCGATATCAAAAAACAACTGTTTGTTCTTCAATAAATTTTGTCGAGTTTTACATAATTTTATTAAATTATATAATCCTCCGGAGGATAAGAACCGAGAAAAGGAAATAAACGAAGTAAATCACAAATTCCCATCGCTCGTTTGTTTGCTGTTCCGTGGTGCGAGTCTCAACTCAAACCAAATAATTTCTTAAGCAATTCATTTTGATTGTCGTAGGCCAGGAACGATATATAAATAGCCTTGCGGTAAAGAAAAATATGACACATTCAGTCGTTCGTCACAGTTGATGGACGTTTGCTGAACTTTGTTGTTGATTCAGTTCCGTCTTTTTTGTGTTCACATCATTTAACAATAATTTATGTTTGCCGACCGCTCCACAGAGCATTTTCACTTCTTTTTGTCGCATTTTTGATTAATTCTTGCCCCGGCGAAGCAGCACGAACGAAACTATAAAATGCAAACGAGTTTTGGTTGGGCCTCTCAGTTCAAACAAAATATTGGCATATGAAAAAAGTCACTTGAAGTGGTTACGGTATCAGGTTGAGCGTCGTAGCACAGAATATTTATTTGGTATGCTCATTTTTTTTTCAACTTTCACATTCCAACAATTTCCGTTCTAATTTCGAAACTAAGCAACGAAGAGCGTATGATGGATTAGCTCTTACATTTAAGCATTCACTCGCTTGCCATTATTTCCAGTGCAGTATGCTTGCCATTTACGAAACGAAAGAAAAACACATAAGTGGTAGTTTATTAAACACAATTTATTAAATAATTTCCCCAGAAATTCGGCTCGGCTGGTTACAATGGTCGAAATTTAAATTAATGGTAGCTGCAACTTTGTAACACATTCTCAACGCTCAACCAAAATTAATGGTCAACACTCGACCGTCACAAAAACAAGTACCGAACTTAATTTATTTTTGTAGTAATAACATTTTAAATAAACACGATGGAAACTGTCGACAAAGGGAAGAGAAAACATGGAGACATAATCGTGTGCATAGCAACTGCGTATCATTTGTGAAATTTAATTCGTTTGTGGGATGACTGTGACGCTTTTTACACCAAATAGGTCAAACAATCAACAACACAGCGCAACATTGGAACCCGATTTTTAAAGAAAAATTCTGTTTTCACTTGGCTTTAAACGGTTTCTTTTTTTGGCAATCCTCAAATAGTGGTGCAAAAAGGTTGAAGCACTTAAGCCAACCAATTCAATTCCCAAATAAAAAAGGAAGAAGGAAAAAAAGTGAAAATTACAAACGAAAGGGAAAAAAAGCAGTTGAGGTCAACACGAAAAAAAGAGAGGCAGATTGTCGAGGTTCGTCGAGGAAAAAGGAATTACATAAGGAAGCAATAAAGATTTGCAATTTATCAACGGTTTGCATGTAATGAAATCACATATCCTGCATTATAGTTTTCCGACTTAGCGAAAAATAATGCCAATGCATTCGTTGTTGTACTGTTCCTTTCATTCCGTTCACGAAGTATACCCAACGTACGACAGGAGAGGAAAAAAAATTGCCAAGTGTCACATCACATAAAGCACATGAAGCGAAAGGAAACGAAATATAAAATACAAAATGCAAAACACGCGCTCCATTCTCACTTGAGCAGCGCAAACAACGACACAGAAGCTCATTCGAAATTGTGCGGTGCTAAAATATTCCAGTCCCAGTCAACGGTATTAGGCGAAATCCTTATCCAAATAAATTTCGTTCGTCAGCAAAGTGTATCAAACAAAACCAACAAAAAAACAAACAGTCGCACATACTAGCTTTGCTTGGCCTCTTGCGAGATCCATCTAATTCTATATAAACGAAAACATTCGCTTTTGAGCGACGAGAATGATTGTTGTGTATGTATGCGATCGGTTCCAAAAATGATTGATTGTGTGCTCGGCTTTACATTTGTAGAATACGTGTCTGAATAGTGGACGCGTGCTGCTGCTGTATCTCCTTTGTATGTAAGCGACCGTTTTTCAACATGTCGCTTCTTATCTGATACCAATGATTTAGTCGAATTGGTTGCTCTTCCGCTCTCACGTTCGGTGTAAAAACTAAAAACCGTATTGTTCGGCTCACAGCCATAAAGAATTTGGACAATGACATTAACCACATAAAAACATACAATGAACGACAAAAAGCAGCACCGCAATTTAAATAATCATTATATTCCCATAAATAAATCTCAGGCATTATATTATATGTATTTATTGTATGTATATTTCACCCATTCGAAATGCGATGTGGATCATTTGAGGCGGGGAGGCGGGGAGGCGAGACAGTGCGAGAACATTGAGAGAGGGAGATATATCTACTATGAATTGGCACATAGCGATTTGTGGGATTTTTTTTCACATTAAAATGTTTCACTGATAACACAATGGAATCCATCCCGAAGAAAAATCCACTTAACTTCATCCGAATCGGTTAGACTACTCGTTACCAGAGAATTACTCGGAATAATAATGAATTTGAAAGCAAATTCTCTTTGATTGTTCGCCTATTTTATCGCTCATTAATAAATTTATGCAGAAACTTTGTGCGCCAGAGAACACCAACGTTATATTATTATTGAAATCGTTGGCCAATCTTCGCACAATGACTTTTAAATATTTGATTAAGCAGCGTCAATGGCGCTTGGAATGTGTTTACATTAATCGCAACGACTCGAAAATGACGTCAATTAGACACGGTCTCGCCTCATTTTGGCCAATACACCAACAATTTTGCGGCTTATTTGCTTCTGTAAACAAAGACATTTGATACATTCAATTTGACACTGATCGTGTGGAAAACTGTTCGTAAAGCGAAATTCGTGGCAAATAGTTTTAGTTATTTGCATAAATGTTTTGAATAAAGCTTATAAATATTTTGGGTATTACAGAATAATCTCAGAAATTTCATTTTGCTTTTCATGAATCTAAAAATGTGTTCAGTGACGGAGTAAAAATGCAGTATATTTGGAACACGAATGGACTGTAGAAAATGAGTTTCCAAGAAAATCGATGACACTGCAACTTATAGCTCTTGTTTTAATATGCCGGAAATATGTGAAAATCTGCAGAATTTGTCATTGGAGTGTTTTGCCAAAGAGTAACATGCAACGCAACGTCAAGTAAGTAATATGTGGTGCCATTGGTATTGATGCGACGTAGCAGTAATGTGATTGAACTGAAGTTCTCAACGATGAATTGCACAATATTTCAGCTCTATTGAATTCGCTAATTTGATAAATGGTCGGTTTTCAGAATGATGAATTCTGTCTAGGAATGTCTTAGCTATCAATTTAGTAAATGTGTCGTGTTGGCAGTACTATCTTCTGTCTGTTACGGTCACGACAACTGTCACTGAAATGTGGTTTTTGAATCAATATCGGTGAAATGTACGTTGCGGCTTCTATTGATATGTTATCGCCATTAGTTGGGCCGATGCAATAACACACTTTAAGCCTGTTAATACATAGATTTCAATTGTTTTCATGCCCTTCGGCTATCAGCATTATGTTTGCTTTTAACGGATTCATCGATCCAAAATGGCATGTGTGTGTGTGTGTGTGTGTGTATGTGTTCCATTAAGACATTAAAATTCGATTTGTATGGATTGTTTAAACTGGATTTTGTGTGGTAGGCATCGTATATAGATTTGTCCACGACGAATGGATATCGTTAATGTTTATTTCATAAATCGCATTCACATTCATTAGTCTTCATTAGTAATTCGTCCAAAAAGACATGTTTAATGGAATTGATTCGAAAATTATGAACATGGATAAGCTCTTTTCCATCGACACTCTACTGTGTTGGTGTAAAATATTTCGATTTGGTACGTTTATTTATGTGTTATGTTATATATATGTGTTGAGGACTGAGCCGTGAACAAGTTGATGGCAGTGGATTCGAGCTGACTGACCGCAATGACATTCAATATACTGCTACTTAATAGATTCAGTGGGATCGGATTATATGCTAAACGTACGTTAGAGTGCACCCAAAGTTATCGGTTAACCACGTAAACCGATTTGCATTGTATTATTAAATATTAGCTGCATTCAGCGAGCACACTCATTGTGTGTGTGTATCTATTGTTGTCATTTGGAGCGCAGCATGCTTGTAACACATAGTTGTCAACAACAAGCAAACATCAATACGTCATTTTAAAATGCAAGCTTTCCTTTCAAGAGATTTTTCTACATCTACGGCTTTTGTCTATTTGCTTAATGCTGTGCGTTGCGCGAACACTTTTAACATGTCGAAATATTAGAGTAAACACCAAACCGCTTATGTAAACTGCACGAGATATGGGAAAAGAGCTCGTGAATTGTTCGGTGGCGTCATTGTTGTCGTTGTCGTTTGTACGTCGACGGCAAAGAACAAAACTAATGCACACGATGCACACGATGCACATCGCACATGAGCAAACACATCCACTTCCTGCGGTACGGCTCAATTGCAAAACTGGAGCAAACATTTTGCAAAGTGACATCCATGCAAATTTATGAAGCGGTTTCCATAATATATATTTTGCCAGCCTGATGCGTAAAGTGAATTGTATTTGTCGATCGAGAGAGAGAGAATGAAAATTCTGTACATGCAACCGATTCACGATGTGCTTCGAATGCGTTGCACATTCGCAAAGTTATCAACACCAACACTACCACAATCCACTATTACATATTTACATTAGCTCGCTTGAAAGCCTGCCGACGAGATATATGCATGGTGTAAAAGAAGCGCTCTCGAATTTGACAGAAACGAAGCGTACAATCAATGGTATAATGCCAATTCAATCCACTTCATTAACAGTTTATTGCTTAAGCTTGGCCGAAATGAAATCCTTATTATTGGCAATTATGATCGGATTAAATAGTATTTTATTTCTACTTGCTAGCGCTTTACATCCACACTACTCCCTATCACACACTCTCTCTCTCTCTCTCTCCTCCCCATACATTGGGAAAATGCATCATTGCTTCCGGATTAGGTGAGCAGAGAATTTACTTCACACCGCACAATTGACACACTTACAATTGAGATAAACAACAGCATTCATAATTCAGCGATTGTGACGAATACTTTTCCCGTTATGTTTTCCTCTCATTGTCACTGATCACATCAATCCCCAGCAATCCACAACAAACACACATCAACGGCGAAAGCGCTTAGAAACCAAAGAAGATTTGTCTCGTTTTGAAAAATTGACGACTATTTTGTTTCGGTTGAGGGATATGCAGACAAAAGCTATGACAGCGATGGATATACTTGTATATATATTCAGAAGAGTTTCTTCCGCATTTTGCCAGCGAAAGAAGGTTATTTCGCTCGATTCGGAAAAGCAAGTGGATGAAAGCTTCCATACTAAGTCATAAAGATTATTTCACATCGTCGTTGGCGAGCGATTGTTTGGTGACTCAAAATCGCACCCATCGCCAAGGTACCAATGGCAGTAGATCGAATGCCATGACATTCTGACATGCCCAAAAAGAAAATCAATACACAAAACAAAATAAACCCGAATCAAGTCGAAGTAATGCGACAAAGAGCCGTCAGTGTTCAGTGACTTACAGAAAGAATGAGAGAATCGATAAAACTCCATTTATATAGTTTGTTGTTATGGATTCCTTCTTTTTACCATTCTAGGTTTTCCCATTCCGTTTTCACCTGTAAAAATAGATAGGTGAAATGCTTGCATTGCTGCCATTTTCCGCCTTTATTTATAGACATTGCACGACAAACACGAAAAAGAAAATGAAAATACACCAGAACGAGAGGAACACAGAAACTAACAGTTCCAACATGATTTACGGTTCAATAAATTTGACTAACTTGAAAGCGATATTCTGCGAAAAATGTAACAGAGTGTGGTATCAGTGTTTGTAGCGCAGATCGAATCACGTTAACCCATTTTCAAGTCTGTCATGTTTTTTTGCCCCTGTTCCAAAGCAAATGCTACGTTTGAACCAAACCGGAATGCGTTTTGAAAGTCGTTTGGATTCGCATATTTTATTCATCCATGCATTTTCCTTCCCCAGTACAATTGTCCTTGTCAACTTTATGAGTCACTCTACCCCGCACTCGGTTCGCATATTGTACCGTCTCTATATTTAATTCATTTTATTCGACGGTATTTTATAATGGTATGATTTGTAGTCTTGCAACTACCATACTAGCAACTACTACTGTAAATGCCATACCAACTGATCGATACAAATTTGTTTCAGTTTTTGCATTGCTTTCGTAATAGACAATATAAATCATATTCAGCTACAATTTAGTTGTTAAAAATGATTTACGTGCATTCATAAAACACGAACGCGTCGTTTTTCTTCGCTGCTGTCCAATCGGTGTTAAGCCCATTGCTCCAGTATTTTAGTCTCGATAATTCAGCGTGTGAATATTAATGGGTTTAGTCAATCATATTTCACGGTGATTTTGAACTCGACTATGAATTTATTGCTTTTTGTACAGTTCCTTTGGTGGGCATGCCACAATTGAGCATGCAAGGCGATTGATATCAAGTTCAAGGCACTCAATATAGACATTATTCGGTGTGACGTAACCGGTTAAAAGCGATTGGTTGTCAAAGGAGCATGGTAAATGAGGCTATTAAAGAGATCAATGAAAAGCGAAAAAATAAATGGGCTTCGTTCACAACGATGAAATATAAATGTTCAGGAATGTGACACGAAAAATAAAAACAGACAACAAGATAAATGGAAAACACACCGAGTAAGTGTGGGAGGGAAAAAAACCAAACACAGACGAATGCATGGCTTTCCTTTGAGTATTTGAGTGTCATTGTAAAACCATCAAAATCATCTCCATCGCCAATTGAACACTTCAGACAGTGAATAATAGAAAAAATGGGACATCATTCATCAGTATCCGTCCCCCATATCCGCCCCACAGCACAGTACACGTGAGATGAAATTGGTGGGAGAGGAAAAAAAGAGGTTCGTTCCGAGAAACACTCGCAATATGCTGAACACAATACAATACAAAACGAAGGTGAATTGTGTCTCATGCCAATTGAGAGGAAACCATAAAATTTTATTGCCGATTTTGTCAGCCTTAAAAATAGATTCATCTCCATAAACAGTGCGTTCATTATACGGCACAACGTAGTTGGACATCCTTCGATTGTTGTCCAAAATGGTTGGCATTTACCACCCAATGAATATCAATTGGGGGGGAATGTGTTGAATTCATCATTTTAATTTATTGATTCATCACCCCATCTCTCTATCGTACACACATTCAAACCGGAATTTGTTATAATTATATAGGCTTCATGTTGCTACAAATATAGACCAATGAAGAGAAGCAGGGAACTTGACGGTCATGTAAGTAAAATATATCGGCTATAATTAAATAGGGTTGTTTTTTTATAGCAACATTCACCCTGTTCTGGCATTTGTTTACATAAAAATATGTTTTGTTTTAATTATGGATATGATGTTGATATCCACTATCGAGTTTCACACAAAATTGAGCGCTTCAAAAGTATTTTATCTATTGTCAGCATACCATTCACCAAAAATGATGAATAAATCAAATAATCCACATGCATAATAGAGCTATTTTTACTGTACTTTCATTTTCCCAACAAACGAAATCCAACAACTATTGGAATTTTCTATCAATTCCAATGACATTTATTTCAATCCTTCCTTAGAAACAATTTTCGATATTATTGTATTTATTTTTAATTTTTGAATTTGAATGAATACATTGTTTTACATCGTTACATTAAATAATAATACAATGTGATGGAAAATAATGTAGAAAGTTTTGAATATTCCAATTCAAAATAATTGAATACTTATTGCTTTGTTTAAATAATAGTATTCAGTTATAACGGGCTAACTGTATTAAAGGTAAGTACAATAAAACAGTTCCTAAAGAGCTGTATAAATTTTATTATTCATTCATTGCTTCTACTAATAGATTTGAATCGACTATACAATTGAAAGAAAATTGCTTATAAGGATACCTGAATTCCTGAATTAATTTAATTGTATGTGTTCTGATTTTCTTCCGACAAACTTGGTTCATAAAAAATTCAATTTGGTTGAGGAGGAGGATAAAGTAAATTTAATCTGCAGGAATTACATCGACATTATGTCTACAGCAATAAAAGCTAAATCTTTGTGAAATCAAACAAACTGTTGCAATTTAGGGGAAATCAACGAACATTGTATCGACGTCACTCAAACAATGTTTTATACACATAGACTCTATAGTGTAGTGAATTTTTCATCTTACACTCGATAATTTATTCATTTATTGGATAAAGTATGGTATCAATACGTCGAATTAATTAACAATTTACTAGTTGCTTTAAATTCACCTTCGCAAGACTTACGCAACTTGAATGACAATACAAATTATGTTTTGAGTTAAACGTGAGTTTAATATGGCAAATTATTACCAAATGAAAAGGTTCGTAAGTTTCTTTGTGCTCTTCTCCTTGGTCGGATGCTTTGCTTATTGAAATCGATATAATCGACCTGGGGGAAATTACATCAGTATCATAGACTCAAGAAGAATGAAATGCACGTGTTTCCGTTCCTTAAATCAACCTATGCACATAGTTGGCAATGAATCGGTAACGTCATCTGCCAATTAGTTGACTGCGGTCAGGGCTAATTGGCAATTCGGTAATATTTTATGGTTCATCTTTATGTTAAACTAAGCATTAAATTATCTGATTTATAAGGCTTTTTGATTCGATGGAATTTTCGTATGAAAGCATGTATTATAAATTTAATTAAACTACATGTGAAGTTTTGTTTTGTAAATTTTCAGCAATCAGTAATGTGATGTAATAACTATTAGCTAAACCGAAAATGGAATGTCTTTGACTTTATTTGGTTTTCAATTTAACAACTTCCAATTCAATTGGAAAATTCTTTAGTGGTTTGTACCAAATCTTAATTAAACAATTCAACCAACATTGATACTGATGTATTGCTTTTCTCAAGCTATGCCTAATAAAATTGATTGTGTGAGCATAGGTATGCTGAGTTCTGACATTCACAACGTAAACCGAGTTGGTTTCAAGTACAACCATAACAATAAATTCATTCATTTGAATCAATGATTTTCATGCTAGCGAATAAATGGTATTTGCCACATAAACCAATGCATAAAATAAACAATTCAACATGTTATTTACTAGTTCACTTTGCTCTCAATCGCATCATAATTGATTGAATATTTGATAAAACGGTGGCTACAGATACCGAACCAGATAGCATAATAATTTAACAACGAAAAAATTCCGTTGGAAAATACATTTGAATTTGTTTGGTATTGAATCAGATTATGGCAAAAATCGGTTCGAGATTGAAAATTTGTCAAACTCTTGAATGAATTCTAATTTACACAAATGAAAATTGTGAATTTAATAATGGAATAATGGCGGTGTGCAGAACAATGAAACCAATGATTGATTTCTGTAGGATAAATGCCATTGAATGAACCAATAATGCAATTGTTTCAATTCGATTGTCTCATTAAACTATTGTATCGAATTCAATACACTGCTGAATTGAGACTAAATTGGTTTTGTTAAAAATTTGATTTTGTTCCGCTTATTGTGATCCATTATTGTTTTATTTGCCTCCCACATCAGGAAATAATAAAAAAGCATGATTACAAAATCAACATTCAATCAAGCAAATCAAGATGACAGAAAAAAAAATTGACGTCTTCCGCAGTATAATCAATAAACAGCAAAAGAGAAAAGCCCCAACGCTGCCTCATGTATGCAGATACGTAAAGTGTACGTGGTATTGATCATAAATATTTTATCACATCTCTTTTCACGGCGTTTTGCCACCCAAGCTACTGATGTATGTACTACCACATGCAAGCATTGTATAAATATTGAACTGTTTCGAATATTACATTCAATTTTCGATCGATTTCAAATGATAACAATAAATTTGATGACATCAATAAATAGAAAAAGAGCAAGCAAAACAATAAAAGACGTAGACGAGAGAAGCGAACGTATTATTGTGTCAATATTACAAATGTGTATCAGTGTTATTGTTGGGTTACTGAATTAGAATTGCTGAGACAAGCCACAAAAATGATATAAAATCGATGGACCCATAAGTGAAGAAAAAAAAACTCGTAAGCACAGCACATATCGACCGAAAATTCATAAATAGACGATGATAAAAATAGTATTTTTTGGACCATTCATATCCACAGAGTTGCATTGTATGTTTTATAGACCACATAAAAAGAAATTAAATTCGTGCTGTCACAAACACAACAACAGAATCACCGACATTTTGCGAATATTCTACGGAAGAGCGAACAAAAAAGTAAAATCCTTGAAGTAAGAAACAACAATGAAAGCGACAAGTTGAAAAAATATATTATAAAAGCCAAACGAAACAGAAACAGAAACAAAAAACACAAACTAAACAGAAACTCTCAGCACAACGAAAGAAGGAGATGGAAAATGCATGAATTTATTTCAATTTGCATAGAGTGTTTTGTTTATGCTTTATTGTGTACAAAATTGAATTTTCTAGTCGACAAATGGAACCATCAGCCACAACAAGTCGCTCCAAATCGAAATTCACACAGAATTGTGCTGGAAAAAATTGTGTCGTCCTGGAGACAGCACAATTTCTTTTGCATAGGCTAGTGTTGGCCCGATTTTTGTCAGCTATCGACGGAAAATAAGCATACACAGTGACCATGATTGTTTATAACCGTTGACAAAAAAAAAGAGTCAAATGAAACCAATTCTTTTGGACATTGAATGTTTGATAGCGGCAGATATGAAAATACAACCAACAAACACAACAGTTCGGATAGCTGTAAGTCAATTCGGAATGATGAATAACAACAAAAAAAGCTGACACACAAACGAAGAGAAAAAAAAACCAAGCGACAATCCACAATTCAATCGGGGAATAGAATGAGCGATGAACGCTAGTGCAGAGTAGAAAAAAAAACCACATACACAACTGACAAAACCACATGCCAGCCAGCACAAGAAACGTTGGCAAATTCGAATAACGGCAAACAAACAACAAGCACATGATGCAAAAGAGAAAAACGATGAAAAAAATGAAGCGAAAATAAAAACATTTATATGTCTCTCAATATGCGACCGATGGCGCACTTCATGTGGGCAAACTCACACAGTGTTTGTGTGTCTCTCGCTCACTCTCCTTCACGCCATTTTCCTCTATCTCTCTTGTATCGATGCAGTTCGAGTAGTTTGCATAGCAATAAAAACGACTTTTGTTCTCTTCGGAAAACGGTTCAAAAAGCCACCACGTATGTGATCTATCCGCCGCGATGCAGTGAATTTTCGTAGAACGCTTCGCACATTCAGCGATGTTTGCTCTTTCGATATATTTCGAAATGCATTTATGGATAAATACATACAATGTAAATAAATGAAATGTGTGGATAGCTTGGTTGTCTGTTTGCATTGTACCCAAGCGTACCGTATAAACTGGTCGTTGGGGTTTGCGTGTTGCACACCGTGAATTTAATGGTAATTTTATTGTTCTGCAACTCAAAAGGACAATTCCGAATAAGCTGATGTAGAGAGAAAAAAAAATGCAGAAAATTTGAGCAATAACAATGTGCCGTTCTCTAATCACTGGATTTTCTACTGGTGTACTCACACCGATTCGTTTGTTCGGCAACAAGAGACGCGCGCGCACATCGCGTATTAGGCGAAAATTGCATTTCAATTCAATGCACAATAATCTCGTCGACTTTGTTGTTTCACTATGCACAATTATTGTGGAACATTCACCGTTCGATCCCGAATCGCATGCAACACACATGTACATTGTACACGAACAGAGCAGAACGTCTTTGCACAAGCTGTAGTCCAACTTCGCGCTCAATGTTTTCATTTGTGCCAATTCCCAAGCGATAGTTGAGCAAATAGCAATTCAGATTGTCATAAAGTATAACGCACACATTCGTATGTCATTATATGTATAAATTATGAGCCGCCGATGGTGGTAGCAGTGGTTCTTTTTGGTTACAGCTAACATTATTTTATCGTGTTCATTCGCTTGCAATATTTGGTGGGAATTTAATGAGCTGTGGGAATTTTGCCCAAAACGCGAAAACCATAAGCAAAATTGCAGCATGCAATCCAGTCTTCTTACAGCTAATCAAATGTATTTTATTATGTTTGACATATTGACTTACTCATTTGTTGACAGACCGATGATCAACGATTTTTCACACTCAATTTCAATTCGCTTGATTGAACTTATGATTGCCACTTTCCAGACTCAACTCAATATTAAATTATCATTCTAATGCACTGAATGTGTCCTCGAGTATCTCTCGTTTTCTGATTGTTTGCACGTAATTCACATCAAATCACGTTAAATTTTATTTTCTTCGAATGAGACGCACACGCACAACAACAACTTGTACAATCTACGCGACCAAGGAAAAAAAATCTATCAAACTGATTTTACTTCGAAAGTTTCTTTTTTCACACAACTTCCACACATGGGACTGTTCTGTTATTACCAAAGGAATGAAAAGTTTTACACACTATATAGAATATTGTATTGGTTTGGTGTGAGTATGACGAATATTATACTATGACACTGCTTCAACGAAGTATGTTGACTTATTATTACTCATTTTTGTCTTCCAGCCTTAAATCTATTTCACAAACTTACAACTTTTTCTATATTTTTCGGTTATTGTTGCGAGAGTCCAGAACACAAAATCACATTTGGACTTCTTTTTAGCATGTGTGTTTTATTCTCTGTGTCTTTATGCCATTGAGAACGAATAGCTATGAGGATTATGGATAAAACATGCTCAAAGGTGATCCCAATAAAATCCAATTGAAACAGCCTAGATGCTCAAACGTACTATGTTCGCCAGTGTAACAGCAATCGCTTAAATTTCTTTCTTTGCGTCGAGAGATAAGATAACCGTGCGAGAGAAAAAAAATGAGAGCTCATAAATTGTCAGCCAAGAAAATGTCACGTCATCTGTGCATGTATGACGATTTGCACGGAAAAAAACTAACTTCTAATAATATCACGTAAGACCGTTATTTGTTATTATTCATTTTTTCTTCTCTGGTTGTAATCCATGTCCTTCTTGTTCCATGTGTCAACCTCACCGGCAAAAATACTCACATTTTTATTTTCATATATAAATCTATTCGTGGCAAAGTCCTATTTTTACGGAGATTCGCACATAAAAGTTTACTCGACAAACGGCCTTTATAGCGTCGATTCACTCACGGATTAAAATGTGAAACTGAAATCCTGACATTTTTTTTCTGTTCATTTCATTTAACCCATAAATTTTTACTCGCTATATGAATTCAATATCCGGCGAGAATCAAGTTCGGATAATGAAACTGGTCCAACTAAATCGCATTTGTTCACTAGTTTGTCCTATTGGAATTGTCAAAATGTTTTCACATAAATACGAAAATCTCGGTCATCGTTACTGGTGACGGTGGATTGAAACGAAAACGATGTGTACTGTCTGTGCTTCGCGATAAAACTGAATAAAGTGTATGTTTAAAAATCTTGACGTCGGAACGGATAGCAAACTTGGAGGGGAAACATTCACGTTCAGTCACGCACGAACATTCCAAGCGAGAGCGAGGCAAGTAATACCTCGAAGGGGAATAGGCTGGAAGTATGAATGTCTAACACATGCTGCCGAGAAACATCTACTGAAAAGAGAAAGTAGGAGTGTAGCTTGTGTGTCGTTGAATGGGCATGCGCATGACGGTGCAACAGAAAAACTGTTTCGCATTGAAAATCTCACGTAAAAACTCACAGAAGTGGAACAAGAACATAAACTAGAACGAGAGAAAGTAGCGTGCGAAATCTGTCTCGAAATAAATGGCTGAGTGCGAGTGAAAAACCAAATGATATTCGCGTGTATTTGACTGGTAATGTTTTTGTATTTGTTGTTGTTGCTACTGCCGTGGTTTTTATACTCAACAATTTCTTTGCCGAAGCGAACAGAAAAGATTTTCCATCGAACGCTGCACTAAGACATCGGGCACACACACGGTGTTTGGAACAATTTGCAGAGCGTTGAATCGAATCCGGATCGGGGTGTGTTATGATGATAGGTCAGTTTAGTCATATGGCTGTGGCAACGTGCACATATCTTTATTAACATTATGAAATGCTACCGTCGAAGCAGCGGCAACTGCCGTTTGACTCTTGCTTTCGAGGCCACATGACCAGGAAAATTGTTGGAAAAGTGGAAAAACGGCCTTTGCTACATGCTTTGAAAGTTAGTTAGCGTATAAACGGTATAACGATTATTGTTGGTCACTTTGCAAGGATGTAATCACTCATTTATATGTACGGCTTATGAAAGGATAGAGAAAGAGAAACCGAGTGGGTGAAAAACTGCATAAACAGTTCATATTATGTGTGAATGATTGGTGAGCGTGTGCAATAAAAAAACAATAAGAAGAGAGGCCATTATAATTTGATGGTTGTTAATTTTTTCTGTGCGCTTTTGGTGTTTGTTTATTCTGATGTTCTTGATTGCTAGCAGTGCTTTCAGTAGAACTCTGCAATTAATTCTCTATTCCTATACACCGTTTCTTTTGGTTTTCGTATACAATTGGCAATTAATTTCATTTGAACAGATAGATGAACAACGCAACCGAATAGAAAATTGGAATACCGTTCCAGCAGCCATGCTTCAAAATGAATAGTAAAATTAGTGATAAAATTAACTTAATCGATGCAGACATTGTGCGCAATAATCATTAGCACAGAATAGTAATTAATCGAATTACTTCCATCATCTAAGTTCTTCACATTAGAGTTTGACGAAATAAGTTTTGTGCTCCTTCGTCTCATTCGAAACAGAGAAAACATTTATATATTGCGTTGTGTTTTTCATTTAACTGTAAGCGAGACCGCGTCGCTTCTTCGGAAGGATGCATGCCAAATGGAAAGTCTCTTACTCAAATGTTATTATAAAACTTTTACTTTATTCGCAAAAAAAAAGAAGAGGAAAGTACGCTCACTCGTATACTTAAGAAACACATGCGGAGCAAAGAGAAGGCAGTCGGGCACTTATAGAGAAAAACTTCAATTAAGGAAATTGAATCAGTTGGAGCAACGACTGGCAGATGTTTTTTCACTCAGCAAATAATAATAGTGACAGTTCCACCGAAAAAAAGAAGAAGAAGAAAAACCGTCACACATATGAGGTTTTTCGCGTTCACAAGACTGAGAGCGTCTATCTAGGCCGATTCCTTCAATGAAACAAAAGCCAAGTGCAACGACATAATTATTATTTGTGAACTAGTTGAAAATGACAGCAATATTCAACTCGCATTTTTTTTCCGTCGCGCATTACAATGTGCAATTAATTAAAATTGGCAATTTTTCTTCGCATCTTCAGCTTCTTTCACTAGTTAGATTGTTTGAAATGAAAAGCGACGAACACTTAAGAAGATCAACCGAGTACGGATGGAAGAAAACAGCTCAACTGAATTGGTAAATTTTGTTGGATAAACAAAATGAAAAACGAATTAAATGAATGAGCACGCGAAATTCAACTGGAAAAAGTTTTAAAATTTTCGCATCAAACTTAATTGGATTTTTTTTAAGTGCGAAAACAAACCGAATAACGAGCATTGAGCATTGAGTAAACGAAGCAACGATGTCCAATGCAATTGAAATTGCACATGCACATTTCACGGAAATCTATTCATTTACTGGCTTCAAAAGTGTACGTGAACTTTAGAAAATCGCAAACGCGATAAGAAAAATGAAGCAAGACAACATCAACGGCAACTGTATGCACAAAAACTATGCACAAAACTGCAAACTGAGCAAATGGCATAGTACATAGATGGAAAGTGAAAAATGCTCAGTTTCACAAAGTTTTAATTTAAAGCGCATATAAAGATTGAATCGGGAGCCGGTTCAAAGTGATGCTGAAATGGTGCGAGAAACGATGATGTCGACGACGGACTTGGCGACGGCACAACATCATTGACGTTTTAATCTTTTGATTCGATGTTGTGTAGCAAGCATTTGATAAATGTGATGAGTGAACGCGCGTCTCAACTGCTTCCGAGTACATCGAATTTCAGCAAACTTTGCATTTTTCGACCGTTTTTCGCCTTTTTCGCTTATTATTATGTTTCAAATGCAATGCCATTGAGCAAAGCACAGCACAAAACCAACGCTGAAAGGCGTGAGTTTAGTACATTTAAAGAGTTTCCATAAATATTTTAGCAGCATGAAAATACACCATATTGAAAAGTTCTAGCGCAAATATTTAAATATTTACTTTGCCTTGTTTTTCGGAAAACGGGAACTCTTTGCATAAACACACAGTGTGTAGATCGGAGTATCCTCTGACCATGCCAGAATACCGATATTTAACTATGCACAAATTAATGAGCAGTAAGCACTACTCACAAAAAACACAACGTTTCGGCAACCGTACACTTATATTTAATGCAACGAAATCCATCCATTGGAAGTATGGGAAAACAATTTTGACTTGATATTTTTTCCTACAATTTCACTCTGCTCAGTACTAAGCTCAATATAACGAGTACAATCGACTGATTTTTAGGATAAATCGTTTTTTTTTTGAAGATAGAACAAATCATCCTTGAATTAAGGTCTATTTGTTACTTCCCAATTATAATTTCTCAGAACTCCTTATCCGTTTCAACTATAAGAAATCGTAATTCACAGTCGGTGAATCACAGAACAAAAGCAAAACAAGAACAATTTTTATAAGCATTGTATTCCTAATCCAATATCGTTCAATTGCATTGGCAAATTGGCAATTTGGCAAATCCATGATCAATATGTTCGAAACCATCAGATAAAGAAGATAATAATTCATAAAATATTCCAGTTGCTGCAAACACATTTTCTCGATTCCTTGAGACTTTTGAAAAAGTTGCACTACGAATAATCGAAAATGTAGATGAATATTCAAATCTTGGAAGATTTGCCGAAATGACTAATACACCAATTCGGAGGGTCAGAGGATATAGTGTCGATATTTTAGAATGAAAAAATAATATTTTATGGAATCAACACAATTTTCATACTACTATGTAATATTCCCGCCGCTGGTTGACCGCTAACCGAAATATGTGAACACATTTCATGTAATTCCTTTAACTGTATTCCGCACCGAGAATTCTGCAGCTTAAGTATTGCAGTGCCAACTTTGTTCTTCTACAGTGCACACTGTACACTGCACAACCATTTTCGAATGGAAAATTACTACATTCGGAGGACTTAAATATTTAATTAACCACCTTGATGAGCAATTTAAATAATTTGATAGGTAGTTTTGATGTTTCCAAACGCCGATTTCAACCGGATTTTACGGAATATTTCGTCATTGCTTTCGTAAGAGTCAATTTCGAGAGAGATGAGAGTTTTTTCTACTTACTTTTTTCTAGGGATCAAAAGTTGTACTTATCCCTATTGTTTCTGGTTTTGGTTCAAAAGGTCACCTCCTATCACTTCAGTAAATTATGCTCAGTCGATTTCTCTTTCCAATTTCGTTGCTCCAATTTTTATTCAACGAATATTTACACTAAAAGTTTTGATTAAATTTGAACTGCAAACTGTCTCGTTAAAGAATGCTTTAATTAAGTTGAAAACGAAACCGAAATGAATGATAGTTATTTTTGGGATGGGATTTATGTAAATGTAAAGTTCCTTCGTAGAAGCGAGATCATTGATGTGGGTTTTAATTTTCACTTGCTTGTTAAAATTAGTCAATTCGAAACCATCATGTTCCCATGATTTAATCGATAAAATCGACCGGAATAGTTCATTTGAAAACTTCTTGAAACTCAACCACTTGTTTCAATTGAATTTTTCATTCGTTATTCTTCTATCGCCTGTAATTTACATTGATGACATTGGTTTTGAAGTGAAATGAATATGTTCTCCCTATTTGATTTTGAAACAAATCCATAGGATTCGTGCATTTTTTCCATTCATGTTTGATCGAATTATTTTAATCGCTAAGGTGAAGTGAAGTGTGTAGCTTTGAAGTGTTCTATTTCCGAAAAATTTACATTTCAAAGCAAACATAAAATTTGTTGTCATATATCAAGTATCTTAGATGGAGACATTTTCAAAAAAATGTGTGTGCGTGTGTGATGTTCCCTTTATCAATGCCTAATGAAGCAAATGAGATCAATGCATAATATCGTTGCTTTCTTTCAAACAATGAGGAAATCGCGTTTCAGAGATTTTTCTTTAGATTGTTCCTTGTTGAAATTGCGGTTTGAGCTCAATGGTGCTCATGCCTTGCATTATGTTTATTTTCTGTATTCTTTTGGTGTCATTATTAAAAAGAAAAACATGGAAAACTTGTGAACCAACAGATTTCTGGTGGAGTAAGCTGTGTTTGGCCCTGGAGACAACCCAGTTGAATCAATAATTTGAGACGTTGCACGCAATCATGTGCCAGTCTTTGATCTATTTGGTTCGCGGAAAAAAGAGCGGAGCAAATATGTGTAATACGCACGCACGTAAATTCATTCCATTTGAATTTCGAAATGAATCATGATATAATAATGCTGTGGTTTTTGTGTAACTAATTGTAAGAAAAATTTAGCGAAAAGTTTTTAATGCGGTAGGTTAAGCTAATATAGGCCAAACTTTGTAACATATATGCCGTATATATACGTGTGGTGTGGTTTCTTCATTGGGTAAACAAAATTCAGTGCGAATTTGTATTTGAACAATGCAGACTATGAGATTTCCAAACTCACACTCACACACTCACACACACACACACACACGCGAGATGGAACACGTAAAAGTTTTTGTGCCCACAAAATCCAGATGTGAAAATTTTTATGAATTTCAAGCGTTGTATATCGCAACGAGAACACATGCAATTGTATGACTTATGCCAAATTCAGTAAATACACATGTGGGTCGACCGGATGAAAATGTCATCAAAAATAAGAAACTGCTCTAGCAACATTGTGCAGTGTGTGTGTGTGGCTGAGCACTCGCGCGTCCCCACATTAAATGGGATTACATCGCATAGCCCACGCGGCTGAGGGTTTTACAACACATCACACAACACAGCATACATCGCACGCGCGCGATACACCGCGCACGCACAAACATACACAGCATAATGCAAAAAATGAGAAATGAAAGTCGACAAACTTTTGTGTCACAATAGACACAGACCGTGTATGTGAAAGAGCGGGCGTGCGAGCGCGTCTTGATGACAAAATCGTAGCATTTTAAACCTGTAATCCTCATTAATCATAAATACGACGACAATAATTTTATTATTATTATTGCTGGTAAATCCTCTCGAATTATTATGTTTCCTTTTGCATTGTTAATGTCTCTGATTATGTAAATTCCCTTTGATTCCTTTATTGTTTCATTTTATATATGTGCCGCTATGGTGTGCTTGGGACGTTACGTACGCTTCCGGCAAACCCAAAAATGTTTGCTGTCTTATTTTGCTTCACTTTCCCTTTATAAATATTTGAATATGCAATTTTCGTCGTTGCTTTGCCATTTTTATTCATACTGCTCGTCGTTGTCATCATCGTTGTTGTCGTTGTGTGCTGGGCTCGTTGTGATCGCAATCTGCTTTAAAGATTCAAAGTCTCTTATAACGCCATACAAATTCGGTGTCGTCAAACAATTTGTGAATACGAAGTACTAACTTACAATTGGATTATTATCAACGCAGCCATTTTTTCTCTCTTCTCCTGTTTCTCATTTCGACTGAAATACTGGCTTAAGTCGCACTTTATCAGTGCTCTTTCGAAATTTATTGCACAACAAAATTCATCAGCCAGTCTAACCACTTTCTCCGAGATTTCTTGCGTTTGTACACGCACATGTGCACACTTCGATAGAAATCACGGATGCAAATGAGGCTCAGGTCACGCTCTTGATTAGCCCGAACAGTATACATTAATCTATTTATCTTCCACTGAGAACACTGAACCGTGATTTCTGTAGATCTTCATCGAAGTGCTGGGTTAAAGTTTAGCGTACGCATAAAATTTAAGGCATTTAGGTTTATCTCAAGTGAAGATTTAGAATGATTTTATTTTTGGGTGGGTTGTTAAAAAGAGGTAAAAATGGTGCTTCAAGGTCCATTCACTTTCTGCAAACCGATTTTATCCTATTCATTCCAAATCGAAGATATATTAGCCATTTCGATCGGGTCAACGATACAATTAGATGTATTTGCCGATCAGCAAACGTATTCTCAAGAAGAAAATCCAAAGAAATATCCATATTACACAAATTAAATCGACTAAACTTTTCGGAAGAGGCCGAAAATACTTTTTGCTGTCCTTAAGCTACGAATAAGTTGTGTTACGGTCAATGATGCTGCAATTTGTGAGCGAGGCGATAAAAACTATGGCATAGCTAAACACGTCTAAACGGGATCAAGTCAAATTAAATCCATGGGGTTTTGAGTTATTTACTGAGTTTTGTCATAAATTACCAATTCGAGAGATAATTATAAATGGAATTTGTTGCCAAGCAATGGTTCGCATTCAATTCGTGCCATCCAATTCAGCAGCAATAAACAGCTTCAATTTAAATTTCAATTCACATTTCAAATTTGAATATGAATGTTTATCGGATGTTATTATCAATCAAATGAAATTTAGCTAAATACCAATGCAAAATGCAAAAGCAAAGCCAGTTGCATTTTGACCATTAAATGCCATTGTTATGCATAAATTAAACTAAAGTTAGAACGATTATTTTCTATTAAAGAGAAGTGAATGAAAAAATCCATATAATTTGCTTTAAAACAATTACATGATAGCCAAATGCTAGGGGCTAACCACGGTTTTAAAAATAAACAATAATGACCGACTTTAACATTTTTTATCATTTAAACAAATAAATTCCGATATGATCACATTTTGGTCGATTTTGTCCGATTTTTGCAGTAATTTTTTCGCTTTAACGAATGCATACTATTCTAGAAGCGGGTTTTGGTGCATCCTCAGGATCGTTTAGAACTGCTCCCGATTCTGGAAGTGGGTTTTGGTGGATCTTCAGGATGGACCAAACTGGGTTTGACAATGCCCTGGCCCATCCTGAGGATCCACTTCCAGAACCGGGAGCAGTACTAAACGATCCTGAGGATCCACCAAAACCCACTTCCAGCATTTTTGAATCGGTAATGACGTCAGCACATTAAACGTTTATAGTCGATATTAAACGATAAAATTCAATATATACAGATTTTTTCAATTTTTTACGGATTTCATTAAAATTGGGCGATGAAAACAGATTTTTTCAATAAAAAATCCGTGGTTAGCCCCTAGAGTAAAATGAAAGGGTGAAAAAAAAGTGCCAAGCATAATTCGACCATCAATAGATTGGTTTAAATCACATTTTCGTTGCATAAATAGCAGCTGCATGAACTGAATCGTACAGTCTATCATAAATTGGACGAATTTTACTGCTTATGAATAAGTGTGGTACGGCGGATTGAGTAATTAAAAACAATGCAATTTATATCCAATTAAAAGTTAAATATTGAACAAATTTTTGGTTACTTATCCAAGCGCATTGGGATAAATGAAATAAATTTGGATTTATGTGGCTGAAATTATGATGTTACCGTTGGGACTTCGTTTGCCACATGAAAATTAATAATAATTGGAGTGAGCTAATCGATTTGTTGGCTATATGTGCAGTGTGCACTTTTATCATTATTCGATGAAGTTTTATAAAACAATAAAATGTACATACAAATTAGTGAAATTGTTTGGCGGGTGTTAAATTTTTTGCATGGTGTTCGGGATGGATTTACGTGTTGGTTGTGATATGCCAAGTCAACCATAGCGAGGACGTGAATTCGGATTAAAAATTTATGATAATTTTCCAGTGGATTTTGAATGAAAATATCAGTAGCCATCATATTTAAAAATTCACATTCGCTGGCATACAATTTTCAACGCTAATGCGAACGATTTCGTTACTACTATAACCATAAATAATCCGAATATACGTAATCCATGTCCATTAGCCGTATGAGATGGGAACGAGCACTTCGTTGCCCAATGTGTTTCCATTTTAGTTTGTTTTTTTCTTCTTTCACGACAAACCGTCACGTGAATAAGCCATCCCGTCAAACAATGAACTCAACAATTTTAACCGGTTCTGGAAATGTCCTTGAGCGCAATTCTTCGCACGAAATCCTTGTTTATTATTCAGGCAATTTGTTCACTCACTCCCGCTTACACACTATCCAAACACGTATCATGATTTTGATATTTTTCTTCTTTTTTTTCTTGCATCAGGCTGCTCCAAGACAAAAACAGCAGCTGGCAGTAAGCGCTGAGTAAATGTTTGATGATATTATAAAATTAATGTAGACATTGTTTGGCCATATTTTTATTTTATAGTTAGGTACGGACAACTATCTCTTGTGGGCTGGCAAAGAAGCCGAAAATGTGTATTTTACAGCCGAATAATCGAATAAATTCACGTGAAAATGCAAGAAAAATGGGATCGCCTGACTGCACTGTGCACTGTCATCACCACCTTGCAAAATTTTATTATCTGACGCTATGTCTCTCTTTGTCCCGCTCTTTCGTTGTCTGTCTGCGTGCGCGCCATATTTTTATTGCCTGCATAACCCAAGTAATACTCTGGATTCGTTTGATCATCTATCTACGTAAATGTAGCAACAAAATAAAAGAATCGGCGAATTTTCAAGTGGAGGCACGGATAAATTCGCTTTATTTTTTTTCTCTTTCTCTCTTTCTCTATGCGACGGAATTCCAAGAGGTTTCGCTGCTGACGGGACGTGATTTGAGAATAAAGAGTTCGAAATGCAGTCGGAACATTAAACGCCATGACTTCGTCAACAAAGCGTGTCAACAGAATTACAAACTATGGAACTAGCATTCGGCAAAGTTCCTCAGCGCTAGTAAAATGCCATTTTGACTTATTTCATTTTACAAGACTTTCCCAGAGAGTTTAACAGGCAATATGTTGAATGCTCTTGCGACGGCAGACGCAAAAAAAAACGTTAATGAAGTCATAAATACCCAAGAAGTTTCTTGCGGTTTTACTACTTCAGTTTTACAACAACAACAACAAATATGCAGAAAAACCGATGCCTTTTCCAGTCAGTTTACTAAAATCATTGCGAAAACGATTGAAAATTAAGTTGAAATCAACGCCGGAGAAATTTAGTCGTGTTATTGTAAAACAGTTTTAGTGGAACGGATTCACACAGAAAAGAATCCCCGGAAATTTTAGGTGTTCGCCGTAAAATTTGACATTTATATATAAATTTCTATGTACATTTTACCGGCAACACTTGAATTTTCCGGGCGATGACATAATTACAAATATTCCAACAGAAATTAGCGCCATCTGTCATTTCGAACGGTAAAATATATATAGTATTTGATAAAATGTTCGAAAATATGTCATCGCCCGGAAAATTGAAGTGTTGCCGGTAAAATGTATATAGAAATTTATATATAAATGTCAAATTTTACGGCGAACACCCAAAATTTCCGGGGATTCTTTTCTGTGTGTTGAGTAATTAATTCTGTGAACGAATTAATTGGAAGCAATAAATTAGATTCAATGAGTTAAGATGATGTTTTCGTTGAACAATGAAATTGATGCGTCTGGTCGTGTTTTTCGGCTTAGTTTATCGCATTTATGACATGCCGTGAAAAAAGATTTTGTCCTTGTCGCCGAATTGATTCATAGACAATTTAATTCACATGAATTCATTCGATACGTACTATAAACCCACACAAACCGAACAATTCCAATTAATGCGTAACAATCTCGTAAAGAAACTGGTGCAAATACAGTTGTCAACTGTTACCGAGCTCTATTGATTTTTCGTGGAGTTTCAGTACGATTTTTCGCTAGAATCAGACGACGCATAAATTAATACATTTTTATGGATTATGACAATTGACGCAAATTTATTGCATAACCACATATTAGTTATAGTTAGACATATTAAACACGTTCCGCTGGTGATGAAGTGTATAAATAGCACGTGACATGATACCAAAAATTTGTATCAATAGAATTTGCGGCGTCTATTTTCGCCACAATATTAGTTCAGCATGCCCGAGACCAAACTATTATGGAAGTATTATGAAATGGGGCACAATTAATACTGGCAATAATGGGTATAGACATATTTCTGAAGATAGCTCAAAATAACGCACTTCCAGTAAACTGATTTCATAACACAACTAATATTAACACACGTGAGTTTCTTTTTCGAGCGTATGCGCTCCCTCCTCTTTTTCCGAACGTATTTTTTACACTACGAAATAGTTATAATCACAATATCATTTCCTTATCAATGGATTTCAAAGGATTTCAATAGTTTTCTTTGCTTGAATGAACAATGCGTGCATATAGAGCGAAAGTCACATACTTGAAACAACAATCGATGTGTCTTAATTTGCGCTGCTTTTTAAACTGGGATTTCTCAAGTTCGTACATTGAATTTAATCAATCACCGGCGGTGGTGATATGAGTTGAAACGGTCATTAAATCACTTGGCTCAAGCGACGTGAAATTTAGAGCCACCAAAATGCATGTTGAAAAAACTCAGCGCAACGACCACAATCCGTGCAAAATTGGATGTGGTTTTAAAGTCACCACGCATTTGCCCACGCAAATGTTGGTTATTCAAGTGAAATTGACAATTATTATTGCTGCTTGATTCATTCCTTGTACCTGAGCAATACCATTGCGTTGCGCTGGGCAACGTTTCATCAGTTGTCGGCGAGAGAAATGTACTGCAGACAATTGCCTCAATGGTCAGATGGAAACAAATTAGATGAATACAGCGAATATGTACGCAACGAGACAACAAGTGAAAATCGTTTACATTTAGCAACGCAAAAAAGATTATTATGGAAAGATCCATTTTATTGACGAAACAATTTTGGCTCCTAGTGAAAGCAACAAATGAGTAGTTTGGAGCAAAAATGTAATACAGAAAAGTTGCGCGGAAAAATGTCGATGATGGATGAGCGGAAAAAAGATAGCTATATAGTAAACTGTATAGTAAACTATAGTGAACTATTTCATTTGACATTTTTCCGCGCAACTTTTCTTTATAACATTTTCGCTCCAAACTACTCAAATGTACGAAGATTGAAACATATTGAATTCTATTCTATTAGGTCTAAGGTAGGAATGGGTCTGAAAACGGGTTTATTGAATGAAAATGTGGCTGGATAATATTTGATGCTATTTATAGAACTATTATGTGAATGGTTTAATTTTCAATTAAAGTGGCTTCTCATGTTGTCAATGGACATTTGAAAAGGAAATAGAAATGCTTTTTCTTGAAGCTGAAATAATCTATTCCAGAAATGTTCATTTCACACAAGAGTTGATTTAACATTTATACATCAATAAATTTTCTATTCCAGCTAGATCGTGCACATTTGTCCGTGTTTCGAGATTTTGTGCTAGAATGAATCATCCACAGTCAATAATTCAATCGTTTTTGTTATTTCAACAATTAAATCAGGTTGAATGCACCAAACAAAGATTTACTGTCACGTTTTGAATTAGTACCACACAAAATTCGTATTCTCGAGACAGCGTATGACATGGCATTTGTATGGTATGACCGTCACATATATCCATTCATATGCATGAGTTGCGAATGTAATTTTGCATTGTCTTGCAGGCAATCCATACCTCTCATTTGTGCAATGCACCGCAAATAAATTCCAGAAACAAATGTCTGCACACTTTATTGCACGCTCCATCAGCAAATCGCTTACGGGACGAATGCTTGCTGCATATAGAATCAAAACGGGGCTTTGTTTGCCTTCAAACCCCGAGAGTGTATCATTTCAACGAATGCATCTCTCTCTCTCTCTCGATTGTCCTTAAGATATTAATGAGGGTTATTAATAGCCGGTACGATAGATGCGTGCATGTGTGTATTTCTAATATGCACGAGGCCATTTCGTTTGCTGCAATTTCAACCGTATTTTCGTCTCTTTGATTGAGTAATTGTCTAATCACACTTTAGCCAATAATTCATCGCATCGATTACAGTTCTATCGGATCGTCTGAAGTGTAGTCGTTGTACTACACAATGCCAATTTCCAGAAGATTATTAATGTTCTTTTATAGCATTCCAACTAGCCGTTAGCCGTATACTTTGTCACTCTGTAGACTGTTTTCGAATGCATCATTGTTGCTTCGGCTTCATTTTCGAATGCAGCCTTGGTGAGCGTGCGTGATGTTATGTGAACGAAATAAATCAGTTGAATTGTAGTTGCACGTGGACTCTTCGAAATCCAAAATGAAATTCGGTTATAGTTATCAATTTTTCTCACGTCGCCGGAAAAATTCCTCGGTTTGGGTAATACATGAACAAAGTGTCCTTGCGAGCAACCATCGGATCGCAACGCAACGCATCGCATCGCATCAATGAACAAATCGAGAAAAACGGGAACGAGAGGTAAAGAGAGGTAAAGAGAGACAGAAAAAAAAATCAAACCGTATTTACATTTTGCTGGAGCATTGCTAATTTGGTAATTTATATTCAGAATTGTATTGTTCTTTGTCGAAAGGTGATTATGAAAGCAATAAATCTCAGATTGGCATGTATTGAACACGTTTTACGCTTGAGTTGCGCTGCCAAACACAGTTCGAATACCGATAATGTGCCGCTTTTCCAACATTCAATGCATTCGCCATTGTTTCACCACCCTCTCATATCATCGAACTGTTTGCTGTTTGCTGCTTGCTATGTGTATTTACTTTGTTCGCGAGGAAATTTCTATTTAGTAGCTTCGATTTGGGGTGTAATCTTTAAATTTTCGGAAACTTATTTGCCGCACATATTTTTGTTGGCTTTTTTCGTGTTCACCAGCGTACAAATTGATTAGACCAGAAAATAATTGAAAACATTTACGATTGATCACGAATCTACGTGTCGCTGAAACACTTATTTCGGCGATGCCACGTTCGGTTCGTTGCTTTGAAGAGACGCTACTGGTCAAGTTTACACAGTCGATAATAATATTGGATTCGATGAGATTGCTTCGAGATACGATCTAATGCTGACACTCTGTCGGCGAAAAAACCGACGAAAATGAATGTCGCTATGTAGCCTATTGATTGCAAGTAAAAATGATGCTAAGCTGAAGTGAGAAAGAAAGAGACGGGGAGCGAGAGAGAGAGAGAGAGTCGAAAATCAATATTTGTTATGACTAGAGGTTTTTTGCTTATTAATTAAGAAGCAAAAATCCTTTCGTTTTGAAACATAAAACACTAGCTGTATCATTCGGTCGTGCACCGTCTACACCAAGCGCTGATGTCATCATTTTAATGCTGTAGTTTTCATTCTGTTCGCTCATTAAATGGTACATTTTCAACGTTCACCCGAAACATAATACGCAATTACGGAGTAATAAGACCAAAATTTGCCGGAGGAAATAAAAACTGAGATCTTCAGAATCGCATTGTTAACACAGTTCATTTGTTTGATACTTTCGATGTGAGACAGAACACACACACAGTGCGAATGCAAGCAATGGCATGGCTGTACAGTGTACATGTTTCAGTTTTTTTTACAATTTTTCGTTGATATTTTCATTGCCATTACGGGAATCTATCTTAGCTTAACTGTATTGATGTCAAGCATCCAACGATGCCAAAACAGAATTTCAAGCTCGTGTAAATAAAAACCTATGTTTTACGATGTATTTTTTGCAGTGTATCATTGCAACCCTTTAGCAATCACTCGGCAGTCAATACTGGCATCTTGCTTCTGCAATTATTAATTTAAAAAACCTTAGACCCGTGTCTTTTTTTCCCCAAGAAATATCTGTATCTATTTTATTTGTTCTCATTTGAAAAACCAACGACCAAACATTTTCCATTCCGCTTTTAATTAAGGCATTAATTTTGCAAATTTCATTCTCATTTTTTTCTGATAGTGTTGCAAATTCATTTAAAATTAGTATGAATGCTATGTAATTAAAATTACGCCATAAGGTAGAAAAGATTACCAAAAATTGTGGTTTGGTATCATACATTGTGTGAATGAATCTGAAATTCAAGGTCAAATGTCATCCATTTTTCATTTGAAGAAATATACTGTTTGAGCTCATAAAGTCGATTGGGGCACATTTTTCGGAGTTCATTAGAACTCAATGAATTTATCTTTTGCCAAATATGTAGCGCTCACTCGTTTCTCCACATTTGGTTTTAGCAGAAAAAAAGGCACACAGCTGCCGATTTTCCACCTCATAGTCGAATAGGGAAAAAATGTGAGCATTTCCGTTGTGGTGGCAATGTCAAAGACAAATGTTACCGTTAGAATAAGATTTTGCAGCGAAATAAAAAACGGTTCCAATGCAAGAGGAGTGTGAACGTATGTGCAGGCATGCCGAAGGTGGCTTTGTCTAAATTGAAATTAAACGTTTTCACAAATCAGAGCACATAAATTTCCATATGAAGAGATGTGGCGATGGTGGTTTACAGACAAAATTCCGTTGAAT
Organism: Sitodiplosis mosellana; assembly: GCF_009176505.1. Classification (NCBI taxonomy): domain Eukaryota; kingdom Metazoa; phylum Arthropoda; class Insecta; order Diptera; family Cecidomyiidae; genus Sitodiplosis; species Sitodiplosis mosellana. Next base: position 18,417,253 of record NW_022595244.1, on the reverse strand, counting down.
GAGCAAATCTTCAGACATAAATCAACCGGTTCAAGTTTTTGAAACTTAGAGGTAGTCGCTGGCGTTGGGAACCATCGCAGCATATTGCCGCGATGAAATAAATGACATCATTTGTTCATGCAAATAATATTTTGCATATTTTGCTGTGACACTGTTTGTCATGTACACCAGCAACTGTCTTAAAGTTTGCTGGCACAAAGATCAGAAAGCCAATCAGCGGCGGAAAAACAATGCAGACCCATACATTGCATATGCCGGGACTCGGATACTAGAAAACAAACTCGAATTTGTTGTAAAACTATTGTAACAAAGGATCAAATGTCATGCCATGTTGAAAAAGTGGAGACGGAGATAGAGACAGAGGCAAAGATAAAAAAAAAAGAGGGAGAGAAAGTTACTCAAACCCTGAGCTAAACTGACTGAGTGAGGCTGTCATGAACCACTCGCTTTGAACGAACGAAAGAAAGAACAAACAATCACACATGCATGCCATTATTTACCGAGTGTAGAACAATCAAATGGAATTGCACAAATCCTCTCAAAATAATAAACATTTTTATTGCCACAAATATAAACATTTCTAGATTTAATTTCGTACGTTCGCTCGCATTCCATTTGGTCTCCGTGGGCAAAAGTTCAAGATGAAACCGAGAGAGAGAGAGAGAGAGAGAGAGATGTTCAATTCAAAATTAAGTTCAGTTCCATGAACAAAATGAAAAGTGCGTGACAGACATAATAATGGGAATTATTTAAATTATTATTGAATTAGTAAATAGAGATGGATTTCACAAAGGGGTGAAGGGAACTTTATCTCTGTGAGCGTTATTTGTTCATCTGTCATTGGAGCACGAGGGGAGGCGTTGTGAACATGTTATTCGATTACCAAACGATGATTGTGTGATGCATTCGCATTGAAATAACACCCCGAAACGAATAATTATCTCGAACAATGCAATCGTTCTGGCTGCTGCTGCTGCTATTGCTAGCTCACTTACGAATGACGCGTGCAAAGAGACGCCGCGTGAATATGCAATTTTGTATTTCCATCCTCTCGTGCCACAATGGTGATGATGTCATTTAGTGAGTGAGTGAACAAAAGAATAGAAAATATCAAATTAAAGGAATCGCATTTTTCTCAGACAGCATTTATAAAATAATTATTCCGTTGTGAAGAGAAAAGTTCAAGCGACAAGTGAGCTTGTGCCAACTATTCATTGTGCAAAAGAATGGTCATGAAGTGATAACAAACCCATATTACATCATGAATCTTTCAAGTCGAAACATTTCAAAGGATACGGGAAAGCCAGTTTGTTTGGTGAGTGTTTTCTCTTTTTACTTATTTCCTAGTTTGACTGGGGATCGGGTTCTGTTTGCAACCACTTTCGTTATGCAAACACAAACACACACACACAAGCCAAGATCTACATTTCTCTCTGGCTTCAGAATTGTAACGACATCAACAACAATTGCACATACAAACGAAATGACACAAATAGAAAACAACGGAACAACAATGAAATACAACGCAACGCAACGAAAGAGGAATGGAATATGTTTCTGCTTATGCACGGGCACACCAGCAGTATTTTAATAGAAATTTTTTTTCAACATTTTCATTTTCTCCGCTGTTGACACATGTGTCGCTGCTCACTGAAATGAAAATCACATTAAAATAATGTGCAAATACAATAACCAAGTGAATATGAACCGTTCATACTGTCAAGCGCTGACTCTTTCCATCTATTCGCATTATCATTGTGCAATTCTTTCTCCATATCGTGGAATTTTCATTTTGGTTTTCCGAATGGGTCGGCAAACGTCTTTCAGGCGGACGAATGGATGTTTTTTTCTTTGTTTTCATGCGATCGTATCACTCTTTTGCAATTGTTCATCTGGTATTGGGGTTTTATTATCTCTTGCATTGTTATTATTGTGGCTTAATTTCATTGTGTTTGAGCAAAGAGAAGAAAAAATAATCGTTTGTCTGATGTTTTAGCCACAAAATAACGGCACACAGGCATCAGGCATTCAGATTGAAGTGTAAACTATTTTATTTGCATATCAGTGCCAAGGAGAAATTCCACCAGATTGTAAGACGGATGGAAAAAAACCTAATTTCATAACATGAAACATGCATATAATTTAACAATGTGATGGGGCTCATCCCGTTTCCTATAATTTTCTAGCATTCTCTTGTTCGCTGGCAGTGTTCTCTTGCTCATTCGCTTTCGTTCAGCATATCAATTGATGGTGCTGTTAGCATTTTGTCACTTTCAACACTTCAGCAGCTTATTCTAATTTACAGAGATCTTATCCTATTTTCTGGTCTTATTTGCCGTGAAGTTCAAACCTTTAATAATTCAGCAGTTGAATTGTTACAGTGTCTCTTTTTTAAACAAAATTCTACGGGTGATAGTGCCACCCACACACACACACAAAAAAATGAACTTCGTTCGATGTATTTTCATGGTGAAACCAATTTAATATATTTTTCATTCGTCTAATGCACCTCTCGAATTTTCCAGTGGAAAAATTCGGAATGGTTGGTTAGCTTCGTTCGGTTCGCCTTTTGCAAAGTGTTAAAAAGTAACGAAGCTGCCAACTTGTACGACACTACCTGAACGACAACCATGGCGACGACGAAGATGGGCGAAAGAAAAAAAAAATGTGCGAAAGGAACAGCAAATCCATGATGAAATGCATAACATCGTGGAAGATAAGGAATTTTTTTGAAATATTTTACGCCAATGTTTTCCTTTATCTCGTGTCTTGCGAATTTTCCATTGCAATAAATTAAAAGCATTGAGGTTGAATGAAGAAAAAAAACCAGAGAGAGAAAGCGAGAGAGAGAGGGGGGGGAGAAACGGTGAATCAAGTGAAATAAATGCAAAGAAATAGTTATTTTTCCATATGAAAATAACTCTATTTTGCTATGCATAGAGCAGAGAAACGAACGAATGAGAAGAGCACGTTGTGCAAGCATGAGTTGGTGAAAATCGAAATTGCACACCGTCATTATGTATTTTGGTGTTACGCTGGTCGACGTTCAGGCACTTGAGAATGCATGCATTAAATGAGTTGTGGAATAATGCACATGCAAGAGCAAAAGAAAAACAGCAATACTCAACAAAAACAGCAACAACAGCGCCAACCGTAACAATAGTGCGACTGGTAAAGAATCTGAGGGATTTGGAAAAGTTTGAGAAGATTCCATGCACACGAGCATTCTACCGAACAGGTAAAGCCAAAATCAAGTTGAAGGGGGGGCGAAGAACAACAGCGAAAAATGTGAAGCGAAACTAAAGAATATGTTTCATTATTTTTACGGATTTATCGCATCGCTCAAAAAAGAAAGAAAGAAACAAACAAACCCACAAATCAACGAATGCAACGACTTGCACTACTCGTACACTACATCCAATGTGAACGATGCAACAGCAAACGATACCATCGTTGTGGAAACGCATGCCGCACGTAAGCACAGCACACACACACGACACGAAATGCTTGCATCCTCAAGTTGAAAAATTTATGGCAAATAACAAATTGCATTTGATCATGCAATTTGCAGGAACGCCGAATGTTTACTTACTCCCGTTCTCACTCTTCCACACACTCTCTGTCTCCCTTTTTCATTTCGGCTCGGCCGTTTCCGTGGCATAAAGAGAGTTGAACGAAAAAAAACCAAACAAAATCCGACGGCATTCCATCGTTATCTCGTTTATGTTGATTCTTTCTACCAGTGGTGCTTTCAGCGCTTTGTTTTACTTCCAGGCTGACGCTTATTTTGCCGAATAAACACATTTAAATTACCAAAGTTGACTTGATGGTCAAACTGACGTTATCTTAGGACATGTCGGCAATCAACCGGGAGTTTTCTCTGCATTCGACCGAATATTCCGACACAAACATATACTCAGCAAAAAATGCGCTAGGTACGAACAAGATAATATGGAAGCAATAAATTTTCATAAACTGCGGTTTTACCATTTTTATCGCCGTCAAACTTCAACGGCTTGGATTTTTTTTTTCCTTTATTAAATTCACTCCGTTGGCTTAGCTTCGTCTTTTTTTACTGTCGCTGTTTTTATTGAAATACCATAAACCATTCGGTGAGTCTATGGATTAATATTTTATAGCTTTTCCGTTTTAAAATGCTATAAAGTGGAAAGTTTGTGATAGAAGCCAAGTGGAATAAGAAATTCGAAAACGGTGATAATTTTTTTTCATTTGATTCGACTTGAATCAACTTGATGTTAGTTTCAAAGATAACAAAAAGTCATGTTGAAAAGTCATTTCTAGCAAAATGTCATATGAATGAACGTGAACATACCTTTGTTAGCTATTTGTTGTGTTGCAAGACAAATCATATAGCGAATTGGAATCAATTCAATTTTAATGACTTAATGAAATGAGGGCGCCATCTATCGATGAGATTTTGAACATCGACTTCGATTCATATGTACATGCTACTTGTACGGTGGTTGTCTCTGTGACCGAGTTACAAGAATGGTGCAGTAAATTTTCATGAGTTATTCATGATTCAATTGTGCACTTTTGAATTGAGAACAATTTTAAAATGCATTCTCCCATTCATTGCTGTTGGAATTAATAAATGGAAACACGTTTTTTTTTTTCTCATTTCAAAGATTATTCTTTAATGCAAACATTGGATTCTGACCATTCAACAATTTTTAGTGTATCTCTGTTTTATCTTTTTATTATTTACATATACAAATCATAGGCAAATACACTTTCATATATATATATATATTTATTATATAATATAGATACCACTTTGCAATACACTTTACTGAGAGATAGTAAATCATTTGTTATGCTTCCTTTTCTGAGTACCAGTACAACAAAGAACGAGAAAACGATAAGCAAAACAAAATTTGTTATTCTATATTCTGTAATCAATTGCAATTGTCTTCATATTTTGTTCTTTCTATCTCTTTAAACTGTAATGAATGATTTGTGATATCATTTACCATAAAAACTACAAAAATCAGATCAATATCTGGAGTTGAGCACTTAGAATATATGTATCTTAATATCTAGATTTGTTTATGTCATTTTTCTTGTCTAAATTCCACTCAAAACAAAAAGAAAAGAAAAATTATGTAATAAAATGTGTGAAGCCTTCAATCTTGAAAAAAGGTACAATAAAAACTACAAGGACAATGAGCGAAGGGCAGGACAAATAAAGAAATATTGTTGAACACAAACGACTGAATACTCACGGATCAGAAACTGTTTTTTTTTCTGTTTTCCTTTTTTCTTCTTTTTCTTCTTCTTTTCTCATCATCTCTTTTATGTGTTCTCTTGTATTCGCTGATTTACAATATAGTATCACAAATATCGAGATAGTACATTTATATGACAATACAATCAAAATGTCCTAGCATTTATTGCATTGCATGCCTGAATCTAAATCAATTCATGATCGCTTTATGTTTTAGCAAGCTTTGGGTTACGTGGATACAATTGGATTTTGTTTTTGCTGTTTTTTTTTTTTCGCTTTTCCTTTTCCAATAATTAAGTCTCTTAAGTGTTAAGAAGAATTCATTCAAATCGATTACATTGGAAGTGTTTACGATTAACTTGTCGGATATATATTCAATTAAAATTGGTATAGCTTTTTAGATAGACTTTTAAGCTAATCACGTTGAATTATATTGTTATATATATGTTATCATAAAAAAAAAGAAATTAGAACAATGCAAATGTGAACGCAACTGAAAACGATAACATAAAATGCAATTCGAAATCAGTTTGGTTTGTATGGTCCGATTTTTTTTTCGGCAGTACGCACAATATTCACGCCAATTTTCTTTTATACATATCAATGAAGAGAATATCTGCAAATATATAAAATAATGTTGGTTTGATGATATTGATTTGAGTAGGCGAATTTTGGTTTTCTTTTTTTTTTTTTTAAACAGACACACAGATGACAACGCATTGCCTCAACAACGAACGACTTTGACTAGTAAATGACGTTGATTGTGTCAAATTCTTTTTGCCAATTAATTTTGTTTGATGAGCGTGAGTGTGAGTGATTTAGTTTAAGCGATTACAACATCCATACAAATATATATATAATGTCTTGTTTTTTTTTGGCAAACTTCTGTGTTACGAGATTACAATTAGTCTAGAAATTAATTTCACTTGTTGTTGCTGTTGTTGTCTTTTTCTTGTCACTCCCACAGTCCAACCAATCAACAAGAAGTTTTACAAACTAAACGCTAAACTTTTGAATTTTTCATTAGTATGCCACATGGAAAAAGCGAAATGATACGTTAAATGTTGAATGAAGCTGGTGTGATGTGAGTGTAGGAAATTAATAGAGTTTACTTTTCCCATTCGAATGCCATTGATCCAAATCGGACAAGCTTCAAACAATAAGAGATATCATGATAATGATGATGTTTGTTGGATTGAATGCGATGCGATGCGATGAAGAGATATTTGGTTTCCCTTGGACATTTTGAACTTAAGTGACATCTAAATGATAATGGTTGTTTGCTCAGCGAGCTCGTGTTCCCGGCTCATCATTCCGTTTTCGCCATCTAATACTATATTTTATCGTTATCGTTATCGTTATTGGTTGTTGTCGGGTTTGGGTATCATTGTTGGTGGAGCGCGTGCAAATTTGCTTTCGGTGTAATTATGTTCAATCATGTCAAGCTCGTCCAAACATCGATGCAACATCACCCGTTGACTGAGAATGCATAACACTCATGCCACTCGAATCGTTATTGGCAAACTTTAAATTACTTGCGGTCGATAGTTTTCTAGCTGCATACAAACGATGCAATGAGTATGGCTGAATGTCATGCTGTGAACTGCTTACAGCTGCTTGTGCCACTGCATTAGCTACGCTATCAATGTCCGTTGTTGAAGCTGTTAAACCTTTATTTTTGCAATGAACAAACGGATGATTTTCCAATGATTAAACAAAATGATGATTTTTTTAATGGATTCAGATTATTATTTTTCACTCATACGCTCGCTCGCACATTTCTTTATCTACGAAATTGCACCATTTTATCAACTAAATGCGTGCATGATTGCAAACACTTTAGCGGATTTCAACCTTCTACTCTCTCTAAGTATTAATTCTTTCATTTGCTTTTCCCCTTTGTTGGTTTTACAAATGACAATTGAAAGTTTAACGCCTGCTACGTATGACCCTTGATAATGGCTACGTATGTATGATGTAGCCGAATGATAGCAAAATAGATAAAGAAATGTGCTTTAAAGATTAGAGCTGGCGAGTTTCATGTATATTAGATTGAGTTATAATAGAATTCAGAGTCAATGATTGAAGCGTGTGATGCGGGGATGCGCATGTGAAATAATGAAATAATGTTAAAGTTATAAACGGAATTGTGTGATTAATTGATTGCATTTCATTAGTTCACGATAACAATTATTAAGTAGTTTGTTGATCGAAACAACAGTTTGGCTGCTGGTTGCACGCGTGCTGCTCATTGATTCAAAATTGGGCACAACATTAAATGGTCCGTTTGATTAATTACCTTTGGTTCTGTCCTTATACAATTTATAATTAGATTTCACTTCGGGCAAAATGATCTGTTGTGTCTGATGCAATTGTCGTGAGGTGACAATCGATGGCGGCGTGAAGTACTTTTGCGTTTTCAATGAGACCGGCAATGACTGTATCTGTGATGATTGCTGTTGTGACTGTTGCGAACCATTATCGTTGCACTCTCTGTGTATCTTGGACTCTTTGTCCGCCTTATTATGATTGTAGGACGAATTTGAGCTTGGCTGAAGCCATTCGTGGTAAACTGCTTCTTCTGGTGTCATTCGTTTCTTGGGATCCCATCTATACAGCAGCAGTAACAACAAGAAAAAGTTGAAGTTGAAAAAAAAGGGAAGAAACAGTTTATTATTCGAAATGATTTCCCTTCAAGAAATTGCATTTCTACTTACTCTAAGCATTTGCTGACAAAGTCAACAAAGAGTGGGTCGTTGCAGCGCAACACTTGAGCCAATGGCTTAGTGCCAGGTTTTCGCTTGCGATTTTTCGAATTGGTAATGCAACGCGGATTACCACGTGAATCGAAAAATAGACGTCGACGAGATGCTTGATTCAATACATCCTCCGGCGGTACATTCAACACTTCCATTATGCAAGCCAGCTGCTCAACTTCATTTTCGCCCGGAAAAATCGGGTATCCAGTATATAGCTCAGCTAAAATACAACCTACAAGAAATGAAAAGATGAAAAAATGAATCAGGCCATTGAAAATGATTGCAATGAATGCTGCTGCACGAATGCACCGTAATGGATTTTAAATAGCATACCCAGACTCCACATGTCAATCGGTGTACCGTAGGACAAACCCAAAATTACTTCAGGCGATCGATAAAATCTCGATTGGATATACGTGTAGACTTTTCGATGCGAATAACATGAGCTGCCGAAGTCAATTACCTTAATCGAACTACTGCCGCGCTGCTTAAGCAACACATTCTCCTGCCGAAATGAGAAAAGATCGAGAGCATGAAATAAGTATATTCAGCCATTGCCATCGGAACATAAACACATTTCGACTCTTATACGTACCGGCTTCAAATCACAATGAATTATATTCTCCTGATAGAGTAAACGTAGGCATTTGATAATTGAATTACAAAAGCGACGAATAAGACTCAAACTAAATCCCTGGTAGTTGTTCTTTTTGATTAACTCGTACAGATTGTAGCTGAAACGAAACGAAACAAAAACTTCATTGAATATTCTATTCTTGAACGAATTTCATGCGCTATTTTTAGTCTTGAATCGACTACATACAGTCGATTTGTTAGTATAATTGTAGCGAGAACGGTCTTTAATTGTCCAAAATACTTAAACTGTAATTTGTTGATTAATTTCAAATTCAGCATGCACTTTTGATGGTTGCCAGTGCTCCCAACAATGACAGAAATTATTTTTCAATTTTAAATGTGTTGTCGAGATGTTCGATAGACATGCACCTGTAGCATTGAACATTGCATGTCAAAATCAAACATTTAATGCGGTTTGTTCTGTGTAGAAACTAACTAGCGTTTGGCTTGAGGCTTTTGAAATATTTAGGAACATATTTGGAATCAATCATTCAACAATGAAAACCACAGAGAAAGCTCCCGTCAGAAGGACAAAACGAACAGAAAAATCGTGTTGACAAGAGAAGAAAAATAAATTCTGATTCGTTTACTGAAAATGGTCATACGATCACTTGAAATTTTTCTGTTCGTTTCAAAATTGGCGTGCATATATTATTCTTTGCTAGATTTTCAAGCGTGACCTTTCAAATAAATCTCCATCGTGATGAAATTAGCACTGCACAAAGAAATGCGCAAATAAAATTAGTAGCTGGGAAACGAAAAGTTCTTCGATGTTTTTTTTTAATATTTCAAAGTTAAAACAATCGCAATAAAATTTATGAGCCTAATTTAAACTTTTATTTTCCCGAAGGTTGATCCTTCTTTTTCTCCGTATATATAGTTGTGAAACTGCGCAATTATTTATTGGCAAATGATATAAATGCAAATATGTAAAAAGTTGATCGAAGAGCATTTAAAATGGCAATTGAAGCATTCAACAAAAGAGGAATATGGAAGCAACGCAATAATAGTGGCGAAACATCCGCCAATTTCCGTACAATTTTTTTTCTTCTGATGTCGCTTCAATCGTAAAAAAATACAGGAAATTCAACGGTTCCATGTTCTTTTTTTATGTTTTTTTTTTGTGTGTGGGCCTTTTTATACTAGTTGCGAAAACTTTTCCACAATGAGTCGATTAAAATGTTGCATAGTTTAAATGCATGTCGCATGTCATCATGCACACCAAAACTACACATACACTCGTTTTCGTCCTTCTGCAGTTTGAGTATACATAATAATTGAGTGGGCCTTGTTGCTAAATCGAATCATGCTATTTCCATTAAAATCACGAGTTGTTGTTCGACCACATCGGATATTAAGCGTATTGAAAAGTCCATATACTTGCCGCGCATAACAGCGTGAAATGATGCTAAAAATATTCACACTGATTTCGTATGAAAAAAAGCATATGGAGCGTGCTCAACATAGACATTGATTGATATGACAGAAATAGCCGACTAGCGATTCACTTGACAGCGAAAATCAAATTTTCATACATGGAAACAATAAGCTGCAGAAATTTTAAATAAAAATCAAGCTGAGATATAGAGTAGATCTTAATTTATGGCGATTTTTTTCTTCTGAAAGTAATATCAGTAGACAATAGTGCTAGATTGTTTTCACCGGAAAAAAAAATTACGAAGAAAAAAATCGTTAACTTCCCTTCAGGCCATAAACATGTCAATTTGGATGTTTTTGTTTGTTGCTTCACTTTGTTTTGAATAAGACAACAAAAAAAGAGTTGGAAAAGTTTTCGAAGCCAATTGAAGCTGCTGAAAAGTCAAATTGATAATAATAACCGCATAGTTAACCTTTTCGCCATTCGGTGTAATCACTTCTAGGCAAAATGTCGACGGACGCGTAGCGCAACAGCAAGTATCATGGTGCGCTGCACTTAAATGTATGTTCGCCGTAGAAAAAGATAATAATTACTGAAGAAGTTTTGCCATTAAACGTGCTGGTTACGCGATGGCACAGAGCAGTCAAAGTAGCAGCAACAACAGCGAACCGAAAACGAAAAATCAACGCAAACCATTCATCGCTCGTTTAGGCTTACTAATTTAATTTTATGATTTTTGTCACAACTTCAGTAGCGCTGTAAATTTGTTGCCGTCAAATTGGTAAATAAATTAACAAAGAAATTTTAAACAAAACTTTTCATACTTTATTCCCTTCGAAATGGCATACTGCAATTGCTGTTGTTCGTTTTCGTTGTTGTTGCTTCTTTGGTTTATTGGCAGAACTTTGTATGGTATTTAAAATACGTCAACTGGGTATTTTGTCGATTGCTGATAAAGTTCTCAATTTGAAATAAATAAACTAACACATTGTACGGCAAATGTTCGTGACATCCGAATCTGTTCTTTTTTTTCGATTTGATTATCATTCGTTTTTCATTGCTATTAAGCTCTGGTTTGTTATTTCACCCTCACAATGATTAAAACTTTGTTCACTACGTCATTTGAAATCCGCAGTTCAAATAGTCAATTTGATTTATTCAAGTCGTCGTATTTTTAGGATTTTATTTCATTTCATTCCATTCGTTCATTCGTTCGATCGTTCGTTCACTTCACTTACCTCATCAATTCAAAACTGATACACAAATGATTGCGGAAATAGAAATAGTCTTGCATGTGAATCACATTGTGTTCATTGTTTGGGTCCTTTTTCCTCAGTTCGTCCAAAATTCGCACTTCAACTAATGCTTGATGGTGGAAGCGCTTCTTGTTTCGGATGATTTTAATCGCTACTGGTTTATTGGTTTTGTAATCTAATGCTCTAACTACTTGGCCGAAGCTTCCTTTGCCGATCACCTCAAGTATCTCATAGCGATACGATATGTGATCGTGAATAATCTGTAAATCAACAAAGTAAATAAACAGTTAGATCGATTGCATTGACGACCGTAAATTGTAAGTCGTTAATTTACCTTATTGTAACTGCCATTGTCATCGTCATATCCGGAATTCAGTGCGGTTCCAGGTTTTGCGTTGATTTTGCATGCATCTAATCCGAGAAACCATATTTCTGGATATTTGTCAATTTCCTGGCGCTCATAGTCTGTGAGACGACTGCCATGCAGGCGAACTGCCTCTGAAAACACAAAGAAAGACAAATAACAGATACGAAAAGCAATTAGCAACAAACACTCGGCTATTAATCTAAATATATATATATGTATGTGTAGGGTATTCGTGATATTTGAGCCGTATGTTCGATGTCAAGTGCACCACAACGAAATTGTAATTCTTTTTTTTTCGGGAAAAGCGTCGTACAGCAAACGATTCGTATCCCTGCACATTATGTCGTATTCATTTTCCAGCCATTTGAATTGTGGTTTCCCTGGGCATGGTAATTGAAATCGGATGAAAATTGAATGCAATTACCATATATCAAACTATTGTTAAACACACGAACACATATTTTAGACGCTTTGACTCCCAACACCGGCTCTGTCTCGGTGCATATTCAATCCGTGGCACGTTGAATGTGAACTCATTTAATGTGCAACTCGTTGATAATAATTGCATATATAAATCACATGTTTGAGCAATTTAATGAAATTAGACAGAAAAAAGAACGACAAATGAGGAATGAGTCAGAAGTACACGAGACTTGGAAACAGAGCATTAGTCACACATGTTGAAAGTCGTGATAAACCAAATCAAAATCCAAAAAAAAAATCGAGAGAGAGAGAGAGCAAAATAAAGTACACAAAGTTTACTTGCACGTACGATAGACGTCGATTGTCGTTGTTTATTTAGCATAATTTTCATGAAAAATTTGACATTGAAAATTTGCTCAAACAAAAAACTGTTTGCTAAGTCGATTTACTTGTCAATAATCACGACAGCGTATTCTTCTCTGTTCTGTTTTTGTTGTGTTGTTATTGTTATTGTTGTTGCTGAAAGTAACGCGCAATCGAAAAATTGTAAACAGTCGCACGAGAAATAAGTAAATAAAGTGAAGCAACGTGAAGTTTAGTTGAAATCGCATTTAATGTACTGTAGAATAAATCACATCAGCGAGACATGTGTCTAATGGGATGATCAAACTGCGTGGAGGCTTTCGAATATCAACGTTTAAACACTTGATCGCGTTAGTTGTATTTTTAGATCCGTTTTTGTCGTACATTTGTTCAGAATTTTCATCGCATTCACATGGCACCAGCCACATTCCCATTGAAAATTCACGAACTTTCATCCATTTTTGTTCATCCATAGTTGAATTCAAGTCGAAAAAATGCACACCAGCTGGAATGAATTCATCAAACACAAAATGATGTGTGTTGTTGATGTTTCGTGATTGCGAGAACAAAAATAGCTCTAAACATTGTTGCTGTTCAGCGTATCCGACTATATTACATTTGTCGATTTGCCCATCATCCATCCATGGCACACAACACACAGAGCTTCTAAAGCAAACAAAGTGAACGATTCACCGCCAAATTGCTGCCGATGTATCGATACCAAAATACAATCTAAATCGAATCGCAGTTGGTGTAGTACGCATCATATTATTCGTTTTTGATGAATGAACATCAAGAATGAATGAAGAGTCGTTTCAATTTTCGCTCGTTACATGCATGCAATCTATATTTGTAACGACTACGGCAACTGTGTGTGTGTGTGTGTCTGTATCATGTGCTTCAATTGATTAAATGTTTGCATTTTTTTTGTGTTTCTGTGTGTTTTGAACCGCGTTTTCTGTTTGTTTATTCGTTTATTTATTTGATTTTCAGCCATTCTTTGTGCCGGAGCGTCGGCAAAATCATTGATTCCACCTTTATGTTGTGTTCAAGCTTGATTCAATAGAGCAGACAACTGGCAGTTGTTTTCCAACCATGAAATGATCAAATAGCGGCGTTTTATTTACAGTAAAGTTTAGGTAGTTGATTGTGTATGAAAGGTTTGTATTTATCAAACGAGCATATTAACACAAAAATAGGCAACGAAATGAAGTGTATCACAATTGGGATGTTGGCAGTTGCCTTTTATCCCGTGTACAATTCAGTTGAATTAACAAAACCACACACGCATATGTTTTAATCGCTTAATTCCATGCAACACGTTACATTTGCCGATGTCAGTTTTGTGGCAGTTAATAATCATACACGTGTGTATTGCTTCTTCTATGCAAAACTCCTCCGTAACGACGTTTCAGGCTATTTCGAGTACACATGTTTTTCACGGCTGTGATAAAATACGTATTAGTGGGCTACAACTTACCGGATGGCGTCATCGGTGCAAACTTTTCGCTTTCATCATGTGTCGGTGATACATTGTTGTTACTGCTGCTGCTCTGAGGCGACGACAGTGCCGACACAGCATTGCCATGTGAATCGATTGTCCGAATGGAGCTTACTGTTGTGGCATTGGCACGTGAGGCACCGCAAAAATTCAAATCCAATTTGCTACCCGTCAAACGCACTTCACGCTCACGACGCGCCTCGCGGTCATTATCAAAGTGCAACTGAAAAAAAAAACAGGGAAAAATTTCCATTTAAATAAATCATGAGCAAATCAATTGCAATTGCAACTTTTAAAACTAAAGTTTTAAAAACTACAACAACGAAAAAAGAAATACGCCTTTTATTTGCGTTATCTGTGTTGAGGCTTCCAAAACACTTGAATCTTTCTTTCTCTCGATGAGACTAAATTTAGACCTCACTTGCGCTTTCAAATGCGAACTATTTTTGGAATATTGTTATCATCGTAATCGGATTCATTATCTACAACATCATCATCATCATCATTCAAGCAATTTTATGTAAATAAATTCATATCAATTGAATTGTAATTTATAGCTATTGTGTTTATTTACATCCATTTATGCTTTTAAGTGGATTTATTTTGATTTCTTGATTACATACATATATATTGCACGGCAAAGACGGCTTTCGTGAAGCATAATAATGTGAACGCATTGGAAATCGTTGAATTGTTGCAAGTGAAAAAAGAGAGCTACAATAAAACAAAGCCAAACAAAAACCAACAAACAAACATTCGCGTCGAATCAACCGGCGATAAACTGAAAATCATGCGTGGAACGCATTACCGGGCCGAGACACGAGATTTTTTTTTTTTACATTTGTTGCTTTCGCAAGACATTGCGTGCCTAATGCACGTACCATTATTAAGTATGTCCTTGCTAAATATGTGTGGAAATACCAAACAGGTATAGTTCAGATTGTTGGTGTTTGATTTTCCACATACGGAACAGAACACACATACGAGAACTCCCCTTATTCAATAACCATAATGAATACGTCTATGCCATATTTACGTTCGATCAGTCGTTTTCACCACTATCCATAAATTACATTAGTTCAATATTTAACATTTAGAAATTATTTCCCATTTTTGTCGCGTTTCGAGAGTTCGTTCTACACGTTTCATTTGCGACGTTCGCATTTGCGTAAACATTTGGATAATGATAAATTCGTGATATACATATTTGGACGCAAGAAGACATATGTTTATTTATACGTATGCTTGAGATTGTGACGTAAATGCCGGTTTGAACAGCACGCAGTCTTCTAATTTTAACATGAAACTATTTATAAGCTTTTGGCCCCGAAAAAAGCGCTTCTTTTTCGTTCTTTCTTTATTGTCCTGATTTGTGGCAATATGTGACCCTGCATGACGCGCACCATAATGCGAACCTAGTGCCTAGTTAAACTTTTATGCCGGAACTCTGTAGTCATAAACGCATAAAATTGACTTTGGCGTTAAAACCATAGCTTCAACGTACTTATTAAGTGTTTTATTTATCGATTTGCACGTGGTCTTTTGGTGTATAATTTCCTTGCGGAAAACTCGGTCAAATTGAAACCGGTTGCTTTTGACGCAATTTTACTTGCAGACTAAATAAACGCCTTTTCCACTGTGTTTTCACTTTCAAAATTGTATTCGTTTCCTGTGAACCGTGTGATGTGCGTCTCAAACACGTCAACATTTAATCGGGTCGCCATGCGGAAAAAGCAAACTCATCTTGAAATACATCATTAGTTAGGTGAATCCTAATTGGAAGTTGTGAAAGGTCGTAAATGAACAGTGTACAAATGACTTTACAATGTCGCCGTGACAACCCATAAATTGATTTCTATTAAGTACAATTTCCTTTTAGATGCTATTTCTATTCGGGGGCCCCATTCTGCACTGTAACAGAAACCAAGCGCAAAACGGCGAATCACATGAAATTGTCGCATGCTTTGCCAGAAAGCATGATACACATGTGATTTTATCAAGATAAATCGCGACATATGTAATTGGTGAATGACAAACAATAAAACATTTACTTCCACGTTCCTTACATGCCCTGTGAACACGGTATCGCGCGCTTGCGACGCGATTCGCTTGTTTGCTTAGTTGGTTGGTTTGTTCTGTTTTGTTTCGCTTTGTTTGGATTATTCAAATCAATTCGAACGAACGCTTACAATGCGAACTATATTGGAATCGCGCACATTTCCCTTTCCGTTTTCCTAAAACATCGGCAACATGGAAAAACATGCTGAGCTTGTCAAATATGGCAATCGCATGACAAATCATTCCAAAACATATTTACGTTCATTCGTCTTCTGCATGACATGCTTACGACTTTTTATGTCAGAAATTACACATATTTTGTGGAGTACTTGTTTTTATTGAGCTACAGAATAGGTAATGTGAGTTTGGTTAGAAGAGGGTGGAAAATAATAACTGGGTTCGATGAAGTGCTACAGCACAAGGGTGTGTCAGTTCTTTCTTGAAATTCTCCTTTGATGTCTGTAGTTTTAAAGCAAAGAAGTATACTTAAAATTGAAAATCAGCTGATGTTAACCGAAATAAATACAAAGCATCTTAAATTATTATCCTCCCGTAAAACTATGTCAAGAACAAAATTTCAAGGGCAAATTTCCAATTTGCAGATGAAACGGCTACAAAAACAAAATACATTTGATATATGTGACGAATTTGATACTTACAACTTCACGATCGTACATTTTTCCCAACATTTACATTGACTGTTTATATATTTCGGTATCAATTCGAAGAAATGAAGCTGCTTCGTTTGTTGAAAACACAACAAAAAATCGAATTCCGCGAACAATTCTATTTTTATTAAGCGATTGTAAAACGCTTGATCTATTTTCAATCTCTATTTATAAGTTGTTTCAACCTATTTTCCTCTGTTTACTTGTTTAAGTCACTTGGATGCATCAAATATCTCGTAATCGCTTGTATATATGTTTAAACGCCAAAACATATCATTTATGATATTTGCATATGAAAAGCACTATTCTCAAACCACTGATTACGTCAACTTGGCTAATTCACTTGGTTTTTCTTCTACTGTTATTCTTTTTCTTCTTAAGTTGCAATGGTAAATATTGAGCATAAGATCAGACTAATTTGTACACTTCTGGAACTTATCTGTAAAAGTAGTAAAAGTTGTTGTTTGCAAGATGATATTTTTCAAATGTATTTCTTTCTTTTTTTTTTCGATTGTAGTCTGGTTGAAACATTTTGCATTGAAAAGTAAGCGTGTGTGAAGATTTACAAAATTAAAACAGACGATTTATGTTTATTTATGAGCCTCCAATTTCGCTTTCGACAAAGTTTTTTTTGTTCACGATGGTGATGGTCGCTTTCAATTTACGAAAAACGGAGTATAATGACTGCACCGTCGTCCGAGTTAATTGATAAGCGAGGAGAGACAGAGCGAAAGAGAGATAGACAGAGAAAATGTAATGTGCAAACTTTCTTCAAATGTTGTTTCCAATCAATGTCGAAGTCGAGACGAAACGCCAGTCGCCAGCCGCCATTCATCCATTCCAATTCAATTTTAAGGAGATTGTTTGCCGACGTAGACTGCACATCGACAAACAATGGGTCATTTTTCTTAATTAGCCAATGTATTCCATTTGCAAAAAAAATATATACATAATAAACGCAAAAACAACATTCTTGACGTTTGTTGCATGATAAGATGTTAGCAAATTTATGCATTCGCGCGATAACTTTGTGTTTGGAAAAGTAAACAAGCACAATTATAATAACCAACATTTTTATTTTAAACGAAATCGGAATGATAAAATCGCTCCGTGCAAATGGAAACAAACGAATATTTATTATACAATATCATTTATTTGAGGGGTTCGGCCGATTTACCACACACATATATACACTCGCTCCATTCGAAATTCCACTTTATTGTATATTCTATTTTCTTCTCTTGATTCTGCGAATTACTTAATGCATTTTTTTTGTGTGAACCGAAAAAAAGCAGCGCACATAAAAGAAAATATTAATATCAGCTCGTTGGAATATGAATTACTAACATTTTACATAACCTCTCGTATATCAGACTGTCGACAACGTTGAGTCGATAGCATTTTCTGTCGTACTATCCAAATGGGAAAGTAAATATACAAAGAGAACGCGGCTCTATGATGCAGCTTATATACATATGTAGAGAAACAAAACGTAGCTGATTAACTGTACAATGTTCAAATGCCATGGCAGAAGTGAAATGAGTTCTCTTTCTCTCACAAAGCGAATAAGAAAGAAAAACCCATTTTATGCGAGTCATAAAATTATAAAAGTGATTATGAGTCTGTCCACGACTTTGTTTTAAGTCGTATTGCGGTTTATTTTGATCACTTTTGAGTCAGGCTTAGATAATTGGTTTCCTCTTTCGAAGATAACACATCAATTGAGGTCACAAACATTTCCAGTTCTAGTGGAATTGCCCAAATTATTAATGGTTTTGATTGGATTTCCAAATTGTGTCTCATTAATTGCACACCAAAAATAGAAGAAGAAAAAACTCGATGTACAAATAACACGTTCTGATAGGCGAGCAGTCCCATTGATCTAAATATTGTACTGTTTTTTTTTTATAGTAAAGGCCCAATTATGATACTCGTGCGAGACGTGAATCATACACATGGAGACATATTTTAGTGGGGCCGTTGAGTTTTGTTTGTTGGACATACTGTCGGTCAATGTTATCGTTCCTAATTTTGTAATCAAATAATGCCACAAATGAGGCAATAACATCCTTTTTTTATTTTCAAAGTCCAATTTGATAGTCAAGCCATTGGATAGCATTGAGTTTGTCGCCAACAATTCAGTTACTTTTCCGTCAAGCCAATACTTGGTTTCTTTTACGATTTTCCGCTTTTCCGACCATACTGACGGCAAGTGGTGTTGCTATCCTTCGAATTGCGTAAGCATAGTAAATTTGGTTTTGTCGCAGGGCCACCGAGGCAGTGCCATTGGCAACAAAATATATATGTATATATACGAAGGATACTTCTCCAATGACTATATGGTGACGTCAATTACGTCATCAAGTTATTGCGGTCACGGTATAGCTCTTCTCATTGTTGTTGCTCCTGCTGCTGCTCTCTCTCTCTCTCTCTCTCTCTCTCTCTCTCATTCGAAACGAGCTGGGATGTTAGAATGCTCCACAGCCAAACATATTCTATATGTGTGTATTTAGATATTCGATTTGCGCCTGAGCAAAATAACCAATGAAAAGTGTGAAGCGTAAAAGTATGCTTCGATTTTTTTGGGACTGTGTGTCGTGCCGTTCATTCTTTTCTTGTTGTTATTGTTATTATTTCGATTCGTATGTATCTCATCAAATTATGGTAATCGAATGAACATTCCTCATATTTTGTTGTGTGAAAGCATTTGCAATCATGGCACTTTTCATTCTATTTAGGCTGGTGCTTGAATGGGAATTTCATCTCTTTTGATGTGATTAATTGTTGTTACACAAGAATTCTTAGCTTCTTCGATGTAATTAGAAGCAAACCTAAAGAAATGAAGCATTTTAAAGAACCGTTTCAAAATTTTCATCTTGCCCAGTAAAAGATGAAGAAGAACGAACTGGAACTATGTGCAGCGAATACATAAAATGAAAAGAGAGAGAGAGAGAGAGAGAAAGAAAACATTGTACGCGAACATCAAACGATTTTCGAAATTTAACAATAAAAATTGCTGCTTCTCACTAGCAACAGTTGTTTGTTGTTTGTTTGCCCCTCTCTATCGCTCCCATCTCACTCAATCGCGCACCATGTATCTTAATGAATTCCAACGCTCCGACTGCGTAATACAAAAATTGCTGTTGAATCGTACAGAAAATTATCTTTAATTCAAACATATGTACGTATAGTTGTACCATCGCGATGGAATGTATGAATGGGAATGGGAAGAGAGTCGGAACGAGATGGGCTGCACAGACAATATCAACATATATTGAAGAAAATGAAGTCAATTTCATAGAATATTTGCATTGCATCAGCTCACATGATCGCACACCGATTCAGAGAAGAGAGAAAGAGCTGCGTTTGTGTGAGCGTGTGTGTCCGAGTGTGTGTGATGTTGCAGCTGAACCAAATGAGATAAATAGAGAGAGAATATGAAAGAGATCAACGCAACTCGGCGTAAACCGTACACATCAAATTACGTATCGTATACTATCGACAAGTAAACCGTACACGTCTGCGTGTGCAATAAAGCAAATAATAAATAAAATATTTAGTTTTATGGATTTATCAAGCACAACAGCACCAATTCTTCTTCTGGCGCATTGTAATTGTAATTGCGCCAATGGAAATGAACATGAACGTGTACGGCGAACGAAAACGTAATCGAATGCACGAGTTTTGTACTGTAATTTTTTCATCATCATCATTATTATTTTATTATTTGTGCTAAGTTTTCAAATGCTTCGGTTTAGGACTTATAAATTAACTCTTGAACGCCATTCCATTGTATGTGCGCGTGGAACTTGAAAGAAGAAGAAGAAAAAGTGTACGTACAAATAAAAAATAATAAAAAAAAGAAGATTGAATACTTAATTTGTATAATATAAGTATGGAATGCATCACATCAGGTTGGCGCGCGCATTCGTATTTCAACGTTTGTGCTAGTTGTTCGCCCATGTTTTTCAATTGTCATTGCACAATCGACTATAAATTTTTTTTCTATATTCATCGCTGTCATAGTTGTTATTATTATTGGCCCGTTTGAATAATTTTGATCACTGAATAAAAATTGGAAATTCTTTCAGCGAGTTTTTGCGATGCAACAATGAGCACAAGCATGTTTGCGATAATATTATCAATAGAGTCCATAACATTATGATTCATTACAAAACATTTAGGCGTTCGTATGGTTCGCTTTTCTTTTTTCTTTTGGGATGGGGCGATTATGTGAATTTCGTTGAGATTCGGTCGATTCGATTTTTGGGACGAATTCGAATTAGATTGGGCCGAATTGAAAAGTTGGAAATAAGCAATCGCTATCGCGATACATTAAAACCCCGTTCAAAGCCAAATATCAAATTACTTGTACTTAAAGAAAATATTTGTATTCACATAGAAAATACATATAATATGAACTTAAGTAAGCAATTGAACACTGCACAACAATTGAGAGCGCGTTATTGAAACTAATAAATTGAAAATATGATTGTAATCGTTGAAGTGAATCATTTTCGTCTTCGTTTGTTTATTTAATTTGATTCTACATTTTGTGTGGATGTGTGCAGTTTTGGTGCAGTTGGAAACGATGCAATGAATTCGACTCGAGAATGTGCTCAATACACATAATCAGCCGATTTGCTGTGTAGCTGTTTATGCTGTTTGTGGTGTGTGTGTTTTTTTCTCTTTTTTTTAAGGCCAATAGTTTCATATTGAACGTTCAATTCTTTGTTGCGTGCCCGTATCTATCTTTTCAAGTCAGTGAATGTTCCTTTGTATACACGTATTTGACCGAACCATTACACATATTCGCGTGTGTGTTTGCCTTTCTTTTCATTTTGTTATTTTTCATCTCTCTCTCTCTCTCTCTCTTTCTCTCCCGTTCTTTCTCTTCACGTTTTTATTTATCTTAATTGTTGCCTGTGATAGTTATTGGAATTCAGATATGCTACGTGTGATAGATTCCTTGGGAATGATAAAAGGCGAACACAATGCAGAGACCTTTCGACGATTGCATTGAATACGTTTCCGGCGCAGCTCGACTCGGTTTTATTCTTTCAACGAATGAACAACAAGTATTTTTAAGTTTGTTATCGTTGTTTCTGAAATATGCAGTTCTGATAAAAATCAACATTTTTATTTGATTTTAGTTATCTTTTTTTTCACTGTTGTTTCAAGCGTTTTTTTTTATGGGCCCCTTTGTTATTTATGGGTTTTGTGGTTTTATGACGTTTGGGGTTAAATTTCAGAGATTTTTTCGTACATAGGGCATGGTCACAATATGGCCTTTATGTTACATAGTCGAATAAGGTTCATTTTGACAAAACAAAAAGACTGAACTGAATCTTCTCGTTATATCAACGAGAGAAACGTTCTCTGCGTATTCTCTCGTCGTTCACTCCATCATTGAACCGTGGTACATTGGGCGTCTGTGTGTGTGTGTGTGTTTGCGTGTGTATTTGTGTGCAGTATGTGTTGTGTGTTTAAATGGACGGTTTTGTTTTGTGCTAACATCTGTCGATGTGTGAATGTATGCGCAGTAATCTGAAAAGTTCCTCCATTTTAATTGTACAGATCGACATGCAGCACCAGAGCACAGACCAAAACAACAACATTACAAAAAGACGACCATCGACCATTCTTCTTTTCGTTTTAACATATTTTTTTCAACTTGCTTTTTCTTCTCTCTCTCTTCATTCATTTCTTTGCTTCTCTCTTTTTCTAATTTTCTTTGATTTAAAGACGATGAAAGATTCGAATTTTATCACTGAAAAAGTCATTTCGAAATCAAAATCCGTATTACTTTCGTCTCGTAATAGGCTAAGATCACCATTTCTAATTAACTTTGCTTCGAATCGCGAATTAGTGAATCAAAACCAATAATATTAACGAATATCTTCTTCTTCTTATTGAATAGCAAACACTTTTCAATGCATTATTTCACCAAGTCGCCTTTGTTTGGCTCTTGAGTCAATGGTTACATCCTGCTGCTTGGTTCGCAGGTATATACCGAAGTAAACTAAACTACACCAAAAATTTAATCAATGAAAAAAAAAAACGAACGAAAAACCAACTGAACCGAAGCAAGAAAAAAAAATCGAATTTCATTTGACATAAAAGAATTTGGATTTGTTTAGTCTGGTCGAAATTTGGATGTATTGAATGTGAATCGGAATGGAAATCTGTTTGTTTTTATAACACCAACCGTCAATGAAAACTTATTAGCCGAAGCAACTTAAAACAAAAACTTGAAATTAAACACAAAATTTGTAAAGTAACTGCACGATTTGTTCTTCAAATCAAAATATTTTCCTTTATTTTTTTTTAATTTTATGTAAACTATTTGATTTGGGTGTTTAGGTCAACAAACAAGCGATATCAAACGTCTGTATGCTTCACTAAACCGAACAAGACTGCTGGCTGAAACTCCGATTTTAAAGAGTTGTGTGTGCATGGAGCGACAGCAAGAAAAAGTAATAGCAAAATACAACAACAATAACAACAACCGCAGCGGCAGCAGCACTACAACAACGGCAACGGAAAAAGTGTACGTTGTACACAAAAGCATGAGCCAATAGGGTGACATGGAACGAATTGTCGTCATGAATCGTTTGGGCTATATCGTGTATTCGATGCGGTCGTTCAGCCAACAAGAGAAATAAACCAATTCGTGTATTTAGCCTGTTTTGGCTTTGAAAATCGATTGAAATGAACAAAAAATTGGCTACCCTAATAAGATAAAAGCATTTCTACATGCACAATGAATCGCTTATGGACTTCGATGTATACAAAACCGAAAAAACCGAAACGAGTATGTAGGCTCAGTGAGGGCACCAATACATAGAGATGCCGCGTTTGTGTTTGACAGAACGCAATGGATACAGTATGCTCAGCATGAGGTACACACACACATACATATATGCACACGTACTGAGCTACCGAGGCAAATCGAAAGAGAAAGATATTTGTGCATACACTCACACAATCATAACTGACTGAACGAATCTACTCTATGCACAGCACAGCACACTCATGCTTTCGAGTGTAATGTAATGTTGTTGTTTTCTCCTTACTGTCGTCGAAGACACAGCACGCATATAGATATCTATATATATACACACACAGAGCACTGGCAGCGACTGCATCAAAGACCAACAACAAAGACGTTATTTTGAGAATAACAACAGAAGAATTTGTGTACATACGAATAAATTATATCATAAATAAATTAACCAGAAAAACTTATTCCGTTCGGAGTTCAATGGGGAATGCCTGAGAATGGAAGAGAGAAATAAAGAAAACAACGTAGTTTCCTTTATGCCGTTTGTATGGCTTTGCTGTGAATCATATCGCAATCCGGAATAGTCGTATATTTTCTTTTCAATGATGCATTCAACGAGGAAGCAATCGCTGAATCATACTTTATTCGATTGACATTTTATCGGTTGAGGCCTGTGAACTGCTGTGTTGAGGTTTTCGCAGCCGCCCATTCTTCCAATCAATTTTTGCATATATATATATCAGTGGTCAGTGACAGTGAGCTCTTTTTGACTCGCGTGTTTCCATTTAATATAGCAGCGTGTATCTGTTACAGGCTGTGTGCAAAGCTTAGCAACTGACTGGACATATTGATTGCGAGCACAAAGGCAACAAACAGCAGAAAAAAGAACAACGACTAAACGACCGAAAAGGAGTGTACAAGAGTGACCAAGAAGCAAAGCCTTCAGCCAGACAATCGCTTTTAAGTCATTGTACTTTGAACCACAAGCACCGAAAATTACATGAAAAAAAAACTCTTGTTATGCAAACACACATTTACATGGAAATGGTATGGTGTATGTGATGAGCGTGTTAGAGCCACAGATGTAGACAGCGACCGAAAAAAGAGCAGAAACTTAGTTTTGTTTTCATTCTGCATGGGTTCTTTGTGCTTAGATATACAGCGCTCGATGTATATATGCATAGACATGCGAAGAGTGAGAGAAATCTCTATGGACGATACAGAATAGAACGCATACACTTCTATCTGGGTCAATGTATTATCGATGGTACAGGCACCGTGTGCGCATGTGTTTGTGTTCAACATATCACACCGAAGACTGATGATGGTATGCGTGTGTGGCGTACATTACACTCATTTGCGCTCATCTGATCCAATTGACAGCATTTCAAGTGGTTTTATTTATCTCCTTTGTGAGTGAGTGAACGAAAGAAGAAGAAAAGAAGCAGCAGCGAAAAAAACCACTCGCACTCAATTGGCCATTGACAAGAATTCTCAAGGCATAAACAAGTCATTTTCAGAGAGTTTTGCCTGCTTATTTTACATGTAGCCCCCCATTCGTTTGCTTGATCAATTCAACGGGTCTCAATTTCAATTTGAAATTATTGATTCAATGAATTGATCGTCGGCATCGTTTCAATTTTGTTCCATAAAAATAGCAATGATATTTATTTATTTGTAAAATTAATTGCAGAAGAGTGTTGTGCCCGCATCGTCGCCGATCGAATAAAATTTCGTTAACGAAATCCCATCCACGAACAAAGGAAAGGAAAGGCAACGAAAAACAAGCCAACACAATATTTGCCGCTTTTATTGTTCCTGTTGCACACTTTTAATTTAAAATCAAACTCATGCCGGAGAATGGGAAAAGGCTATCGGTAATAATGGCCTGTGAAACACTTCATATTCATACATTATATATGTGATCGGACAAACGATGATAGTTTCTCTCTCTCTCTCTCTCTCGCGCGCGCGCGCGATTCATGGCGTAATTTATGGCTTGATGGAGCGAATGGTACGCCTGATCCATTATGCATGAACCTTGTAGACAATGTGCAGTACATTCGCGTATTGGCCATTGATATTCCAAAGCTGAATTCATGCATCCGCGCGTAAGCACTCTCACACAGGCCCACTGATAATTTTAGAACAAACATTTTATTTATAATTCGCCTCTCATCGGCACTGAATACGTCGACATTCGCTATCTTTCTCTCATCTCTCTGAAATTGCAGCTTCGATAAATTGTGCCCAATGTTTCCAAACTAGAAATAAAACGCCAATCTATTTACCCATTAAATTTTTATTATGAAAAGGAAGAACAATGTTTGCCATGTAAATTGTATATTGAAAACGGTTGTAAATTTTATTCAAATATATACGCATCAAATAGAAAAACGCACATAGAACTCAAAACTTTTTCCAAATTTGTTTTTTCTTTCTTTCTCGACTGTGTTTTGCTCGTTCATTCGTTCGGTCTTTTTTCGCATTGCATACCCACCGAACTAAATGAACAATTTTTGATTTCATACAATTGCGATAGTCGAAAAAGTTGAGAGAAGAGAAAAAACAAACGCGTTGAAACAAAACTAGCAAGCAATAAAGCGGAACGATGTTTTTGGAGTGAATATATAGATATATATATTTTGTTGTTTTATTTATATATGTTTGTCAGTTATGTAGCAATGCTCTGTGAACAACTGTAACGCTGTGTACATGAAATGAAACATTGTGAATTTTATTTTTCCAACAGTTTCGACATGGCGATATTTTTCTATGTTTCATTACAATTTTTTTTTAAACGGTGTCCAGCGAAAACTTGTTCAAATATTTTAATTTTCTTCGCTCGTCGGACACCATGAGATCACACAAAAGTGCACGCCAATTTCCATAGGTTCAATGGTAAAAACTGGTTTGCCTTTTCCTGTGTATGGCCGACCGCCATGACTCATTCTAATGCGTTCTATTGTCTTCGGTGAATTGAAGAGAGAGAGAGAGAGAGAGAGAGAGAGAGAGAGAGAGAGAGAGAGAGAGAGAGAGCGGCATAATGGCACGTCCTAATTGAATGTGATTAGAGGACAATCTGACACATTAGCAATGCTTCGGTGTTAAAATTCAGTTTTCATGAATATCTATCCGTATTAAAACGTTAGTTCGACATGGACTTAATTCAATATTTGCTTTTGATTAAGTCTTGCTGTGGTGATTTTCGATGCCCGCATCAATAACAGCAGCACCGACAGAGGCAACAGCGGCGACCATTGATCAATTCAATCAAATTAAATGGATGCGAGGCGTTGATTAAAAATTCAATGTGAAACGAAATCGCTTACATTGAGTAGTAATTCTCCTTTCCAATTTAAATATAGCCCATTTAATCATATCTGATTAGTTGGATATCTTTCGCGTGTATTTCGAAGGTAAGATGTTTTAAATGTTGATATTCGGGGTTATTTGGCCTAATTGACATCGCGACTTAAATGGCATAATCAGTATACAGCAATGAATTGCTTCAGAGCAGTGGAAAACGCCCAATTTGGATTGCCTGTTAATTTATTAATTGCTTCTTTTTTTCGGCGGTTCCATTTCTCGTTGATTGTGCTCGCGCGGTGTTCAGCACGTTTTGACAAATTGAAATTTCGTTTTACAGTTAGATCAAGAGGATATTTCACAATTATTTCGTACAATTTCAAGGGGGTCACTTAATGCCGTATGATTTTTGTATTTGTGACTCACACAAAAAAAATACACTCAATCGTTCAGCGCTATGGTAGACCGTTATGTTCTGACTCTATTGTCTGCTGTGTTACTACAGATAATTTGTATGTTTATACGCGGCAACTCGTTACGGTTGGCGTTTTTTTTTTAATGTCGTTGAACCCGTGCGAAGTTTCGATACTGATTCGCCAAGCGAAAGATCAATCGATGCGAAAAGAACAAACAACAGGCTAAGCCGCAACAAGCGTGTGTTGTGTATGTACATGAAAAAAAACAACAACAACAACCGCGATATAAAAAACATTCGTTCGTATTACATTGTGGGTAAAAAAAACATGGTCGAAAAACAATCTGAAAGACCAAGGCCGTTGGAACAAAGCAATCAATGGTTCTGTGCCGTGTTGGTGTATACCTACACACTTCAAATGGACTGTATTTATAAAATAGACTACAGTCGACGGTTATTAACTCGCGACCAGAACCGTTTCGAACGAAATAAAGAAGAGAATTAAAAAAAAACCAGCATGAAAACTTGATCGACATCAATAGCACGCCATCATTTGAGGAATCCAAAACTGAAAATTGATGGCAAGAACACCGGCCCGGGTGACGTTGATGAGTGAATACGGAACACCGTCATTATTATTGTATTATTAATAATTTCATTTTTTCAGTTGTTGCTATCCTCTCTCTCTCTCTCTCTCCGTTCGCTGATATTAGGCCGAAATTATTTCAGTCTGAATGCATACAGGCCACACAATCGATGTAAAAACAAAGCCACACGCAGAAAAAAAAAACTAAAACGTTGAAATAGTTATCCATTGAGTGGAAAATTACGCGTAGCCATAGCCGCAATGGATTTCTACTATGCATCAAGAAACACTTTGATTTCTGTATTGAGTTCCAAACCACAATATATTCACCTCGCGGATAATAATTTGCAGATTCAATCGGCGTGTGTGCGTGTGTGTGATCGACATCATTCTAGTTATTTAATTTCTACTTAATTTCGATCATTAGGCATTCACTAGTGGAACTGGATGAACCCCGTTTTTTCTCGCCTGACTGCAGTACATTAATATCGCAATTTGTTTGAAAATTAGCTAATGTTTTTTTCTTCGGATCTACGGCAACCGATCGGTATCGTTTTCCATATCTCATTTCAACACACAACAAAATGATCACTTGTCAATGTTTTGTAACAAATGCGACTGTATGGAACACTCTCGCGCTATGCAAAATGAAAGTAACACGAAGAAATTATGCGCGTCTGTCGATTTTTTGGGGTAATTAATCAGTGTTAATCAATTACACGAAAACCAACATATGGTAATTTACACTTTGAGGTCGGTCGTGTCAGCTCGCAGATAGATCAATTTGTCTAAATGAAATGTGGCTCTCTTCCAGCTCGTTGAACATTTATTTTCATTTCTACATAATTAACAGCGATCATTTCACTCGACATTTTGCATGAGTCAAATGAAGAGAGAAAAAACTCACCTCAAGTGAAGACATACATGGTGTTTTTTTGCGATCATGTGTGTATCTTTGTCTGTATGTCGAAATGGCAAAGAGAAAAGAGAAAAGTATCTAGCCAAAAAAAAAATGAAAGAGAGAGAAAATAGTTGCTATTGACGCGCGTACGAGCTATGTCTTCTTGCGGTTCAGATCACTGCATGAAGCAATCACATTTTATGTGATTTCCTTACTTTTTCGTAAAATTCCGTGTTATTTCTTCTTTTTTCCTTCTGCATGGCATTGCAAAGTTTCCAGACATTTAATCAACTTGTCGCTGAATAAAGAGCACGACGCGCAAAACAGAACAACAAACACACGGAATAGATTAATAGGCGCGTTAAAAGAAATCACACAAACAATGGATTAGCTTGCTCATTTCGGTGCGTGTCCGATCCGCTGTTTGTCGTTCTCTTTTTTTTCCTTTTCGTTTAACTTTTTTTTGTCGAAGAAAACCATTACAATGAATCGTTGAAGCCGAAAGTAAAATTTAAACGTTGAAAAAAAGAAAAACGAAAGTTGTCTTCCGAAAATTCAAAGAAAACAAGGGAAAATATCACAATCTGAGATATTTATCGCTTTTCTACCGTTGCCGGAAGATTTAGAGGTGATATATATGAATTTATTTTTTTTATCTTTCTGTTTGTTTTGACACAGTTATTCTGGAATCGTGCGACACATCTGATCCGATGCCGATGACCGCACATGTTCAGAACGTGAAATAGAAGTGTTCAAGTGAGAGAAAAGCATCACACAGCACACATCATTCACAATCATTGTCAATGGACGCACCGTTTTATTTTTGGATTTCATCTGAAATTTTTATGAGGTCGTTGAAGCATTTTTCCGCGTAATGTTTTGTGCGAGCGAGCGCGCGCAACTTACGCATCAGGCTCTGAATTTGAACCGAATGAAAATGAAGTGTGAACGAATGAAATGGAAATATTTATTTCTGGTTACTTCAAATGTCATTTCAAATTCAACTTTCGTTTGCCTCGTAATACGATTAATATGTTCTTTGCGAAAAAAAAAAGAAAAGAAGAAGAAGCGAGCACAAATGAGTGAAACAATTGGGTCCACCAAATTCGCAGAAATTCAGGGCAACTGAATGCATGCCAAGCAAAATTAAGAACGAAATAAAAAGACAAACAAACAAACAAAATCGCATGAATCTTCAAAAATGGGCCACATATAAATAAAAACCATTCATATTCATCGCATCGTTGCAATTAGTATAATAAATATGAAAGACACACAGTTTTTGTTGTCGTTTTCATCTTGCTGACTCGAGTCGAGAGACCATGATTTGGTCACTCAAGACGAAATTTTCATTAAAATGATGCATATTAAATACTCCGAATTTCCTAAAATTGACGCAAATCAAGCGAAATTGACCTGGTTGGGCCACGGCAATAAACGGTGCGAATCAAAGAATTACGTTTTTATTTCTTCATCTCTTCTGCTGAGGTAGCCACTCACACACACACATACACACTCACATACGAAAGAAGAAACATCATGATGTGCACAGAACTAAGAAGTGGTGTTTTTCCTTTCTTATTTGCACTTAACCTTATTACAGAAAATATATTCCCGTGTCGTTATTGAAAACTTTACAGTTGTTTTAGTGCCATTATGGCTGTCGCCTCGAATGACTTAAAACAGATTTCGTTCATTGGCGTATACACGGTTGCAATAAATTCTACTTTAAACTTGATATTTATTTTCGGGTTTTTTTTTCTCTCTCTGCGCATTCGGTTGTACGAAGAAATACAGTGATTCAGACAACGGAAGAAATTTGCATGAAACTTTTGTGCGGTGTGCGCGTTCTCCACACGTTTCATGCGAAACAACGAAATAAACTCAAACACGTTCAGAACGAAATTAGTCATTTAGATTGGCCGTTGTTTTTACTACTACAACACTCCATGTATTTCTTCGGTGTGCTTTTTTCCGTGCGCGTTGCGGTTTTTTTTTCTCTCTTCTGTCTTTTTTACTTTACGTGTTCAATTGGCTTCTCGAACCGTTTCGTAAATGGATAGTTACATGTATATATGTTTTGTTTGCTTTATTTTTGCCCCATTTAGCCAACCTTGTTTACTAGTTACTTGTTGTTATCGATCAATAACTTTCATATTTCGTGTGTCTGTTTTTGAATGGCTGAACGTTGGTCGACGGCACAGCGAACCGGTAAAATCTCCACTTCTTTCTAATGCCGCAACTAGATTTATTTTCTTCTATCGAGGAAAAAAAAACACAATTTTCAAACGCATTTGTGTTATGTACGACAAGCTTTTTTACAAAAGTTGTAAATTATAAAGCAGCCTAACTCTTGTGTTTTGATTTTGAGACGAATAAAAAGTGTCTTGGATTTTGTTCGAGTCATCGTTTATGCAATACGTAATATCAATGCCACTAAACGAAGTATACAAATGAATGAATGATTCATTCGTAATTTGTGTGTACCGTTAAATTGGCGGCATGAATGTTTCGTCGAAAAGTGCGTGCTGTTCAAACGACCAATCTTAGACAATGGGCTTGCAACATTTCATTTTCGAAGATTTCGCGTAATTTTTTTCTTTCATTATAAAATCGTAATTACGACATGGAAATAAATGCTAACTAACCGGAGCTACTTCCTCCGATTGAAATGTGTCGACGAATGAACTAAATTTCCTAAATATAATGGTCACTTCCAAAAAAAAGCATTTGAATTACATGTGAATAGTGTTTCAGTCAGGCGAAACAATGTGTGCTGAGTAATTTGAAATGCGGTGAAATTTTTTGATTGTTGTTGTTGTTTGAGGGTTTGAAATCCCATTTGCTTAAATGACTCTCGAAATGTGGGCATTTCAATGAATGGCACAATGGAAAGTATATTTTTTAATGAAATTTCAATCAGTGAACATCTGTGACAAATATTATAAATAATCACACTTGATTTCCGCAAGTGTCAATCAAAATGTGCGAGATTTTGAATGAGCCGATCGTAATTACCCACGTATTATCATCGCCGTTGTTTAATAGAAATGCAAATGCGAAATGAATTGCTTGTGAACATTTGTGAATGCTTTGTTATTTCTCGAGTGGTGTGTCGCTTTCTTTCGGCATCGAGTTTTTCGTCTTGACTCATTGCGGAATTGGGCGTAATTGAGCAATACTATTGTCGCAGACAATCAAAATCGAAAATCATTGTCATTTCATCAAAATTGAAAACACTGTGATCGATTTATAAATTGCCAACAATCGAAGAACAGCAACAGCACAGCGTGAATTCATTTGAAACATCAAATGTCACAAACAAACGAATTACTCTTTTCACTTTATCGGAATTTTATCGATTTCGATCGCGACATCGACGACGACGACGGCGACAATGATGAATAGCCGAGATCCACATACCAAAATCCCGTTTAAAAATAAAACAATTGTGTCTTAACCAACCACAACAACAATGAAAATCGAACAAGTGAATAGAGAGATGAGCAACAACAACAAGAAGAAGTAGATAGAAAAAAAAATGTGGATAATTGCCATTTAATTGTGTTTTCATGTCGCGCTGGCAAGCGTTAGACACACTTACGCAAAAAGCGTAGAATTTCAAATGGTAGTTGAATGTACAAGTGAGCGCCAAGCTCGGCAATCGAATGCAAAAGCATTTCAATTTTATGCGCCTGAATACGATGACATGCGGCGACATGCACAATTGCACAGTGGCTTCGAATCGCAATTACTCTCGAAGTGAAGCGTGCGGCTCCATTTTCAAAGCCAAAACGATCTTTCCATATAGCTAAACCAAACCAAATAATGAAACTTAACAAATCCAATAATCAAATCAAATCTGATGAATTGTAGCAGAAAAAACCGAAGCCAGAGCATTTTCTTTGCAAATGGATCGTCGGCGGCCACTTCGGTTTGTGTGTATACCTTTGAAAGTGAGTCAGTTAGCGAAGCGAGAAATGCTGATCTGCTGCGGCGTTACCTTGATTTAGATGCATACTCAGAGCACAAGCACATAAGTCTTCGCTTCAATACCGTTTGATTTCTTTTGGCTTGAATTCTACAACAGGCTTTTATTTATGTGCGCACAGCGCATACACACATGCTCAACGGAGCTAGTGAAATTTGCAATTGACTTTTTGTTTTGGCCGTTTTTTAACTGTGCATTGCTCATATAGTCTGTTCTATTGATTCGTTCCATCCGATGCTTTTCCGAAGAAAAAACCCATCGCTGCCGCCGCCGATGCCATGTTTCGTGTCCCAAAACGATATCTATCAAATTGACGACTTCATTTAATCACTCAAACAGAAGAAAAAAAGCTCACGTTTTTAATGGCAGTTAATCTAAAGACGCGCATTACCATCCCAAACGCGAATGGTGCCAATGCAAAACATTATAGCATTTTGAGTCATCAATCACGAATTGACGTTTTGAAAACGTTCATTTGGGAAAAACCTAATTCTTAATTATGATTCGTCACAACAGAGCCAGACTTCCATGGAAAATGCGCAGAGTGAAAAGAAATCCACTTAATATATAATTTATCGTTCGCATTTCTGGTTGTTTCTCTTGTTTTTGTTCCTGTGTCGATGTGACAATGCAATCACGAAATCAAGCATGTTGAAAATTAACAATGGAAACGCAGCAAAAGAAAAGATCAAAACAGAGGAAAAAAAACGAAATAACACACAAAAAAAAAACAGAAAGCCAAACAAAACTTACTTGCACTTGTAGCATTTTATTTGCGTAATTTCAGCGTCTTTGTCAAAATAGTCGGTGAATTAATAAACGAACGGTGGATTGCGTGTATACGACGAATTATTATTGCTGTTGATTCGGTATATGTAGCTTTTTCGGTCACCGTGTGCCTATACTTTTGTTATAATTTTTTTTTTAATTCGATAATGTTTTTGTCACTCATTCACTCACTCTTCCGTACGATGAATTTCTTTTGTTACAGTTTGTAATGTTTTGCAGAGTTTTTTTTTTATTCGCATAATAATAAAATTATGTTTCTCTTTCTTTCTCGCTTTGGAAAAAGTACAACCCGAATCGAATGGGGAACAGTGAAGAAAAAAATTGTAATTACGAAACTGAAATCAACGCTGCGAGTTACAAATTTTCGATTTTTTCATACGTATGGCAGAGGTAACGGTGCGATATTATGATTATTGTCTCAGTTGATGTTGTCGAGTGTGTCTTTTTCATCTGCTTCTACTGAGCGTTGTGTCGATGTTCAATCTTTATGACGGTAATTTGTTTGTTTCGGCAGCTAATAACAGACAAACGTGAAAATTTCACTTTTTTCAATGTTGTTGTTGGTGCTGGTTGTTCTTGTGTGTTTCTTAATCTTCTGCACTTTCAGCGATTTCCTTGCATGGGCTCTTTTCTCCGTCCGTGAGCTTGCTCACTTCTCGCTTTTTTCCCATTCGATTTGCGAGCGAAAGAAGAGAAACATTTATTACGGGTATTTCTATGTTACTTATTTTTTCTTGCTGCCAACACTATTTATGTCACACATACGCAATGCACATGTAGCAAACGCTCCAATTTCCTTCGTCAGCGATTCAAACATATATGGATGTTTTCTCTTTCAACTTATTAATCTTGATACACTTTTTGCACACATGAACTGATTTTGATGTGCGCGTGCGTGCGCGGACACACACGTATGCTTTTGCACGGCCGACGAAACGAATGGGCAAATAGAAAACAAATTAAAATGTCAAAAAAAAACAAACTTTTTTTTGTGAAACTATCGCGCTTCAATCGTGCTTCACCACTTTCTGATCGGAATCAATGATTTATGATGCGTTCGCGTGGTTTAACAATTGATTCTCAGTGCCTGTCGGATCAGTGAAATTGATTATTGGCAAGTCGAAAAAAAAAACAACAACAAAAATTCGAACGAAATGCACGCACAATTCTGTTGGGCGTAACGAACTGGAATAAATATTAATGAAATTCGAATTCGTAAAAGAAATTGAGATTTATGTCTCAATCTGATTTAGATTATGCAGATCGCGTTGTTTATGTTCGCCTGTCGATACAAATACGACTACTTCGGTTGCTAGTACCTCGTTCGTCCAACGAAATGCGTTGTATTTTTTAAATTTTATTGCTCTTTTTCCTCTTTTTTTTTTCCAGCAAATTGTTGTCGCTTTTTACATCTTCAAGTTTGTTGGTTTAAAATGGACTTTATTTTTTGTTCAAACGTCGTTTTGAGAGTAAATCAAAAGAAATTTCTCCAACCGTTGAAAAATTCGTGGCTATCTTTCAAATGCAAACTTGAAGACTGATTCGAATCGAGTGTAGAAATCGTGGCAAGAGCTTGAAACTGTTTGAAGAAATCACACAACGATCCCATCATCAACGGCGTTCAAACACACGCTTCCATACACACAAATGTTTCGCGATCATCATTGTATCGCAAATGCTTCGTTCGGCAAAGCATTAAGCATACAATACACACAACATAGCTAATACCAACATGTTTCAGTGCCGCAAACTAAGCGGTAGCAGTAACCACAGCAGCATTAAGCACGAGTGATGAAACCAAACCGGTGCACAAAATGAGCAACGCACAAGCATGTGTCTGTGTTGAAGCAAACGTAGTAAGCGAATTTGGTCGACGTGTTTGTATCTATGATTGTACCTATTTCTGAAAAAAAAAACACACGAGTCTAATTTTTCGAATTTCGACGCAGCTCAAGCTGATTTTCATTTGAAATCATCATTTCGCATCGGGAATGAAATATTTATTTAAATCGATTTAAAATAGAATGTGAACCAAGTATTTGAGAATTTCGAACGAAAATTCCTTATGCAATACATGTTGAGCAATTGCCACAGCAATGCAAATTGCATTTGCCGCATCTTAAACTCTATTTTCAATTCGAACGTCCTTTTATATTGGGTACGAAGCGATTGCTTGATCTCCGATAGATGTAAACAAATGCCAAAGAAATTGAAGAAAATCCAACGAGAATGAGTCCAACGCAGCATCGAATCATTTACAAGAGAATTTTCAATTTAAACTTTACATTCCAATCAATGAGCCGCAACATCCTAGATTATCGACAGATTGATGGTCAGCTTGAATTGCTCAACCAACAATTTCCTTGAATCAATTTACACAAACGAAATGATTCTCATAAAATCAAATTTGTTTACTTTACTTGACTATTCATTGCAGTTTCGAGCGTAAACACATCGAACATCAAAATGTGTAAATTACATTGGAATGAACATTCAGCGCCATTGGCAAGAATTTATTTGAAAATCGATTTATAATTATTTCCATGTGGAACAGAAGCCATGTGCCCTGGAGATATTTTCATAGAAAACTGTTTACATCAGCCGTTCGATGTTGACTGCACGCGCATTTAATCCCATTTCAGCGGCAACAAATTTAATATGAAAAAAAAAGAAAGTGGAACTTTATCGATTCGCATTCAACGACCGAAGCCCTTACAACGAAAATGCTCGCTTTTGTTCATAAACAATATATAAATCATACGATTGTTGTCGGAGCTTAGAAAGGCACAAATCAATAAGAAAATGTGTGTTTGGTTAGAACGATCGGCTTGTCTCGTAGTCTTTCAACGCCCATGATTGTATAGTGAAAATAAAATGATTTAGCACAGCCATCGAATGACGATGCCAAAGATAACGAGAAAAAAATGAATACTCGATCGCTTATTATGAATCGATAAATATTCGCCGAGATGACTAAGTGTTACCGTACACCGTGAATAAGACCCGCTTCCAAGTATACACACATTGATTCTCTTTTCTTTCTCTCTCTATCTTTTCATCTGATCAACAACGACTACGACGACGACAGCGGCAAAACCTGAACTGGTTTTTTCACACAGCTGTGCCTCATTTGCGCGTTCGCTTTAGTCGTAACTGCTACATAAAATGGCAATTCTCAATAAAATCGAATAAATTTAAATAAAATGAACCCAAATAAATTCACGTGAATCATTCGCGCTCGGTTTGCGAACGAGAGAAAGAGATTTGTACATACGGAAACAACGGCTTATTCACTTTGTCATATCGGACTCCAGTCAAAATACACAACACGCAGAAAGTTTCACATTACGACAAAGGCGATGGCAAAACAAAACAAAACATGTTTTACAATTTTTATCAGATGTTTTATTTTGGCGCTACTTCTTCTTCTTCTTATTCCACAATTTCTTGACGATTTGAGAACATGTAAAAAGTTCAACAATCTCATTTGAATGATGATGCACAATGAATTGTTCGTCCATATTTGGGTGAATGAGTTCTTGTTTTGACGATATTTTCAAAATTTATAGTTTAATCAAAATTGGTTTGGATCCATAGAAAAAACTGCCATCCTCAAAAAAGTTTAGCGCGATTTTTAGCTAGTGAAATTTTGATAGCTACTGCTTTTGACTATACGTTCAGAAAGGAAAAAAAATAATTTTATGGTTGAGAAAGTATCTAAATTCGAAGCGCTGCCAAATTGGAAGATAATGAATTCGAAAACGATAAAGCATTTGAATCTTGTTCTAATTATCGTGGTGGTCGTTGTACTTGTAGCTGCCTCCGCATTCGCTATATTCGCAT
The DNA here is from genome assembly GCF_009176505.1 of Sitodiplosis mosellana. Lineage (NCBI taxonomy): Eukaryota > Metazoa > Arthropoda > Insecta > Diptera > Cecidomyiidae > Sitodiplosis > Sitodiplosis mosellana. The sequence continues at coordinate 18,379,978 of NW_022595244.1, read as the reverse complement.
CTCATTTTATTGGTTAGTAACTCGGTTTGAATTGCGGTCGTTGCATTTTAGCATCTAGTGAACGTTTCAAATCGAACTATGCTCGCGTATATATTCAACGTGTTTCGTTAGCGTTTCAATTAAAAGAGACACATTCGCTCTTTTTTTCTTTATTTCTTGCGCAATTTTCGGTTAAAAATAACGATCCGATTCGCTTCGAACAAATGTCAGGTTCGTTGAAGAACGCGTTTTACGAAATCTATTCGACATTTTATTTACGAAACATTTACACGGTAATTGCATTAAAAGTCTTACTGTGGCGGGTTGCCTCTAAATTCTCGCTTAATACTCGACAGCGGCCCGTCTCTTGCGATTTGGCTTGGATCAAATTTGAACAATAGAAAAACGAAATTCGTTAAATAAGCGCACGCGATTTTCAAATGTATTAATATCGATTGGGGAAAATATCAAAGGCACTCAAATGAGAACGCATAACGTGACACTATGAATCTGACTTATTTGCTTCTTAATTCCATTGACTTTTGAAGACCCACGAAACGTCGAATTAAAGTGTAGCACAAATCTGTGACACGTTCAGTAGAAGGTGACGTTCGGTCTAATATTAGTTGGCGCACAGGTGCTCACAAGCCACACTTGTTCCACCGCAGTGTGCGAGCGTGTGTGTGTGTGTGTGTGTGAAACCTAAAACTATTTCAAACAACCTACATGGTGCTTGACATTCGCACAACAAATCTCATTCGAATGTCAATTGAGACAATGATTGTTTTTGGTTTTTGGTTTTGTGTTGTCAATGCGAAGAAAAACCACCGATTAAGCCATCAAATCACATTGTTGCAACAACCAACGTGGAGCAACGAAGCAACGGTAATTTTTTAATATGTTTCAGATTGAAGGGCACCTACGGAATTTTCTATTTTTATTCGCAATATAATACACGTTTTGCATGCGTTTGGGAGGCATCGAGCATGAAAATTTCTCTGCCTAACACCACCCCGAAGTGTGTATGTTCCTACACTTCTAGCAATGCCCTTGAAAAATTAATTCCAACCAATTACAAATAAATGTATGAGTTTTCTTAATTAAATCCGCTCCCTTCTCTGCGACCATCAGCGTTGCAGCGTTTATATTTCCCGATACGGTGTTTGGCATTCTGAAAATATGTGCAATTTCAATGGTTTGAAACATTTGACTCATATGTACATTGTGCATTATGCTTCAAAAATGTTTAGAACTTACATTGAAGCGTCAACTACTCTTGAGTTTCTGATGCCGCGAACTTTCGATTCATGATCAACGACAACATCCGGATCCGAAGCAAACGTTCTGGCTGGGTGATAACATGTATTGAGCAAGTATCTAATGTAACATCGACAATAGTCATCTGAACCACGTCCAAGCTTATTGTATTCTGGAATTGGCAAATCAACAAATTGACCACCTCTATTCTTATATGCAGTCGTATTGAGATATGACAGTTGAAATTTCACTGCTCGCAACATTGTGTCCATATCCTCGGGCTCTTCGAAGTACCTCGGCTCAATGATTGAATAGTCATTTGGTGACGCGCTCGCCAATTCGATGACCCCACGAGACTTTTCATGCAACACAACAGGAACTATTATAGCTAGATCATGGCTTTGGATTTCAGTCATCAGCGTCCGTCTTATATCATCATTGTAGTTGAGTTTAATATCAATTAACCGAATGAAACGCTTGTACAATGCCTCCTACTTTCATAGTTTATTCTCATGTGATGTGAATATAAATTCAATTTTCTTACAAAAGACAAATAACTTAAAAAAAACCATCTGATCAACACTACGGCCGTCGAAGACATTCGAACGCTTGTTCGTTAGTTCGACATCATTAGAATAAAAATTTGTTCGTTCGTTCTACATATGAATTCTATGGGCAAGATTGAGACATGTGTGTTTAATTAACTTTGTCTTAAAAGAGGATACAACTTTCGAGTTCCAAATGGTCAAAGTTTTTTACAAAGCTGATGAAAGATAAGCAATAGATATTTGCAAAAGTGTCATAGAGAGCTAAAATTTTGCCAAAGTCATTATCCCCTATTTTGGGCATCCATGTCTATCAAGTAATTTTCTCAATATATCTTCTTTTATGAAGTCCGAACCTCTTTCTGCTATCATGATTGTCATAGCATTTGTGTTTCCAGACACAGAACTGGGTAGAGCACCTAAGCAAGTGAAAAAAGTCGAATTTCAATTTCGAATTTTAATGGAAGTACTACTAATTTAATATACTCTCTATACGTATATGCCAGCGTCGATTCGCCTTAAATCTTTGATATTTTTCACTCTCAAGCGCGGATGATTGTTTCCTCCGCCAAAATATTTAATATAACATCGAAAGTAATTATCGGAGCGGAATTTGAAGCAATCACATTCTTCTATTGGGATGTGTATAAGCTCACCCCATGTTTACGATAGGATGGTGTTTCGGTGGAGAAAACCTGTTGTTTTATTGCTCGAATTGTCGATTTAATATCGTATTCAACGCTGAAGTAATTACCATTGATGATCGGTTATTTCGAGGTGAGAGAGGTTAGGTACTCGCCAATTCTACAAAACCTCTCGATATCGGGTGTAGTTCAGTCACAAAAATCGAAACAATGTAATGCTTTTGATTTTCCTTCGTTAACGCTTTACTAATGCCTTCCTTGTACTGACCAAAAGTGGCCGAATTTCTTTTGAAATATTTTATTTGTATTTGGAAGTCTGGAGTACGTGTGTCATTCAGAGTATTTACAAATCCATTTACTGCTGATTCTCTTCTCTAGATGTGAGTGGACCAGAATTGTGAATTGCCAGATTGGATATATTGTCAATATTTTTCAGTTGATGAATGTTCTGTTGGATTGAATTTGAACCACACGCACGTTCCATGGCGGTCTAGTAAACTTTCTTCAATTTAAACGAACACATTGAATATTTTGAAATCAAATCAAATGAAAAAAATTAAAATGGCGAATGACGTGTGATTTGTTCTAAAATACTTCAAGTGAATAATCAATGTTCGACACAGGATTTTATTTGCTCAAAAGTATTTTAGGAGCTAAAGCTCACAACATTGTCATTCATGGAATATCGATGCAAAATTTACTATTCTCCAATTGTAAAATATTAAAATGGTCCCTTATGAATGAAGACCTGTTTTCAAACGACTCTTTCATATTAAATCAGCCAAAAATAATTTGAGTCATTAGTTTCATTAGTTCATAAGTAGAAATGCACGACCAAAAAGAGATGCAATCAACACGCAGCACCGGATAACTTTGTTTTATCGATGCGCTGTGTTTCGAGACACCAACCTAACGGGAAACGCCATCTGTCGGTGAGGGCGCACACTGTATGTATGAATGTTTGATGTTTACAATGTTGCGTGTTTATTGGCTCCAGTTTCACTAATGACGTGCGACTTTATATTGTTCAGGCAAACAATTTGTTCAAAACATATTACAGAAAGCACAACAAATATTATTATTTTTCAAATTTTAATAGCATATTACATTGCATTTGCATATGTAAACAAAAGTAAATCTATTATAATTCTTAAAACGAAGATTTAAGTTGTTCTTTTGTTGAATGAAGTTGTTTCAATTATTCGGCTGCATCCCATTCCATGCTATGGTAATCCGTTGAATGTAGCGGCATAGTGAGACACAGTGATAAATGGGCCAGGCAGAAATATGATTAGAAATGCATGGAAAATGGTGAATTGGTTGAAAATTTGGCATTGGTACGGAAGTATTTTTCCGCTTCACCACTCGTGTACTATGTGATTTAATGCATGATGGTGAAATAAACATATTTGCTAATTTAAAGCTAAAGCTTAATCGGAGATACGCATTCCCTGTCAAATCTTTGGAATAATTCCCTGAAAAATAACCAAAAGAACGAATACAGCGACAAAACCCCATATTCAATCTTCCATCCGACATCGTGAGCTCAGTTAGAATTTAAAATAAGAAAAAACTGACACCAAAAATTCGGTCTTTTCGTAATTTTTAAGTGAAACGACACGAGTTCTACATTTTTGCACTTGGTTTTTTTCCCGATATTTTTTCCTCGATTGCAACATTTGTCGTGTCTACAGAGAATTTTATATTTTAAAAACGATTTAACTGATTCCAAACAGATTACATGCATGAACGAAACAAAGTTAAACCTCCGTTCGAAAATAAATAGCAGCACAAAAAACGCAGCTAAAGGAAAAAAGGCGAGCGGTTCGAAAAGAAAATATAAATAGAGACAAATATCATTATGCAGGGATTTTTTTTTTCGTTTCGCTTTGCCACTCGCAATCGGTTCAGTTAATTCTCAGGCATTCAATTTGATTGTTGTTGGCGTTGCTGCTAGCATTTCCAATGTTTGTCTCTCTGCAACATGCATTTCGCTTTTTGTCGACATCGAAAAAAAAAGCCGAGTAAAGTCTACTACGTCAAAGTAGAGAACTGCTATGCACACAGGGAATGAGTGAGAGAAACCGGGCGAAAGTGGGAAGGTATAAGGGAAACGAAACAGAGTCACGACGATCCGTCGACAACACAGAAATATGCACAAAATAGTTAAAACCAACAGCTTGCAAAATTGCTTTTTAACTTTTTCGCAAATCATTGGACAGAGCATTCTCCGATCTGGCAGGGGAAAAAAAGCGCATACAAGTCGAACAGTTGAAAAATAGACAAAATAAATGTGAAACTTTTCGCATTTGTTGCCTGTTTTTTTTCCTGCGCCTCGGTGAACTGTGTGTGTGTATTTCTCTGTCGTCGTCGTCGTCAGCGGTGGCAGCGATGCCGTTGCCTTGTTCATTCATTTGGCGAGAATAAAATTTTATGCAAATCCGGTTCGGGGTTATTAAAATATCGTTTAAGTCTATTGCATTTGCATGTTCAAATATTAAGCGTTTTGTGTGAATATCGTAGTGTCGAGCATGTTGGAAGGGATTGTGCATTGTGCGCGGAGCCGGGTGTGAAAGCTTAGCTTCAGATCCTTATGTTATGATAGCATTGAATGGGAAAAATGCCTTCTTATAACTACTGCTGCCGTGGCAGTCGTCGATGCCGCGTATTTTATTCCTCTATTCTCTCTCTCTCTCTCTCTCTCTCTCTCTCTCTCTCTCTCTCTCTCTCTCTCTCTCCATTTTTCGTTCATTATTTTTAATGGTTGTTTTGTTCGGCGCTTGACTTTTTATTGCTATTTAATGAAGTGGGTTCGGTTGATATACATACACTTTGTTCGCACGCCCGATAGCTGCTGCATTGAACACAAATGACGTGACATTGTACTAGAATGGCTGTGCAAGACGTATTCATGTGCATTTGCACCTCATTTAAATAAACGATCGTCCCATTCGTCGTAACAGCCATTTTACCGTGAGAGAAAAAAACGCCGGCTGCATGCTGCATGAACACAACACAACACAAAATTAAAATCAACCAAACGTTTATCACGTAAGTTGAAAATTCAATAAGCAACGTTATAATTTCTCTTGCAACCGAGGCCGGTTATTGCCTTCTCTTGGTGGTTCACTTTTTTTCTTCAAATATTGAAGCATGTAACCATTGTTTTCCATCTTCTGGAAGAAAAAAACACGAAAAATGCAAACATGATTATGAATGAACATTATGGTTGCAGTTAACTCAACTTGATTTCATTTATTTCTTCTTCATGCCACGAATGATGTTTTTTTTCGGCGCACGTATATCCTTTTTTTTAAATACTTGTTTACAACTTTGTGTGGGGAATGTACATTTATTATGTAATTTCCGTAGTAACACTGAGATTCTGGAGTCTCCTTCAAAATTATGACGTTGGTTATTTGCGGCGTGAACATTTTTATATTTTCGACATTCAATTATGTTGAAAATTTCCGAAAAAGCTTATCAAGTGTGAATGTTTTCGACGCACATCTCATTACAGTCTTATACCAATACAGAAAGTTTTAATGCGATTTTTGTGTTAGTATACTGACAAAAGCAGCTGCAGAAACAAAAAAAAAACGTCTCATCTTTCCACCTAATTAAGAATACCTTATGCCAAAAAAGGGCAGCCAAAAATTAGATGAGAAGTGGATTTTGATGTGTTTCCGGTGGAATGTTTCATGTGTAAAAATGATTGTTTCCGGATTTACATTCTACAGATCGAGTTCAGCATATTGTTGGGGAAATCGTTGCCGCTGCCTTTCGTTTTCAAATTCCGCATTCGAGGTAAGTTTATTAAAATATTAAAATATTCGGCGGAATATGTATACATATGTTAACTGGAAAAGTTGTTGAACGCAACAAATCGCAGGGAAAATCAGCATATGTGATATGTGGATATTTCGTACAACATGAGGCGAATCGCAAAAATAATACCGAATCCACATGACCGTACCGAAGCAAAATTAAATGGAAAGCAACGTATAATGTTCCATCACAATGGAATCGACAGCTTTCGACTCGAGCGAAAGAGATAAATGGATGGCAGAAGGCAATGAGATGGTTTGAAACGTGTTTTTCTCGGGCAAAAGTTAATTTTATATCGAATTCCGACGTGCTTCAGCTGGCACAACTTCTGCGAGCGCCTAAGCAACGGCAAAAAATGTTTATGCAAAACAATTTTTGTGCTTTTAACGAAACAGCAGCATCGAAAATTAATTTTGTCTGTTTCATTTCATCGTTGTTGTTGTTGTTTTTTCCAGTAAAATTCCTTCCTCTAGAAATAATGATCACGAACTTTTTTTTTCCACTCCGAGCATTCATTGCTCAGCGTACGTAGCTTTGATTCAATGTGCATTGCTAACAACGTGCAATCATTCGATTTCATGAAATTTTCATTGTTTTTCTCTAATGGGAAAAAATGAGATCAATGATTTTTGAAATTGTTTGAGATGCATGTGGAAAAATTCATGCTACCGACTTGTTTGGATCAGCGTGAAGTGGTTCGTTGAAAGCGGCATACTCTTCCATAGATTCGTCGTGGGCAAAATGAATTTTTCATGAATCTGAGCGTTCATTATTTTTTCAAAGCCAGTGACAATTTCATACATAAAGTTGTGAGTTGCCTCGTAATAAAATCAACAACATATGTGTTTGTACTTGACGTCAACCGAAACACTGAGAATCTGCTACGCACTCCAAAAGTCTTTTTGTTTATGATGTGTGTTCATTTTTATGCGTCTATGTGTATTCAGCTTTTTATTGCTCTTGCCTTAACCACACCGCACTGGTACAAAACAACCGACATTTGCTCGCTATATTATCCGCCAGACATGCGGTGTTTCAACAATTTGACGTTGAAACAAATTAAACATGTGATTTTAAAAGTCTTTCATAATATACGTTAAATTGACAGTGGGTCAAATCGATTTGAGAGTTGAAACACGACATGACGCCAAATTTTTATCGAACGATATAATGAATGACGCTCAATGATATTTTTTTTTCGCACGCAAACTCCTCCTACACACATATGTCATCAAAACAAATAAGCGAATATTTATTTTGCAATGTTGTAAATGATTTCGAACGGAAAATATTGGGCACACACATGTGTGTATGTGTCTCGCAAGGGAAACGAAAGATGACTACACATTAAAGTTTTCCTGAACCATTTTTATTAAATTGTAACGTTTACGTTCGGTGCATATGTGAGAAACTCCATGTGCTGTTGAAATCGGCCATAATTTTTCAACAAATTTGAGAATACAAATCGTCGTTAACTTGCCAACACCTACGTTGTTATCCTGTTTATATATCAAGCAATACAATGGAACGCAATGAAACGAAATGAAGAGAAAAGGAAACATCGGGTGCTTTGATCACATTGATTATAAATTCATTTCGACAGTTCGTCGATTTGTCAAATTTCTATCGGTTTCATAAATCACTGAAGATATTCGTTCGACTTCAACTTCCATGTGAACATCAATATTAAACACTCACAGTAACAATCGCCCTTGAAATGAATGATGTGCACATGTCGACAATCGAATAGGACGATTATACGCATTGATTTGCCCATATTATTACGCTGATATATTTTGTGCTCTGCTGCTGTTTCTGAAACATTGCAACGTGTTTTTTTTTTCGCTCACAGTCGATTTGATACGACACAAATTATTTACAGTCATAATCGTTCGCATCTTGTGTGAAATCGCTTGGAAGCAAATGAAATACGACGAGAGGATAGAAAAAAAATGGTAGGAGAAGCAGAAAACGAAAGCACGTTCCCTACATTTGGCCAATTGAAATATTGAAGTAATTCGAACAAGACATGAAATATAAGGATTGAATCAAAATTGCGTGGGTTCAAATTCATGTATTCATTAGAATAAATTGTATGTTTTTAGTAGATATTATTGCTATCATCTCCCCGCCTGTGACCGCTTTGATTGCTATATTTAGACCGGGTAATTAATTTAAAAGCACGATTTTCATCTGCGTAGTGGAGGCTTAAATTTCAACACATGGTAATTAATAATTTCGATTGGAAATCATTGCATCGCATTTTCTTCAAAAAAAAAATTCCATTTGATGTTGTAACTCATTTGCGTGCGGATGCTTAAAGGCCACAGAGCGGAAAAGCCGACTAACGTTCGAATTGGTGAAAAGCTCTTTAATTACACTAATTTGGGTTTCATATAACATATATTGCTTATTTAAAATAGAATTTTATTGAAATTATATATTGGGGTGTGAAAATATCAAATGGCAACTTATTGAAGGCAGCAAAACAGGATAGGCTAGTTATAGACAACATGGCGTGGCAATCAACAAACATAAACATTTTATCATTTTAAATTGTATTCATGTTTGTATTTGTGCATGCAAACATAGTAATAATTATAAAGGATGAACAATTTTTGGGACGATCATCCATGCAAATGCAACATTCTGCTATTTAATTGATAGAAATGCAAAGGATAAACAAAGTAATGGTCATTATTAGCTATAATATTGTGATGCCACGCCTTCTATCACAATAATTATCAAACCTATATGAATAAATGAGGCCTAGTTAGAGTTGTGTTAGTCTGCACCTGCGTCAGCGTCTGAATCAATCAAAATACCAAACAATCGAAAATCGATTAACAATAAAAATATGAAATGTAAGAAATGTGGCATAAAGTGATTTAGTTTGCTTGGAATCGTATGCTGAGTAAATGAAGTGTCTGATTCGACCAAGTCTATCTGTGCAGTGTACGAATGTGAAAAATGAATGTGATTGAGCGTTGATGTTGATTTCGAAGAGTTGCCAAACAGTCTACATAGATTACCACAATAATGATTAATGCGTTCATTTCGATCTAAATTAGACTATTTTATTGATTTAATTACTATGGCGAGCATTTTTGATGAGCAGACAAAAAACATCATAAATCGCTTATTCATTTCTTCTTCTTCACACTGAATGAATAAATAAATACATTTGTGAGATATTATGAATGTTCGAATCAACGCATGAAATTAAAAAGAAAATTGCCGTAATGAACGAACGAAAGATAACGCGGTATGAAAAATGAACGAAAACAAAAAGAAAAATGAGTTCGATTTAAGAAAAATTGATAATGTGAATATTTGTTGATATTAAAAATAACGATTTTGGCAATTCTTCTTCTCGGAAAGATTCCAAAAATAACTTTTGCCAGCCCATTTCTCCATAACACTTTGGCGAGTGGTTAAATAAAGAAATTATGCGAAAAAACACAAATATGAATTAAGAACCTGCGAATATTTTCGAAGAAATATATTCTAACGTTTGTGAAACCGATACGAAAATCATCCATTGCTACGCATGTAAAGCTACCGATACCGGATAGTTAAGCTTTGATTTGTAAGCACTACTAAAAGCATTTTTATATTTCTAAAAGTTCTCATTAAATCCAATTGGAAGATTTATTTGCTCGCTCGAATCCAGGTGTTCCCGACCATCGCTAGTGTCAAACAGTAAATGTTCAGTAGCAAAAAAGCCCTTTAATACAAAACGCACTCAGTGGTTACTTGACACATAGAACGCCAAATTAAAAAGGAAAATTAATTTTTTAGCATTATAATGGAAACATTGAAAGCACAATGTGGTTTGGAATTGCTTTTGGTTTCTGATATTATTGATATTTATTTTTTCACCACCAATCTCTGGCTGAATATAGTAGAGAAAATTAGTAATCATTGACCGGAATGGACCGGAAAAGGCAACAAAGTGCGCTGTAAATGGAAAATATTCAGCAATGAATGCTCTAACGGCATCTATACGGTATAATTTGGAAGTATATGTTAATGCTTCATAAGGTCGAGTCTTGATTTCTTTTTCCATATGGTGCTGAAGCGACATCTCACTGCGACAACGTAAGCTTCATACTCACAACAGAAAAAAGTGGCATAAGTTAAGAAGAAGAAGAAGAAGAAGTGCACTGTGTATACTGTAGTTAACGTTGTCGCAGTGAGACGTCGCTAGCAGCAGTCATTTGACGGCTTTAATGTAAAGTAATACATGAAATCGAGGCTTGCATAAGGTTTATCCAAATGTTGGAAATGGCATTTATCAGAAATGACATTTAAAACGTCATTCATGATTCAAGTCAGTGATCTTCTGATAGGGACAAAAGCAATGCAAACTGAACTCTGAAACGTTTTGGATTTGCTGAATATATATTACCATTGCACTTCACTGTGTTTGGAAAAGATTACAATATTATTTAATTCTCATCTCGTTGAAAAACCAGATTCTTTTCGGTGATATATACATTTTTTGGGTCTCTGAATTTAAAGCAGGCACAAAGACGCATATGAGAAAAAAAAAAAAAAAACAAAACCATTGAAGAAATGCTTGGAAAATCGCTATACGACAAAATAGTCGATAATAGCCATTTGTATTTATTTAATGGCTTTCGCTCTTATATAAACATTTACAATTTGTTTAAATGTGCGAAAAAGGAAGGTTATCTGAAGCATTAAGCGCTTGAATTATGTATGGCCCGAGTGATAAAAAAAATGACCTATCACTCAATTTATGATTGGAGAAAAAAAAATTATGTCATGTCAAGCATGTTCATGTTGGTGGTTTGAATTGAGGGTATAACTGAGACCAAGTATAAAATATTCCAATTATTATACGATGGGACAAAAGATATCTAACTTGCTAATTTCAAGTTAACTGCCCAAATCTTTTGAAAATAATATTTGACTAAAAGGAATGCTCGATAATATCCGAATGGAGTTCAAATCATCTGTATTGAAACCAGCCAAGAAATTCGGGAAGTGTAAAAAAATACATATAGCGTAAGATAAATGTATTTTTTGGTGGTCTTTATGCAATAGAGCACTTAAAAACAGAACTAGTAGCTATTTTTCAACTATAAAACAACCAGGAAATTCTTGGAATTCACCTAGGGCGTTGAAGCTCTTTCGAATGTGTTTGAATTTGAGGAAAAAATCTGTTACTAAACCCTTTTATTGGATAAGCATGAACCCGAAAAAACGAATTCCATTGAAAAGTGTTCGGTTTTGGGAACCTTTTTCCATTCAAAAATAAAATGAATCAATAGTTTAGCAGTGAAGAAAATGAATAACGGTTGAGGTATTCCTCGTCTCAAAGTTCTAACCTACCGCAGTTGATGTAGCATTAATATATGCAGACAAAGCTTTAGAAGGCAGCCGCAAATGTTTTTCGATTTAAGATGGGGCAATCCGTTGTATTTATTTGAGCAGGTGCAATTTTTGTCTACGAAGCTATTCCTAATCGAAATCAGCAGTGAATGGTTTCGGCTGCCGAAAGTCTCTTCGGCCATTGTTTTTTTTTTCGTATGTTTCTTTTATCGAAATTGAAACATAAAACAAATGAAATTGCAGACTCACAGCAATCGATGCGTAAACGCTCTTCCATCTCATTTATTCGTTCTCATGAATTTATTTCGTTTAGCTGCTTTAGACAGTTTCGACGTGTATAACCGTTTTTCTCCTTTTCTTTAGATTTTTTCTCTTCTTAGTAACGCTTTACTGTGGTTCAGCTGGGAATGGGGAATAGAGCTTAGGCATTCGGTCGGTTCAACTGGATTCATCATTAACTTATGTGGTTTTGTGTGTGTGTTTTTTTTTGAAGTCTATGATGCGCACAAATACGCATCAGATAAGTTTTGTTGCTCGAAATTAGAAATTCTATTTGATCCACCCAAGAAGTTTATCAACTTCGTTGCATTCGCATCAATCAAAAGTCATTGAACATCAGACGGATGATGGAAAGCGTCTGATTGACCAGTGGAAATGAATTTCCAAAATGATACGAATATGACGAATAACGACCGTGATACTGATTGAAAAATATTTATCCAGGTGTGTGTGAGAGGCATTCAGACGTTGAATTATTTGGCATTTTATTGAATGACGTTTAATACCAATAAGTGGAAATGTATGTTCGCTCTGTACCGCCCCGATATTTAATGCCGTTGATAATATGAACTTGATATTATGTAATCAGAAGTCATGTCTGTAGTCATAGAATTGCAATGGTCATACATAAATTTTTACATTATGATATGAAATTCAATTCTCCCCACCCGTCGATTTATTTACAAAACAATGAAATATGACATTTTCATTAATTTTGGATCAAATTTCAATACTTTAAATAGCATAAATATCAATTTTATCGTAATTTATTAATGGAGGGACATTTCATTGGTTTTATTTACCATTTTGAAGCACAAAGATAAATTCGCTAATGACATTCCATATAGCCCATGCAGTTCATTATTTTCATCGATTTTCATCATTCAATTGTATTTTTAAAAAATTGTTTCTATTTATTTAGGTACAAATGTATGGAAACTGCGTCACATGAAAATCAATTCAACAACGAATTCGCATTTGGAGCCATTTGGAAATTCTTCAGGTGGAAAATGAATGGAAAATAAATAAAAAAGCAAATCCCACGATAGACGTGGGCATGTTTGTGTTTTAACTTGACCAAATACAATGCCATAATTTAAATGTCAGAATACACACCAAATCTGTTGTTTTACAATTAGAACAAATGTATATTCGGCAGTGGGCGAACGAACATTAGCTAATTTAATGAATTAATTGGAACGTTTCGAATGTTTGACCATTTGTGATTTAACCGAATGGACGATTTCCATATATAACGAGCATGATTGCCGGCAAATGAACCGATATGCAATGCGACATTTTTGTCGAGATAAAATTTCACTTGCCCAAACCACGCACGGCTTCATGGTGTGTTTGTGTGCAAGAAATGATATTCGGTTGCCGAATCGGTGCATATTGAATTAATCGGGCTGAGCATTTAGCGAGATAAATCTAATTTGCTGTGAAATGCATCATTTTTCATCTGCTGTTCGGGACCATTTTATTGCCACTCGGGAATCCATTTTTGATGTTATTCCATATAAATAAAAATAATTTTCGCGTTAGTTCTCAAAAATAAATGCAACAGCCGACATTTTGTATGATTTCTACATTGCTCACTTCATGTACTCACAATCATTTTTCTTCCAATTGCGAGCTCTTTATTTTATTTTACATAAGGCAGAGTCATAAATTACAAACGAACGGAGTGGTACGTGTGTATCTCATTGCAGATGGAAATGAAATGTGCTCACTTTTGGAGCTGAGCTGAGCTGAGCTGGGCTGAACGGCGAGCAAATGCATTTGAAACGTGCTACATTCGAAGTATATGGGATCGTTTTTTTTTTGGGTTTCTCTCATTCCTTCCTTTATTTTTCATGCCCATGCCCAATGCCCATGCCAATGCCAAAATATTGCCGAGGAAAAGAAGTTGAATATTACCCGTAAATAGTACATGTAATTCCCAACTTAATATGTCAGCATTTTTGATACTGACACTGTTTCACATCCGATGGTGTAGAGGTGCACGTACCAAGAATACCCTTTGTTCTTAGCACATTTTGTTCAACATCTCATTCGTCCTATTTTCTTTTATTTTTATTACATTCGCTTACATGCTCTTTCGAATTCGTACAGCCTGTATGCCTATGCATAGTTGCGTTGCCGAAAGTCCCAATTTTCGATCGCTGTGTGTATATCTCCGTATGCTCATGTGTAAGAGTTTCTGTTGAACTTTGTTGAATACTTTCAATTTTTTATGGGATTTTCCTACACACCAAAACGCACCGGCTCTTTATGTGTGTATAAACTGATGGAGAACTGAAATTGATCAATGTAACTTTGATGTAGAATGTGGTGAACATTTAAACACTGTTCCCAAGCCAAAGTTGGTCGAGCTTTGTGCATACGTGATGAGAGTTCACTTTTCTATGCATCAATTGAATAGATGATTGAAATGCGAACTTTATTTGCATAAAGTATATTCAGTTGAGCAAATCACCACAACAAAGTCAACAGCAATGTACATTACTCTTCCGAAAGTTTGTTGTTGTTGTTTTTATGTATCACACATTCACTCAAGCCGAAAAGCATTTCGGGCCATGTATAGCAATATATATCGTTCGAGTTTCATTACAATGTCATGTGTAAGATGATTTTTTCGCTTTTAAGTATTATCGATCCGATATATACCACATTGTGATGATGTACACTTGCAAAGAAAGAAACAACGGTGCATCGATTCAACAGGAGTTCTACATCAAACACCATAAGTTGTGTACGTAATATGAGTAAAAATCCATTTTTTCGAATAAGTGCTTTTATTTTGGAATTTGGAAGAGGGCGGAAAAAGCCATACCGATTGATTGATCAAATTGAATTTTCGTGTTAAAGAAAACGGAAAATATTGAAAAAATCGCAAACAGCAATAAAGAGTGATTCATTGATATCATCTTCTGTGTGATGTGACTGAAAGGAAGAAATAATAAAAAGAATTATCGAGAGCTGTTGGCAAAAATGCAAAAGTTATTAAGTCACAGAGAAGTTTACAAACCAATCATCTGTATACAATCACCACACAAAGCGTGTGCTTATTCCATAGAAGGTTCATATTTGAACTACGAAATTCCCCATTCTCAATATCTGGTATTCATGCTTTGATTTGTCGCCACATTCGCTTTGAATTTTGAATGTTGCATTTTAAAGGAGTCAAAGAGAAAAAAGAACACGAAAAAGGAATCCCGGACAAGCGAAAATGGTAAACGGCAACAATTTTGATAGCATGAAAAATGCCGTCGAATCATTTATTAAGTTGTAACAAAAACCCTTTTTTTGATCCCCAGATTTGTCCCGTTTTCCCTTCCTCTCTCTCTCCTTGCAGTTTTTCTCCTTTTTTCGGTATGAAACAAATCGTACGACGTGTTCATTTTGCTTAAGTAAACAGATTTTTTTTTCCACTGCTGTTTGTTTGCTTTGCGACGAACCGAAGCGGACCCCTTTTATTTCAGACATGCATTTTTAACCGAATAAAAATTGCTTGCGCTGCACTCATGCAGACTGCATACTGACACGGTAATCAATGTAATGGCTTGTGCATGGAAACAATGCTTTTTGCTGGTAAAACAAAAGGCTCAGGTTGCGTGGAATTCAATATATTTTCAGCATGGAATTCATTCATTCATTCAAACTAACGCATTTGCTGCATAATACTGATCTTATGCTGTGCACAAATTGGCCGTTAGATAATTTTTTTTCTCTCGCTGTCAAGAGGAGCCAGTCGAGTGTAGCGCTCTGATAAGTTTCACAAGATTTACGGAGAACTTTACATGCGGCCAAATATTCCACGCATATTTTTGTCGATGATATACGAGTGGATGTCGGAACAACAATGCGAACTACAATTAGTTTCTATGGCATTGCTACGAAACGATTCTGTGGAATTTTGACTTTCCACTTGAGTAAAATCCATGACGATCAGCCCCGTGCTACTGTTAACTTTAAATTGAAAAAATATGAGTAGCAAAGCACTTTTTATGCGAAAAAAATGCCACTCTTTTTGTTGAACTAATAACCTTAGAACGGCTTTTATAACATTGTACGAGTGTGTTTTTGTTGGTTCAAATTAATGTCAATCAAGCACAGTAGGGAACTTCAAGCCAACAAAGCCAAATAACACATCAATTTTAACAGTATTACAAAGCATTTTTTGCAGTTTCACTTTTCAGTCCGATCGATTTAATCCGGCCAAAGCATGCACTGGCAAGAAGACATTCTCAATCAATTTTTGATTGGTTCAAAATTGCAGCAGACTTCGTGAGAAGTAGAAAATCGTTTGGATTTTCTATGTACAGTTGGAAGTGAACGTAATTAACGGCAGAATCCTGAACTAGGTCACGAAATTCACTTGAACACATAAATTACGTTTAAATTAAAGACGTTACGATTTTCTCTAGTTTTAAACATCTTTTTGGTTAGATTGGTGCTTCGTCTTGTTACAATATATATACATTGGTTCCAGATCAGAAGCTAAGGACAATCACTGTCGAAAATGCAAAATCTTTATCGCAAGGAGTTTCCTATCGAAAATGATTTTCCTGATTCAAGTTGTTGCACACACAAACACACACACACACATCTAAATTGCTCGACAGCTTACTTATTTCATTTCGAAAACTTTCCACCGTCAATGGGTAAATAAACCGACAATCGACAACAATGTCTCGTGCAGTGCACCGTTTGCCTCGAATCGATCTCAATCAATTGTTAGACATAGTTGCATGCAGTCCAGTCCATTGTGGCTGTGCAGTGCTTGTAATTTTTCGATGGCCAGCACACATGTTCATCAATTCGTTATTTATTGACTGAATGGTGTTTGTTTTGCTTCACAAAATGTCCATGGAAATGGTTACAGCGGCGTTGTGATTCGCCAAGAGACGATGTTGAAAACAATGTCATACTATCACGGAAAGCGAACGATACCAAGTTTGGCCATGTAGTTTCTGTTACACATTGTTTGCTTAGGAAATTGTTGACTGCTTGTGGATTTGTTGATTCTCTTGCCTATTCAATCAAATGGTATTAAACGATGACAGAGATTTACGTTGAATGCGGGAAATTTATTTTCAAACTTTTTTACAACGTACTTTTTGTCTGTCGTCGTTCTCTGCATTCAACCATTGGACGTGTCCCGTTCGAAAAGGAAGAGCAAAACAAAGCGCTTTATCTCTGTTACAAAGGACAATATTAACGTATCTTAAATTGCTGAAAATCATTTCGTGTGATGGTCAGAATTTATTCATGGCATTGTTGACTTTTCAGAAAAACTTATCCTTTTGCCGGCAACTTGATGAGAAATCGGATTTCAAGCAATATAATTGCTTTTTCTGCAGAAAAAAAAACATATTTACTGAATGTGATGCGCCTTATTAAAATAGCCGCTTGTTTGAATGACACCATTTCAACATTCACAATATTCCATTGCTTATAACGACAGATGTAATGCAAACAGCTCTAAATAAGGCCACTTGCCGAATGAACCCCATCTTATTCACTGGCTCGACTAAAAATTCAAATATATGCGAAATTAAAAGTCACTCGTTATTTGTTGTATGCCGCTGCACAGCTTTTTGTTCCATACAATCAATTAGGTTTTATGATCCGCAGTATAATAAAGTACTCGTTCCTGGAACTTAGGTTGTAGTCCATTCTCATAAAACAATTCCTTTTCCTCTGTTTAGGCTTTATACATATCACCAACGGTGATTCACCATGTTCAGGGAATAGAAGGTATTACCACATATTATATTATTATCATTAGATGAGAAATGCAAAAATTTGTTTCATAAATATGACGTAGACTGCATGTGGTGATGATGTCAATGCATACCGCAAAGCCACTGGAAATTTTCTCATGAAAATTATTTCATTTATGCATTTATTACAAACACGTTATTTCGTTCAACAGGAGCAAATTCGTTTAAAATTTTCTTCAATTCATGTACTATCTCCAATTTAATTTGGATTTTGATTTTCTGAGTGGGTACTGGGTATGCACTTCAACACACAAATGCCGTTTTGTTGGTATTCACAACTCAAGTACATACAATTCTATGCCATACTCTTTTTAAGCTATGCACGTACCAATATATTCAAGCAATGGCACAATGCGAAAATTTGTGCTTTCGCACTGAATACAAAGCGTGGCTCTCTCGGTACATATCACATTGTGATACCGTTGAAGCTAAGTAAAACGCTAACGAATGGCCATTATTTTGTGTAACCGACAAATAAAATGCCGTATAAATATTCCTCTCATCCGATGCATAAATATCCATGCGCATTGCGCACCTCATCCAGGTTGCATTAGGTATCGCAACGTTTTCGAACGCATAAAGTGTTTTCATTTTTAAGAGTCTCACCATGTCAACATTGAGAGGAAGAGAAGGAGAAACAGTGAATTTTTACAATTTCTGGGTACACTGAACAGAGTAATAATGAGATTTTGTCCCAAACATTAGTTGTTGCGATGAACGGTATCCATTATTGTTGCTCAAAACCGGAATAACATAACATCCAGGATCTGGACTTTGTGTGTACTGCAAACTTCAGTTTTAATTGCTTTTCTTTCAGCAAAAATGTGAAAGCGTTGAAAGCAATAGTCGAAAGAGCAAATATTTGAGAATGAAGTAGCCAAAATACGGAAAATCACAATTAAAGTTGTTTGAATTCATCCACCCATGTGAAATCCCCCATTGGGCCGATCACCATTCCCAGATTATAGAAAATAGACAATGAATGAAACACCCAAGCAAAATGACCAATGACATATGTAATATAAGGGCTTTGTGAATGCGTCATCACATGGCAACGGCAACTGATTTCTTAGCAAATAAAACAATTATTCTGTGCTTTTACTTTATTTGCATTTCTAGATGAACGTATGAAACAATGAGCTATGTCGTCGAATTGTCTTCTGTTTTTCTGTAAGCATCGTACACGTGAGAGTGATAAAGTAAATACGAAGTGATTGTCAACAGACATGCTAACCAGATGCTATGAAAATTAAATAACTTAACTGAATTCTGGAATCAATTTCAATGGTTTTATCTACCTTTTCGGTCGGTGTTGTTTTCGGAATACAGACCAATTCATTGTTCCAACTGTTCAAATATGACTTGAGCGAATGTGAATGCAAATGAAAATGGTTAATGGAGTTTTACTCGTTACGGAAACAAAAGAATAGCAAATAAAAATCATCCATACTTTTAAATGGCATTTAATCGCCGATGGCGCCGCCATATGCTAGCCATTTGCTGTACGAGTGTAAAAAGCTGCCACTAAATTCTCGTTCAAAGTATGTCCATATCCCTATTATATTTCATTGATATTTCCAGTGAAAACTTTATTTGCCGCTCAAATCTGCAGCGGCAAGACGAAATCTTGATAATTGCAAACCGATTGAATTTATTCGGAAGTGAAGATCCTTCGGCTATTGTTATTTTCAATTAAAATGAAATTGAAAAAGTTACCCAGTTCCGTAATGCAACGCAAGTTCGATAAACAAAAACCATTGTGTCCAAAGAAAAATAGAATGGCAAAAAATTCAGTGAAGATATGTTGATGCGAAAGCTGAAAATAGAAAGCTATTGCATGAGTTTTAGATTAGCTTTCTATTATTGCGTGGTAAAAACAATGGGCAAACATTCAACAAAATCAGCATAATGCAAATAGCTTGTATGTATCGACAACACCTGAAAAACACAGAACGCTCACTCAGTTCATGATATGTGTTGTGGTCGGTGGTGGGTGAGCAAAATAGTTTGCAACTGAATCCACTTGAATCAGTATTAGTGAACGAAATTACAATTTCGAGAAGAAAGTCAACCATCACCATCACCACCACTACCATAGCAGCAGCTCATTATTTTGGAGCGTATTGTTAGGAAAAATGAGCCTATTGTCGATGATTTTGGCTCGTTTGTGCTTCGCTCAGCATAATCATGCTTGCTGGTTTTGAAAGGGATGGAGCGAGAATCATGCAACCGAGATATACACGTATCCAAGTCTATTATTGCTTGTAGATCAACAATGACTCTGCTCAAATACAATAAATTACCCAAACAGTCTTGGGAATGATTTCTTACGTCTTTTTTTCCGCATGCGATTCAATTACGATGGGGCATTTTGTTTAGTTGGCGTAATTCGCACTGTGGAAAATGCTCTAGGAAGTAAACACAGCTAAGCACATGCACGAAACCAATCAAAAATAAAACAATCGTAAAAACGTTTAGCTGTTCCTCTTTGTTTTTAGTTTTCGTCGCGTTCGATCGCCACATTTCTGCTGTATGTGTGCGTCTGTGTGAAATGTGGAAAGAAAAAACGTGGGCAATGACTGTGCGGCTGATGGTTGTGCGAACGAGTAAGTGAGAGAAAGTAGATATAGCGCACCGCACACGCTACACCAAAGCGACAAAAGAAACAACTCATCTTTGTATTGAGCAATCTCCGTGGATAATAAAATAAATAAAAGGAAGTACGAAATGCGAAAGGGAAACAATTTCATAGTGTGTATTTCGATTTGATTCCACTGTCTCTCCGCCTCATCGTTCACTGCCGATTTCACTTTGCAAACGGCGTTTTTTTTTCTTTCTTTCTCTCGTTCTCCTTTTTCTCATTCGAATGTTACGTTTTTTGTAGCTCTTCGCTTCATTCCCTGTGCTTTTGTTGTGTTTTATTGCCGTGATGTGAATTGCCTTTTAAGCAGAATCACATCATCGTGTTGTCCGTGTTGAAAATAGTGTGCACATTTTCCTTGACGGTTTTACATGAACCCAACTAAACCGAATCAAACCAAACCAAGCCAGGCCAAGCCAAGCCAAGCCAAGCCAAACCGCACCAAACCAAACCGTATCGCACGTTAGACGTATTTATTCTCGATAAATAGCTCATGCATAACGACAATGACTGACTTTTGCACACATAAACTCAAGTTTCGCACCATATCTGGTGTT
Organism: Sitodiplosis mosellana; assembly: GCF_009176505.1. NCBI lineage: Eukaryota > Metazoa > Arthropoda > Insecta > Diptera > Cecidomyiidae > Sitodiplosis > Sitodiplosis mosellana. The sequence continues at coordinate 18,359,098 of NW_022595244.1, read as the reverse complement.
CAGTTTCGGTGTACGGATTTATATGGAAAATGATGGTGAAAAACCAACTTTTCGCTTTGCACGCAACATATATAAATTTAATGTTTCAACAGCTGCAAACCATTTGGAATTCCATTACTGTTTGAGTGTGGCTCGCTGATATCTTCAGTGTTCACACATATTTTTCCATCAAACAACGATGGTCAGCCATTGGTCTTGTTGATTTAAAACCGCTCAAACTATCGGCAAATTTAAACTCGTCAAATAAATAACATTGATTATTATTTTGCCGAATGTGTTGACGACGACGGTGGTGGCAGCAGTAACACCAATGCAGCTCAATTGCATATGACCATCAATTTCACTTGAGATCGACGCAACACTAATCCAATGCCCATTTTTCTTCACCTAAATCTCGCATTCAAAAGTTGAAAACAATTTATGATCGAATAAGAAACGACTTTGAGCTTATGGCGTGTGCTCTTAGTTTTCGAGTATTTCTGCGGTGAAAAGTAGTTGTGACCATCAATTTCTTGGAAACTATCTGAGAAACCGGTTTGCACGTTCAAATGCATTGAAATAGTACAGTTTGGCCGGTGGAGCACTGTATTTTGGTGCAAATGAAAACAGAACTGCGTTGCACTGTCGATAATGGCGGTGTCGACAAATAAAATAGCAAAATCACATAAATCGAAGTTCAACTCGCTATAAATATTAAGTTTTGCAAAGAATAGAACGAAAAGAAAAACTATCCAACGAATGCAGACTTCATGCACCACTTTGCTGCATAAGTGCTGAGGGAAATTACTTTGATTTTAGCACCAATTTCAATTTCAAATTTCAAAGCTCAACAACAAAAACCGCATTGATCGAGTTTCTAACTACTTTGCTTACCAATTGAAGAAAGGACATATTTGGGAGAAAAAATCGACGCTTCTATCCATACATTCACATGATGTGTATTCGCCATCACAAGAAGAACAGCATTCGCTCAGCTTGGCGACTTAATTCCATGAACTTTTACCGAAGAAACATAAAACTTGCTCTTGTTCGTGTGTCCTTCTCTATGCTCTCGCTTCTAAGCTTGCTTGTTTCAACTAAAGCAATACGGTGTATGTTTGGCTTGGCCGAGGCTGTTGGCATGGTTTTTCCAACAATGGTGTATGCAAATTTCATGTCATATTTATAGTGCGATACCAGCTTTTTGCCATACCTTCCCTATTCATACGATGTGTTCGTATTTAGCAGCGTCGTTTAGAGGTGTTCGATTCTTTCTCTCTCTCTCTCTCTCTCTCTCTCTCTCTCTCTCTCTCTCTCTCTCTTGCTCAATCTCACCCATTGTGTGAATCTTCATTCGATCATGTATGTGTGCATGTGAACAAAACATTTTTGTTGCTTGCTTCTCGAATGAATACTCATCCGCTGCTTTTTTCAGTATGTTATTGCTACAATTTATAATAGCGATGGAACTGTTACCAGTTTGTTGTAAAAGTTTTTGAAGATTTTTATGCAAAGTTTCGGTCATTGTATTTTCTCGACTCACTGAACTCACTCATGCATAACACTTAACTTTGCTCAATTTGGCCTCATTTGCATTCTTCCTTTGTATTAAATGTGCAAACGGAAACACATTCCATTCAACCAATCACATCGAATGCAACCGATTTTTCTTGAACATTTTTTATTCATCTTAAGATTCAAATGAAATCAACCAATGGCACAATTCTATGTTGGCAGTGCTGGCTCTTTCAGCCAAGAAATGCATAGCGACGAAACTCTTCTGTAAAATCTGAAAACTTGTTGTTATTGATTGTGTGAAAATAACCGTTGCTTACTCTATTTTACTTTTCAATAAAATTTCTTGAAAATTTTATTAAACATCAACTTGAATCAGGTATTATTGGATCAGTTACCGAAAATCTACAATGCCGACCAAAAATGATGGATTCAAAGCACTTCAGTTCTTTCGAACGGATTCGCCGAATTGTTTGCGTCCAATGCTGTAAGAATAGCCTCTTGCGACTTTTCAGCAGCCACAGTCACGACGTAGAACTAAGTTCTATAATGGTATTATCATATGTATTTGTCTCTTAAAACTAATCTTAATTGATATTTGTTGCTGTCATCATCCAACATCATCTTTCTTCACTCGCACTCGTCGTTGTATTCGCTGTAGTTGTCACTGTGATCGCTCTCCGATGATGATACTGATGCACTGCTATCACTGTCACTATGGTAGTCTTCGGTGAAATTATCAAATTTACCAAGATAACAGGCAGCCAATGTTGTCTTGTATTGCTGGGGATAAAGGAAAATGAAATAAATATATATTTGAATAATTGAATAGTATCCTTTTTCAATTAATTACCGGTTTTGGTTCTAGTCCACTGACATTTGGCTTGTTACGACGACGTTTGGTGCGATGATAATTTTTGGTGGCACGTCTTCTTGCTTCATCCAATTCCAATCTTCGTCTTTTAGTTCGATCGTTTTGTCTTGACCCCGGTTCGGTGAAATTTGCAGGTCGGGACACATCATATGTGTCGCAATAAACTGTATGTGTAAGTAAAAATATGGGAAAACAATTCATCAAAAGCGCAATTATACCAGCCTCTCTGATCGTCTGTACAAATAGATAGGAAACGTCAAACAAGAAGAATAAAGCGGTACCTGGCGACTGGTTGGAGAAATAGAGAATCATGCACATAGCTTGCTGTAACAAGTCTGCGTCTGTGTAAGTGCGTCTGTGTAATTCAAACGTTGAAAGTATGACACGTTGCACTTAGTCCCCAGGTGCCGCTTTATTGTTTACTATTTTCATGATCAGAAAGGCTGAATTATACCAACATTAAGTAATACTTAAACAGTGTTCGAATGTTGATTGAAGCATTGATGTCGCGATTTAATGATCTTGATGCAACCGCATCTAACGCATAAGCGCCATTGAATTGGTGTCGCTTCCAAATAGAAAAACACACATCAATGTCGTCGTTCTCAATTTGACGCATTCTCCATTTGATTTTGCGCTGTCGAAATCGTTTACCCGTCATCTTGGAAATTGTGTGCTTGCTCTTCAACGTAATTTTCTCTAAATGAGCGTATTTCTGATTTTTCGGAAGTGTTTGACCTTTATTAGCAGCCTTTCGTTCAGTTTGTAATTCACGCTTATTCTTCAGCACGTATATCGTTTTTTCCGGCAATGGTGATCGCATCATTGGCAACATTCCCTTCAAGTTCATTGGTTTACACATCAAACAGACTTTGGTGCGACTCTTTTCCGTTCGTTTGCCATGATCCCGCGGTCGATCCTCCTTCTCTGCCAGGCTACGGCTCTCACCTATACGGGCATCCAGTAGTACTTGACCACAACGGCAATAGCATTTGGACGTACGATGTTCACTACCGTAATACACGGTGCACTGCGGATGTTCGTCAAGCAGTTTGAATAGACCGTGTAGTTTAGTGGTGCTGTAACCAAAACCCAATGAGTTGGCCCCAGGTAGCTTGTCGCCGAAGGGTTGTAACAGTGATATGATCGGCACATGAGCACCATCTCTACTGATTGCCATTATTGCCATGTAAATGAATAGAATGTCTACATCTTCTTCTTCTTTTTCTCATCATCAATTGCATACGACTTATGGTAACTTTCCGTAATCATTAGAGGTGGCGCTAGTTATGCGCATCAATTGACTTTTGCATTGGCTCTTATGTACTGTGCGTGCCTTTTGCTTGTCGCCAACAATTACAACCACATCTTTGCTCCGGCTAACAATCATGCGAGCGATATAGACCAATGTGCTTCTCGTTTGCGCCAATGCATCGTAGTCGATTTTAGCATACTCTTTGCTGCCATACGCTGCCATGGCTCGTGTTAAATACTTCAGTGTATGTCGGGCATATGTTTTGAAATCGGGTGATCGGCTGCTGGGCTGCAGATTTTTTGCAGAAGTCCTTGCGATTGCCTCACGATCTTTCTTCATCTCATCGTCGATTTGATTGGTTATCGCTTCGCGTTGCTTTTTGAAAACTTGCTTCTTACACATTCGATCGTATTCGTGAGAGGAAAATTTCAGATGGCGATAATCTCCCGTTATATGATCGATGATCACACCACAGATCATAGGGCGTTTGCCCACATCCAGCACTACTTCACGATTGCACTTTTTTAATTTTTTGCGTCTTTTCTCCTTTTCTTTCTTAGGCAGCATCATCATCATCATCAACAGCTTTCCGTTTGGTGCCGGCTTTAATGTTGACACTTTGTTGTTGTTGTTGTTGTTGTTTGTATTTTATCTGTTTGATTGTAGTTGGTTGCTGCACATTGATCGGTAGTTTGAATACGTTGCCGCCATTGTAAATTACATCGATGAAAATGAAATGCCACAATAATTTCTGGATCCATTTGTAGCCATGGACGCATATACAATTCATGAACATGGTTCGATATAGATGGAAAGCATCATTGAAGATACTACACTGAAATCCAATAGTGGGTGGTGCTTTTATTTCAAAATCTCTGATGCAGTCTTTAACGGTTTTATCAAGATTTGTCACGTCCTTCAGTAATATTTTTAGTATACTCTGATAGATCGTCAGCCTCGGTGGGGCGCCTTTGGCCACCGATTTTACCGGCTTTTTTCTGTTGGCCAATATTTTTATTTATTTTGCCCATGTTTGTTTCTGTTTGGTGATTGGTGATTGGTGATATAAATTAAAGGAAGAAGTAATTTGAAATAAATTTAATCTATTTTATATTATAATGGTCAAAAGTAAATAATATTCGGGAAATAAGTTGAGACAATGAGTAGAAAAGCCAACAAATATTGATTTCCTACAATTATTGAGTTTTGATTTGGCTTGGATACAGCTGCTTCTGTCGAGACATTAGAAGTGTACTCCAATCAATCTGTGTCTGACAATCACATGTGCATGTGTATGTGCGGATGTATGGAATTCAAGATTCTTCGCGCTCAGAGCAATACAACATGTAACAGTGTATTGCATCCGATTTGAGTCCAAATCTCTGAATTCATTCGAAAATGAAAAAATTCAAACACTTTTCTAACTTACCGAGTTTTATTTTCTCTCCTGTTTTACAATCACTTTTTTTTCCCAGATGACACAAAATTATTCCAAGTCCTATTGTTGTTCACTTCACCTTAGTTTACTTCAATTTACTTCAGTTTAGTTATTCACTTGTTGGCTGCACAGTTGAGACTGAATTCTGCTCTGAAATTGCGCGGTATTTATACAAACACAGCAAATACAGAGCTTCGGAGTTGAGCTGCGTGAATTTTTGGGGGACGAATCATTTTCGTTACTGTTAACAACGTCAATTTCTGTAATTCGAACAATCAAATATTTCATTATTTCTACGTAGTCGTAGTCGTTGTCCAACCCTTCAAAACCGGTGCTGAATACGATTGGTATATCAGCCAAATTTTCGGCTTCGGATAGTTGTTCTGGCGGCTTTGGATGGTTATTAGCCGGAACCGATTCGTTGGCTGGAACCACTTCTTTTGCCGAAACTCCCAAGCGCGACTCCACACTTAGCTTCTAAATGTGACACCGTAGTAAGTGTGGGCATACGTTTTGCGAATAAGCGACAAAGAGAATGGAAACAAGTGCACGTGTGGTAGTGAGTAGCCTGATGCGATGCTTCTCATGTAGCGACTAATACACTTACTACGGTGTCACATTTAGAAGCTAAGTGTGGAGTCGCGCTTGGGCATCCAGCTCGTTGAATGTTTTGAGAAAATAGTCAAAACCATACATACAACGTCACTTTGTGTTCCAATTATTCTGATGAAAATCACCGAGCGTGGTTCAAACTCAAAGTCTTGCCATCCTGTGAGATATTCATTTCGTTTATCAACGGCTATTATCCAAATATCTTGGTCCACAGATGTCTCGATCAAAAACGAATATTTTTTCGGATGATTTATGTTGTTTCCAAGCAGCATTCGCAACGAACCAACGTGGTAAAGCTGATTGAGTTGCAATAAGATGTAACGATCTTTCTCGTGGCAAACCGGTTGATTAAGTGTGGAGTCGCGCTTGGGCTACTTCATCAACCGGCTGTGGGGGGGTTGTATTTATTTGCACCGGACCTCTAATCATCACTAATGTGCCATCAGGAATGGGAGTTCCAACCGGCTCAAATAAAACATTTGATAGCTCGAAAATTAACGACATGTCTTCCAGAAAAAAGAAAGAAAAGAAAAAAAAGAGAAAAAAAACAAGAATCAGAACAAAGTAAAAGTAAATAGAAAAGCGAAATGACTCGAAAGCAATCAAAAGAAATGAAAGATTTAGCTGAAATAGCGTCATCTAATAAAACTGGTATCCGAATGGAATGCAGAAAAAAAATGCAGAAACTCAAAAACGCAGAAAGAAAATATGCAGAAAGAAAATTTGCAGAAAGAAAAAATGCAGAAAGAAAAAATGCAGAAAAACGAAATGCAGAAATCCAAAAACGCAGAAAGAAAAAATGCAGAAAAAAAATTTGCAGAAAAGAAAAAAATGCAGAAAACCAAATTTTATTTACGATTTTTTCGAAAATTTGTTTCACAGTCCGATGCGTGTTTTTTCAATCTGGCACATCAGCCGAATAAGTGCCAGGCGATAGTTTAGGCCGCCCGGAGTTCATAATGGGCCATGGTTTTGGGTAAAGGTGATGGTAATCGTATGTTTGACATATTTGGCTATATTTGAAAATTGAGAGAAATATTTCATATAGATATAGTCAAAATAATATCGGGTAATACCAAAAAACGTCAAAATGTGGCTTAAATATGCCTTAAATATATCAAATATTCCAAATATTTGAAATATGACGGAATATGACTAGAATATAGAAATATATGAAAGTATTGCCGTATTTCAGGCATCGCAAGCCCTTCGAAAAAACGCCATCTAACGTCGTGCTCGTAAATTATTTTACTGTACATTTAGATGGTTGAGCTTGAACAAAATTTCGACACTATGTATAAACTTGGAAAGAGCTTGCTAAACTTGATAAAATACATGAGAAAAAGAAGCCTCACCAGTTTGAGTGCCAATTTCACGATGCAATCGCTCGATCACCGCTGGAGTATCATCTACAGCGTTGACCTCGTCAGCTGTGGTGTCAACATACGAAGCATTGGCTTCTTCTTCATCGGCATCGTCATCATCGGCATCACCACCATCTCCACCGTCTCTGCCATCACCGCCGTCACCACCGTGGCCACCATCTGGAACAAATTTCAAATCGCAAATCAATTTATTTGGTTTATTTTGCAAATTTCTTCACATCAAGTCCATTTGTTGATTTTCGAATGGATTCATTCTGACTACTCTGCACATAGTAACTCTCTTTTACACCGTTCCGCTATGATCGACGAATCTGTAGATCTAGTTTTGCGGGAGCTGATTCTTCAGAGCACAAAAATAACAAGTGAAAAAGACAACTCTTGTGTCGAGTTGGCACTGCCAATGAACCCACCTCAATAGACTCAAGTATGATTCCATTCAAATATACTAATTAAATACTGAAACAGTCTCAAATTGTCGTCGTTCAACGTGATACTTGCCGCCATCGGCATCATCATCATCATCATAGACTCGAACGCAAACGAAATCTTTGGCCATACATTTGCCATATGATGAATGATACGTTAACGAACCGCGTTGCTTGAAACGTTTGGAGCAATTTTCGCATTGAAATTTAACGCGATTTGAACCGTGAAACTGGTTAAAGTGCTGGTTGCAATTTTTTTATTCAAAAAGTGCGTGGAATACGTCTCGTGTTTGCACAAAACGCGGCCGTGCACGGTTGACACATGATCGCGGAACGCGACGATCGACTCGGACGTAAAACTACAAGATTTACATGCATGCATTTTTTTTTACTTTTAATTTAACTACGACTAAGGCAACGAAAAGAAACAAAGAAGAAAACATACCGAAAGCAAAGAAACAAATGAAAAAAAAAAAAATTTGATGTTCCTAGACATTAATGTTTGTGCTATCGTTTGTGATCGTTTGTGTTGTTTATCATCAAAGCACGTATAATTGCCATCTCAAGAAAATAATAAAAAAATATTTTTTGATCAAAATAGAATTATTTAATAAATACAAAAAATCGTATTCAGTTGGACTTTCGATAAAAACAAAGATGCGTTGCAAATTATCGATGAATCGCAAGTGGTCCAGGATCGAACAACCATCAACGAAAAAATCATATTGCTTTTGCTTTTTATTTAAAAAAAAAGTTGTGTTTTCCTGATGTGATGATGAATTCATATGTGAAATTTGACACCAATGAAGGAATTTAATATTTTTAGTGCATAAAGTGGGCGAAATAACGCATGAGCAATTTGATGTCCGTGAACATCAATATTGGTGATTAGCAAGTTTCAATTTTTTTCCACTACGCGGTACTCGGACGCTGCGTGTACGAAACTTCGCTTGTATGGTGGATGTCACGTGGATGGGCGGCACCCAATACTTCAATTTAACACATTGGTTTTCGAAAAAGTAGAGTATGTTTGCATGAATGGTTAAAAATATTAACTTATTTCGACGAAGAGTATCAGGAGTTCATAATTGTTAGCATTAAAGAGAGAACGTAATCGAGCTCTGCTTATTGTACAGCATCACCATGAAATAACACAGAAGAAATATGACAAAATACATACTCTACTTTAACAATTTTTAAGCCGAAAGAAACTTCCTCTTCTCTTTCGAAATAAAGTCAATGAAACATACACTACTCTCAATCTCACCCATAGATATGTCTTCTACAATGTTTTAAAACATTTCAAGATCTTCATCTTTGCTTGAGATACTTGCCTCATATCTCGTACCAGAAACACAAAAATGATTCGTATAAAAAAACGCGGTTTCGACTAATCCTATTTTTATTCTTATTGACACAAAAGTATGTATTCTTCAAAGCGACTTACTGCGTGTGACTCCTTCCTACTAAACTATAAAAACATTCCGTTACATGTGTTAACTTTAATTTATAAATGAGAGTTGTAACATCGAAGAAGACCGCATCTCAACAAATATATGCATTTTATCTTGATTAACACGACGAAATGCTGCATTTTCTCGCATTCATCAGTGCCAATAAATCTATGTATGGCATTTTAATCGAATTAAATATTCGCATATCAATATCGGAATGTATGTGATATAAAACGCATCACTGACCTACTCTACATATTCTTCGTCTACTCTCTATCTCCCTATACCACGGAAACACACAGATCGGATTGTATGACAATTATAAGGGATGAATAGTAGCGAGTGAGTATGTTTGATACGCGATGCAAAATGCCGCTCTAGTAATCTATCTATACTGTTTGAGACCGGGTGGGTGCTTAACGCATTCTCAGTTATATTTGCTCTCTTTTTCTGCTCTAGTAACGGCAAATCAACATCAAGTGGAGGAATAATATATCTTGCTTAAATGAATTTGAATTTGGCATGTTATTTACGTTTCTCATTTGTTCAATATCGCTGAGTCGAAGTGATATTTTTTTGTTGTATGTAACGAATGAATATGCTTTGCGCATGACTGTTGACCACATTTCAGTTTCGGCAGCATAGCGTGTCGTCTCTTTCAAACAATAGCCATACATGCTTTCAAGTGAGGGAGCGTGACGTGATTCCACGGAATCCACGGATTCCAGTCATTTCCCCGCCGGTTGATTCTTCAAATGCTCACATCAACTCTCTCGCTCACATTTCGATCTGGATAATCCAGTTGCCGCAATTTAAGGGGTGCTGTTTTCCAACGTTCGTTTGCATCGAAGTTAACACACAGCAGAGAAATTACATATTTGTAACGTTTATGCCACCGATTCTGTTCAGTTGTTTCGTGGCACTTGAAAAGTCAAAAGCAAAAGAGCATTTTTTCCTCCGAAAAATTGATAAACAGCGAACCAACACATCTCCAATTTGAAAATTTATTTTATGTGTTGTTTTCATTCCATCTCAAAATCAGCTCTTCGATTGATTGAAAATCCAAAGAAAACAAAAATATCAAATGCAAAAAAGGCAACGCTTTATCTGTTTATTTTGATCAGAATACCCAGACAATTGACTCGTGAACATATATATATTTGAACTTTTTTCTGAAACATAAATACCTACACGAGTAAAATATGAGTCTGCCGTGAATGTGTGATTTGTAGCCAAATTGTAAACACCAAGTCGATAGATAAAAGAGTGGAAAGAAACAAAAACCATACATAAACTCTCTTTTTTCCTTCTAAATGTGAAATGAAATGGGTGAATATGTTTTTGTGTGTGTAATGAAGGGAGTAAATATAGAGTGAATTAAGTGATAAGAAATCATGAAATATTTCGCGAGCACTTTCGTAAGCATATCGTAAATAAAATAGACAATTTCCTTAACAAAACTAACCGCATCCGAATCGAGTTGTTGGAAAACAAGAGCGATTAAGTAGAATAATTCAAACGAAAGGGTCTCATATTTCTATTTCTACGTGATGTGATTAGAATTCAAGGAGGAATCCATAATTTTTCTGTTCTCTTTCGAATGTGCGTGTGTGACTGAACTGGCGACAATTTATGCATTAAATTATAGTCGTCGAGCCTGTATTTTGTTCCACCGAAAAAACGAAAAAGGGATTCATTGTGCTGGTTGGTAAAAGTGTACAACAGAGAGAGAGAGAGAGAGAGAGAGAGAGAGAGAAGAAAAATATGATATGACGTTAGAGTTTATGCGTCAGTATACCGAACAATGAAGAATATGAGAAAGGTTTGAATCACGTCATCAACATTTTTGCGTATAATTTTCTCTGTGCGGGGTGTGAACATCTCGCCGTTGCCATTAACTCCAAGTGACACAATAAGCAAAAACCATAAATAACCGAAAGACAATAGACGAAAAATGAAAGACCACATCTGTGATTGTGAAATGAATAGAAAAGAAGTAAATAATAACATTTAATGAAATCCTTAAACGCACGTGAACCATATGTACTGTTTCTTCGACTACTGAAGCTTTGAACTCGAAGTGCCAACGGCAATAGCAAACAGAAACAATAGCATCACGAATCATTGCTATTGTTTTGTGTCCGAATATCAATTTTTTGTTGTTGTTGTTGTTGGTCGTGGATTATTCCTCCGATTTAAACGGATTAAATACAAGGCTTATGGCTTATGGATTAATTGAAGCAAACCAGTGTAGACGCATTTAATGCATATTGAAGTGGTTGGTCCGGTAGATACTATTTATATACACCAAAGAACTTCGATATTAAGTCAAAAGTGTGCAAAGGATTTAGTGGCTGACCCTTTTGTGCACACTAATTTTAGCACATTCATCGGTTATTTTTGGGGGCGAGTTTTTCGTGTCATACGCTTCGATGCTGTTACTATACTGACGATTCACTATTTTTAGCGACAGATAGCACCCAATCCCTTTTGTATTAACTCATAAAAAAGGTTCACGCAAACACTTCTATTCCGTCAAGAGAAAACTAGACCAGTTGTTATGCCAATACTCGCACCAATTACTTCTTGATATCGTATATGAAGAAAACAGCTTCGCTGGTCGAAAAGGCAATGCAAATGTAAGTTTTATTCACTCTCTTTTGTGCAAAAAAATGATTTTATACAGACATTGAATGTTGCAATGAATTTGATTTAATTTTTTTTTCCATTCGGAAAAATGTTCCGTTTTTCCTGCACAAATGCGTGTATTCGATACCGCACCATATCTGACACCTAGTGTAAATAAAACGGTAAATTCATGTTAAATGGGTCGTATGCTGTTGCCGAGTTCTAGATAAGATTAAACGAGAGCATCGATCGTAAAAAAGTTTTAACTATTGTAAAAGGAGGTTCTGTTTGCCATATTCCATTTCGATTAGAATTTAAATGCTTTCAAACTCCATGCAGACATGCGAAACGCTTACATGAAAGCGTAAACACAGCTATAAACGTTGTGCAATTAACATAGCTTCACAATAAAACGGCGGTTTATGTAATGTATCATTTAAGTAAACTTCAATTCGTCAGACGTGTCTTTGATTCGAATCGATTCCGTGTGTATAAAATATACATGCACCGTGGTGAAAACTTCACCGAAACCCCTTTCCTACGAGGCTATTGCTTGCAGCAAGTGTACAAACAACATACTGTTTTGCACTTTTTACAACGGTATTACCGCCAACCCATTTTATTACGGAGCACAATTTTTACGATGGAAATTACGTTTGTTGTGCCTGGTTTCATTTTATTTCTCAACGGCATCGTCCATCTGAATTCATTGCTTCTTCCGTTTTATCTTTTAAATTTATTTATTCATTTCACTTGAATACGTTTGAGGGCCCATTCATTTGAAACATCTAACATAATTTTAATTCATTTACATCAAAGCCAAAAACCATTTACTCATTTCATGATTTTATTTCAATGAAATGATTGTGAATTTCCTGGATGAGTTATGAATGAAGGAGTGAAAACGACTGTAAAAGCCAGGGGCTTCTTTTAAAAATTCAAAAAGTCCATGTCTCATTTAATTGGTCCGTGTGGCTGTAAAAGAACCTCATGTAATATGCAAAAGAAGAACACATCGAGGAGTCAGTATTGATTTGGTTGGAATGGAATGATTGATTGACATTTCACTAATTTTGTATTCTCCGTTACTTAATCCTTATCGAAATCAACGTGTATTGCTTCGTCAAAGCGGCTGTCACATGATAAATAGAATCACAGGTTTAGCTCGTTCGATAAGTACGCTTTGTGTTTGCTAACGGAATTAACTTGATGGAGGAAGAAAAAAGAAATTCCGCTTGGTTACAGCCACAATGGAATAGATTTTATTTTGGGCAAACTAAGTGAATGGCAAACAACAAATGAACATTGAACAGCCAACAAAATGCTGTTTCATACTACAACCACCCAACTGAGATTGATGGAAGGATGAAATCGCTTCACCATTAATAAATTCCATAGATATCCATTTCGATTCACGCGATGTTCAATTGCTAAAAGGAAATGTCTCTACGCCACCACCGACAAGCGTGTGTATGGTGAGTGAACATCGCAAACACACTGTCAGTGTACATATAATGGAGTCATTTTATCGAAACGGTGTAGATTATCGCTCTATGGATTTTGATGTTCTCTCTCTCTCTCTCTCTCTCTCTATCGACGGAACGTGCGTATATTAATTTTAGACAAGCTCATTAAATATAGTCGCATTGTTCATACCGCGGAAGCAATATTGCATGTCAAAATAGACCGATTAAAAGGATTTTGTTCGAACGAGCGCTCCACACAGCACGAGCCCATGCATCAATGCGATGAAATCTATGGAATTGTACATTGCCACTATTGTAATACGATACCAGCTCTAGTTGTACACATTGTGTTTGGCCCTTTTGGTCATGATTAATGAATTGATGACTTAATGCGTTATTGATTATATACGGAAATTTTTGACAATATTTTCCTGACCCCAAAAATTGAAGTTGGATGATAAATGAATTGTTGCCGTGCTATTTGCAATTCAAATTGCCAAACACAAGTTTTATCCACAACCTGAAATACACTGATTTCAAAACGTTATTTTTTTTTCACTTTTTGCCGTTCGGATTCACGAAGTCAAGTGCGTGTGATAGAAAACAAAACTCAATAGAAAATTCAACGATTTTAGGCCAAAATTATTAGCAATTTATTCATTTTTTGCATTGTGATTATCATCAAATTTTGATATTTCGCTCCGTTTGTACTATTTATGTCATTTGAATAATTCGTCACTCATTTGAAACGGGCAAAAATCAATTTCATTGAACTTTTCTGCTCGCAATCGCTCGTTTCTACCAATGTCAAATCCATATGACGGAAAAATGTGGTCGACTTTAACGATTAGCTTACCGCGAGCGGAACTCCAACCCAAGCTATGATTTATGAATTTTCGAATGATGCAGGATTTTTTCAGCTAAAATCAAATAATAATGAATGATTTTCACGGTTTATGCCCATCGATTGTTCACTGCCGTTGATATTGAAACCGTTCAATCGCTTTGTTATTATCATTGTTAATAGAATGATCCGGGAGCATCTTGAATAGAAAAATCAATGACAAAAATGAAGACGAAACATGAAAGAAGCACCCAACAGACAGCAGTTCGTATGTGACACATTTCACTCTTGAAAAATCATAAAATACACACAATTCCATGGATAGAGTAAAATCAATCGGATCACACGGTTTTTCCTTTCAATTCTTCGAATCTCAAAAGTCTTTTTCTTTTTTTTTGGCTGTTGCGCTTGCCACTCAATAGATTAATAATGTTTTTTGGTTCTGTCTACAAAATTGAATTTTTCATGAATGTCAAGTCACTTGAATAATAAAGGCTTTGTTCATTTATTTTTTTTCTCTTGACACGCAATAGCATGACACCTTATGTAAAAGTCTGCTCAAATTGAAATATACCACAGATTATATATAATTTTTCGTGAGTGTTATATTTCTCGTTAACCTATCGGAAACAGACGTTGTAAAAGCATTTCGATTCGAAGGCATTTAATAAAATTCGATTGAAATTGCTGCTCTCTACGTGCATAATTGCCCATTCTGACGTATAAATAAACATTCTGGAAAAAATCAACAAACTAATGTCAATAGCAATATGCTTTCCGGAAAATTAATCAAAATTGCTTGTTAGTTGTGATACATATCCCACATTTCGACAATTTCATAACGACGGAATTCTCTTCATCACGTTAATGTACTTTTGAGGAACTCCTGTCATATCTTTCCTTTTACTTGTAGTTAAGTGGTTCCTCCAATTTGAGATCGTAGAATATATTCGAAAAACTGTGACTTCCTTCGCATGTTTCACGCAAAAGAACGACGTTGTTTTGTTTGCGTGCTTTTGATATTCAATTCCGGAATGTTGAGCAGATCAATCAAAACATGTCGTTAAAAATATCAGAAGGGCTGTCTCTGAAATATGGATATAGGTTTTTTTTTCAATTACATGAAGTTTCAACCGAAGGTATTCGAGATCAACGGTTCAATTTCATTTCATAAAAAATCCGTTCAGAGTCATTATAGAAATCAAAGAAGAATTCTCAACTCGTGTTTCACATTACGACTCTAAAAAAGATTGGATAAAGAGTTGCTGGGCTTATTGATAAAAATGTTCAATATTCAGTTAAAAATTACAGCTATAAACTATATTCAAAAAGTGGGTTTTGATTTATATTTCAATACTATGGAGAGAAAAAACAAAAAAAAATTATTTATTTTAAATTTTATTGAAATAATTGATTTCATTAAAACGATCATTTTGACAATCGTATATATACCAAGTATGGCATGAAGTTGCAGCGAATGGTGAAATGTACAAATCGTTGCACGACGATTGTCAAAATATGGATCGAACGGAATCAATTATTTCAATAAAATTTAAAATAAATATTTTTTTTGTTTTTTTTTTTCTTCATAGTATTAAAATATAAATCAAAACCTATTATTTGAATATAGTTTACAGCCGTAATTTGAAACAGAATATTGAACATTTTTGCAAAGATTCTTTTGAAAAACTCTTTCGATTCAATCTATGGAGGCTCTATCGGGCGGATTGGAAAATTCAAACACTGGTTGTACAATGTACACTGTACAGTGTACAGCCATAACACGGACTAAAGGTTAATAGACAATTGTAAAAATTCATAGGTTTTGATTGAGATATAACATGAAATAACCGAGAGATGGATTTCCATACCTACTACATTGGAAATGCAAACACAAAATAAATATTTATGATATTGAGCATTTGAATTTCAATGGATGTTTTTAACTGCAAATGCGAATGCTCGTTTGGAAATATTTTTGATATATTTTTTTCCCCTTAAAATTCGAGTGTTTTGCCGGTTTTTTGGGGAAAATAAACATACATTTAATTGCGCTATTGAAAGTTTGAAAATCAGCTTAATATAGCTGAACGACGCCGACGGTAAATGAAGAAGAGGTGATTAATTAAATCACAAACGGATTCACGGATGTGAAATGTTTGCGTCCATTATTTGTTCAAAGTTGACAGCAAGCGGACCGAGATAATGTGATGCCTTCGAAATTGGAAAATGTTTCAAACGAGCGAATGTTTTGTGCATAATTTTCCGGTCTCTTGCTCAGCACTCGAGTCTTGGTTAAAGTCATCACCGACTCGGCACACTCGATTATTTCAGCTTTTTTGTTCGGCTTCCGGTGATCGGCATTCTATTTAGGCACTGGCTAAAAAAAATACGGCACAACTGATGAATGAAGTATTCTTGTAAAAAACAAAACAATCTAATAAAGATGAGACAAACAATTTTTCTGCACGTGTTGATCGAAACGGTGCGTTTGATACAGACAATACGGATGAAAACATCAAGCACGATATGTCGGATATAATAACACGAATTGTACAGTCGAAAGCACGCATCATTTCCATTCCGAAAAGACGATCCGCAGAATACACACAATTTGAAATGTTGATTTCGAAATAATTTGGTGCTCCGTTTAATTTTATTATCGTTGTGCATTCATGTGGAAATGTTCAGAATGGAAGCGAATCGCAAGTGAAGCAAATATTGAGAGGTTGGTTGCACATAAATTTATTTATCTAAATTTCAAATATCAAATAAATTTATCCGATATTTTTCATGCGTTGTGTTGTTCTGACGCATTCTTAGTACATAAACGAAACATCGGCTATTGTATTGGCAGCTAGCTATTCATCGCAGGAATGAGATTTTTGTTTTGTTCATTTACCGATATTTGTGAACAAGTCTGCCACTGTGTCACTACATAGTATATATAGTCCATAAGAAATGTGCAGAGACGAAAATTGTCGCCATTTAGTTTTATATTGCCAATACATTAGTTATGGAGATTTTTGTTTTGTTTATTTTTTGTTGTTTGTAAACAAATCTGCTTATCTTTTTGCATTGTCTCTACACACTTCTTATGGACTATATATACTTTGTAGTGACACAGTGGCAGAATTGTTGACAAATAACGGTAAATGAACAAAACGAAAATCTCATTCCAGCAATAAATAGCTGGCAAATGCGTTAGAACAACACGACGCATGAAAAATATCGGATAAATTTATTTGATATTTGAAATTTATATAAATAAATTTATGTGCAACCAACCTCTGCAAATATTCACTTTGCGTCAGAATCTATTAAGTAAATAATTTTAATATGAAATATTTAACATATTTAGCAGTGTACGAGAGCTGAATAATTCCCAGAATGAAATGGAATGAAAGTTAGTCGTGCTTTGAGTTCTTCGAATCTTTTTTTTTTCTTGCCGTGCATTTTGATAAATTCAGTTGGACAATCTCTGCTACGTTTCAATTTTATCGCTATGAGTTATATTGTAAAAAATTTGAGTTGAGTCTGGTGAATTGGGCGCTGCAAAAATTCGCAATGTCATGATTTATTTTCCCATTTTTTCCCTTTTCTTCTTCTTCCATTTGCGATTTGAACTTGTTCAACTGAATGTGGAAAAATGCGCAGGATATTCAAACAGTTTTAATAGCATTTGCAAAAGTTTTTGTCCATTCCACGGAATACGCGTACGAGCACCGCCCGCATACTGAGACCCGACCAACCGATCCAAATCTGGCGTCGGAGCCATTGGTTCAAGACTTAAAACTAATTAAAAATCTTGCCAAATCCAATTTATACAAATGACATTTTTGATGATGTTTGTAGTTAAATGTAGCAATGAACTCGCTTTTCTCGACTGGAATTTCCAATTATGGACACAAGATTTTCATCTTTTTCGTTGGTAACAAAATTACACTGAGCTGAATTGTTATGAGCAGCGCTAACAACGGCAAATACAACACTCAGCTAGTGCGGATAAGGAATTGAGAAGTTAATACAAATAAAATGTGCAGAGAGCTTTGTGTGTTGGGATCAGGTGGTGGTGATGATGGTCCACATCGCCATCTTTCCACCCTCAATCGTCGTAATGGTGCTGCGAATAATAATAATTAAAATGATTCTGTTCGGAAAATTTTCACTATTTTTCCGTTTCCACTCTCAGTCAAATGGATCTCTTCTCGATTAATGGCATTTTGAAAATGGTTCAAAGTGTGGAAAAAGATTTAATTATTACTACTGTCACTTCGGAACATTGTTTCGAAGTTTAAATGCAAAACTTCAACAAAATGTTTTTGGAAGAACATTAATACGTTTCTCTCTCTCTCTCTCTGTCTTCCGTTTCGAAAATTACAGGTTCGTTGCATTGTAGGCGTCAAACCAACCGCTGTATACGTCAACAACTGAAGATAATGAATGAAACATCAGCAGCATCAAATGCAACAACAATTTCATAAAATCTGCATTACTCTCACCGCAATCGCTTTTCAAATCACGCCGCAAAATTTAATGTGCCCGTGATTTGTGGGAAAACAAACTCCAACGACATCACCTGGTTTGCAACAATAAACGACAAGCCATACACAATCAGAACGCATTTTCTGATAATGACAAAAGATCATGCGGCGTATGTTCATTATTAGTTAACAATCAAGTTGCCCGTAGAGATAGCCGCACGTTTCGTTCGCTCCATTTGAATCAAGTGAGCTGCCGAAAGTGAAATAGTGTGTCTGAGTAACGATACGATATAAATGCCACAGAAGTGAAGGCATCAGGTTACCAATGCGGTTGGATTCCTCTGGCAATTGAAATGTTCATCAAAATACCGCAGGTCAAGTGAAATCCAACACAAAACGTCAATCGAATCCACACTCGCACACTTACAGCGATTAAATACCGAAGCATTTTGAAAATTAAACAACAATTGCTGATTTCGGTGAGTGGGTGTCTTAATTAGACAGTTCATCAAAATTCATTCCGTGTACTCAGAACGAACAATAAAGTTAATTCATAAACGTCAGTTGAGCTAAGCACATCGGCGAGTCTACCGTCACAGAAAATATTTACCAAATTGAACGTATGAAATTTCCTGTTAAACCTGTTCAATTCCATGATATTTCACCTGTCAAAAGTGACTTTTGTGATTTTTCGATAAATCGTTGGGAAAACAACGTGGCTTGAAGTGGAGCTAGCGAAACTTTTGCATAATATTGATTTTTCCTGTGATTCGTCGAGGGAAAATATGAAATACTCTATTATACCGTACCCAAACCATAGTCATTCCAAATCACATGATCTACTTTATGTGTATATTGCGTCTGAAATAAATAACAAATAGACACAAGTTTGCCGACAGATATAAGCGCTACCGGTTGACTGAACGCAGTTGCAATATTTTTAATAGACAATTCAATCGAAAATAATAAAAATACACATTCAGCAACGGCATCATGTGTTTCCCAGCGATAGTGTCGTCCGTTCTACTGCTGACGCTTTTTATTGGTAAGTCTCTTTTTTGTACATTTTTTTATAGCCTACTAGACTTGGTGGGTGTTTTTTTCACTGTGAACATGTACTAGTAGAATGCAAACTAGTTGTCGTTTTCGCATCCCATGCTTTGTCAATGCAGTCTGAATAAATTGGTATTGCATTGATGTTTTTTCTGCTCACATTTTATTTGTCGGTGGTTGAAAAAACTGGAACAAATGTAAATCAATCGGAATTTACATCGGATTAAATTGAAAACAATATTGCGATTTAAATAAATGACTTTTAGTACCTAAGCTTTTTGTTCTATATTTATGCTAGCAATTGTAGTGCTACTCGGTAAAAAATAAACCCTCCCGCTTCGCACCAAGGTCTTGATGATAGTAAGTTTTTGTGATGATTGTATTGAAGTGTTTACCATCAACAATGCAAATAAATGAGTTTAATGCGTTTTTTTTTAAATAACACTACGATTTGAGTTGATCCGATCAAAATTCCACTTGACTCGGAATTACACATATTTCGTGTTGGCATCGATTGCTATGATAGAAGCACTTAATTCTGATTATATTGTTTTCGTTTTTATCGCCCAATAAATTGTTCAAAATGAATGTTGACTGTATCATGAACGCGAGATGATCTTCCGAATATTTGTGTTGGAATTGTTGCAAATTTATTTCCAAAATCATGTCGATGTATGTGTTACGGTTAACAAGTAAAATATGGCGCATATGATCAATTGGTGTACATGTTTAACATAAGATACACAATTTACTGCTACACAATCCATTAATTATGTTCTGGCACAAAAAAATTTCAATTAGAAATGAAATTAAAGAGCCAAAAATCCTCGAACAAATTTTTCCACCTTACAAACCAAGTAATTGCGAAACCTTTTTGGTGTTTGAGCATCAAATGATGTGACCTAAGTCAACGACAACAAATATTTCCGCGTAATCTACCATCAAACAAAAAAATAGTGGCTTTCATACTGAATAATTGGATAATGTTCTGCTGAATGGGGGCAGAAAAATGATCTCGTTGACATTGGCCGTTTGAAATAATTAAAAGCGATAAATTAGATTTAAGATTTTCCTGCTTCCACATCCGGCGGTTGGGCGCATTTTTTTTTTCACGTTTTCGCAAAAGTTGAATGAAACTCGAGTTAGCTACTGGCCTCTTTACCAATTCTTGGCCACTCAACACTTTTCACTTTCCTCTCGCCCGCGAAAAAGTTGTTTTTTTATGCCTTGAGTGCTTGATATTCGTCGGTCGTGCCTTTGAATCACTTGAAGCTAATGAGCAAACACGTCGACCGGAACACACTCCATCGAAAATGAAGATGCACTTTAGCCACCCAGACTCGATGGCCATGCGATAGACATGATGAAAAATTTCCGCTTCAACGGCGAGCAGCGGGATATGAATGTAATCAAATATTTAATTAATCCCATAACAGGGCAGCAAACGAATTTAACGAAGCGACACCCGCGAAAAACTCGCGACCATTCCATTTATAGACATTTCATTACCGCGCATTTCATCTTACAAAACAACCGGAGCACAACAATGATGAGCATAAAAATTATACACATACTTTCGTCATCTTCTTCTTTTTCCGCCGAAGATATACGCACACGCAACACAAATGTCGGGGTTGTTTAATGTGGGCAAATGTCAAATGTCAAAGAATGACAAAATTGTGAATATTCAATGACTTTGGTGTTGTACAAGTCAAGCTACCAGAATGATTGTCGCTTTGGCGATAGACGAAATTGCCACCGACAACATTGAGAGTCTCAATTTGAGACGAAGGGGGACAAAGTGCGATATAAAATGTATAAAACGCCTTAAATTAACATTAACGTAACAAATGCGACACGAGTTATTTGTAACGATATTTAAATTAGGCTCGTCTCCATTTTTTTATTCCCTAGTTCACTGGTCTTCTTACTGTCGAATTATTTCATCCGGTTTTTATTCGATTTCATTTCGTTTGTGCGACTGATAACGTCTTGTGTACGCAGTGCATATTACGCACAAAGCTACGATATTTGTGTGTGTTTTGTTGTCGTTGTGTCCTCAACGGCATGAATTTGTTGAAAATGAGAAAATGAGAAAATGAGAAATTTCGCAAAAGTAAAGCAAAAAAAAAAAAACGGTGTACGACGGTTTAATAATTTTAAAATGCTTTGTTGACACTTGTTATTGAATGACGCGAAAAAATTACGCTGATGTTATTAAATGACAGGATTTTTCCATTCCATTTCATTTTTTATCGTTTCTTCGTGCGTTTTTTTCTTCTTTCGTGCCGTGTCAAGCAGTTTTGATCGGGTCGACGGCGTGCGTGCAGATGTTGTTAATGTAATGCGTGAATTTGTGAAGATGTCTCAGCAGGTTTTTTTTTGAGCAGGTATTCATTATTCGAGCATTTGTGTGGAAGTGTAGACGATGGAAATTTTTTTTTCAGTACAGAAGCTTAGCCGATATTTTGTAATCGATAAATCAAGCGAATTACGCATTTCAGTCAGAAATGTTGTCAACTTGCTTTTTCTTTCACTCTCCATCTCGCTCTCTCTCTTGCTGTCAGAGCAATCGTTGAACTTAGTTCAACATCAAAATTACTAACAAAGTCATTGTGCGTGGCAGCTTAAAGTTTTCTCATCAGCATACACAATCGTTTTACATTCTTTTTCCAACAGAATGCAGCCAATGAGATTCATTTCCGCTCGAATGCATACCAAATCTAAATTTCTCGAGGACAGAAAAAAAAAGCATGCGAGAGAAGAAATAATGTTTCGAAAATTACATCGTGTCATTTGCATTTGTTTATGCTGTTGGTTACCCAAATAAAACTTTTTTGTCGATTCATTGGATCCGTGTGTTTTTTTTTGCTTAGGACGGGCGCAAGCTTTTTCTCACACTCCGAAACATCAATTCGCTCGGTCATTCACAACAATTGAACCGCGTGAAAATGTTGTCATCAACAACAGTTTCAAAGCGATAATTCCTTTTCAATTTGACGAACGAATGGCATTTTATACGACGAATAAAAAGTCCAAATAATTTAAAATAAATCATTGAGAGTCAAATGAGATGGATGGGCAGATGCAAATGTTAAATTGCAAAAACTTTGTTGTGTATGAAAACAAAATACGGGAAAATTGGATTGAGCGAAGGGGCGACGATTGTTCTGCATAAGCTGAGCGCTTATGTCCCGCCTCGTATCCTTTTCGGAATTCAATTACTTATTATCAAAAGGCATCTTCGTCTCGACCATTAAATGACGTCCCTATTATTATTTTGCAAAGTATGGTCATTCCAAGGCGACCGGCATGAAAACGACGCAGAACACGGACGACGATGACGATAACGACGACGACAGCAACTAAAATGGAGCTGTTCGAGAACATTGAAACTTTGAATAGTGTCATTCGCAAGCATTTTTGCCCACACATTGAGATGCGTGATCAAATACATCAGGAAAGACTTATGAGTCTCGAGGGTAAAAGCACAAAAATCTGCCACCAGCTCTTCGGCATCATCGATTTTTTGGCGATGTGTACACTTGTTCGAAAAGCTGTTTCCACGATAAGCCGATGATAAGGCCAACAGCGAAACACAGCCATTGCAAACCGTTAAGAAAACTTGGCTCATTCCATGCGATGATATGTTTTAATGTTTGGTCCCGAAAACAACAACACAACAAACAAATAACAGTTTAGATAGATTTGCATAAAGGAGAAGAAAAATGTCTGTCTGAAAAAGTTTTATTTGATTTTGTCCGCATTTTTTTCCCGCTTTGCTCCGCTTTCGTCTTCTCCATTCGTCATGTAAATAATGATGAAGCTTGGACGCTTTTTTTCCTGTGATATTTCCGGCAAGCGTCAAGCTGACGGATGTTCAGTTCAAGTTTGTACTGCGGTTGTGAATGATCGAATTCTATTTTAATCATTTTTTATATGCCAAGGAATTATAGTGTCAAAGTTTTTTTGGCCTGGAAAAACGGAATGATGACTCGGAACACTGAGCCGAAAAATTCAGTGCACACACACAATCGAGAGAATAAGAGAATTAGAGTGAGAGTGAATTGGGTCAGAATATGAGCGCCACTTATGGATCATCATAGATATATGTACTGGGGTGAAAATTCTAAACCCGTGAAAACAAGTAATAAAAATTCCAGTCGTTTGCAGACATAAATTATGTGATTTACCTAACTTTATATTGCCCCGCAGCTACTGTATAAATGTATGAGTGCGTGTGTGTGTGTGTGTTACACTATACCAAAAAATGGGCAAAAGCTGCAGCTGAAATGGAGTGAATTGCCAGATTTTGGTCTTTTTCGGGTGGTAAATTATTTTCGGTGCTTGATTTTCACTTAAAGGTTACTACACCGACGAACGACGAACAACGGCACGTTTACACTTTTTACGGCCATGTTTGTACTGTACTGTATGTGTATGTATATAAAAATATATATTCAATATTCATCCCTGTATATGCTGGAGCTGATATGAGTATTATCGACACATATATATGCAAGCGCGGATCCCAGGTGGTTTTCATTTGAAACTTAATGCTTGTGCCGAAACCAAACGAAAATTCATTTCTACTATAAACGGATACTACGTCAACCAACATCAGGGTCACCGTTTGCTTTTCGATGCTGTAACATCATATATGTACGTGGGCCCTTCCAAATTTCAAACTAAAAAGTATTTAATAATTTTTTGATGGGTTTTCACTTGTGCAAGTTCAAGGAAAGTGAGCTTCTAGCACGCGCGCACACACTCACAGCACATCACAGCGCAGCGCAGCTATGGCACATAATCTTAACGGAATTCGACTCCGTAATAAATGCATATCGTCGTTATATGGGATATGGATTCATAAATACGCCATAATAATTTCATGTTAAAATCATTTTATTAGGCAATAATATTATGTGTCGAGATGAAGCGCAAACGAACATCACGGAGGAAGAGGCGAGAGGCCTGCAAAAGAAAGAGAAAGACAGAGAGAGAGCTTTGAAGCCAATGCTTACATGCGAAGAGTTTTTTTTTAACGGCGCTTAAATTGCTGTTAAAATATCGATTTAAGATTAAAATCTATCTTTGATACGAAAATGAGTGCCCGGGAGAAAGAGCAACTCTCCATTTTATCAGAGCTAATAATAATAATTGTCGAGTTGGAAACATTCAACCAAGGTCATAAAGGATCATCATCATGAAAATCGTTGCCGTTCGAATTTACTGTATTCGTTTGCAAAAGGTCTGTTAACCAGCGTATAGTTCGCCTTCGTTCGCTCGTTCGGTTCACCAGCATTTACTATTATTATTATTACATCATTTGCTTGACGTCGATGTCATCATAATCATAGTATTTTATAACCACTTGCGTCTCACAGCGATCGTCAAAAAGTTCAGAGTTGAGACGAGCCAGTGGCTCATGGTCTATTGATACAGTATTACATTCGCACATCCATCCATCCATTCAACCAACCATCCATTGACTAATACATATTTTGTGTTTTGACAAAGTCGTTTATAATTTTATTAGGGAATAAACTATATGCGCATCGCATTGATATATCCGTCCGTTTTCGGTTCGCTCGATGGTTCACTGCATGGTTGCGTTTCACTTTATTTGCATGCATGAGTTGCCATGCACACATTCCACTGCTTGCTTGGGTTTCGTGGGCACGTTCACGCTGACGACGAACATCACACACGCAGCATACCAAATTGTCACACGAGCTCAAACACTCATAGAGTAAATTGAATTTATGATGTTTGCGCCTCAGGTACCATACTATTCTCGCCATAAACATTTTTGTCGCACTTTTCCACACTTAAATTGCTACATTCGATCCCGAAAAATGAAACACAAACTTGACTAATAGTATCTCATGGTTCTTTTTTTTTCCGGACTAACCATTTTACCACGCAACATATTTATGCATGCCATGTTTTGAAATTGAATATAATTGAGATATAGTGAATGAGAAATTGGGTGTATGCATCGAATACGAATAGATACGGTGGGTCCATGTGGTGAAATGTTAGGTTTTAGTTTGACACACATGCTGAAGGCCTTTTAACACTTCATTGAAGACTTCCGAAAATTATCCGCTTTTGTCGTTCGACAAAGTTGCGAACCGAAACTCAGGCGATCGTTTTAGCTCATTAAGCTGCAGGTCAAAAATTTTCATGCATGAAACAGATTTGAACTTGTTGTTAAAATATCCCATTCTTTATTGTATCCGAATTGCGTAGTGTTGGGGTGTGGCTTACTGTGCAACATTTTACAAGCATTTCACTATACAGTGATACAAGATAGACATGTTGATTAATCGGCTTGAACCACCGTCGTTGACATAAATTCCCATCATCCCTACTACTTACTCATGGAGTCGATGACTTCATATGATAGAAAATGTTTGGAAACTTTGTTCCAACTCTGCTTTCTTGAAATTTCGCATTTCATTTGATTGAAGCTAATCCAAAACTTCTCATTGGTCAGAATCGTGATACTACTGATGTTTTCTATATGAACAACACAATACCACCGATGTAATATGCGGACATACAAAATTGGCAACGATGACGACGACGACGACGGAGACGTCGGCTTAGCAAAGCAGTAATTAATTCGGTTAATGTTGATTCTTGTGTGTCATTGCGTGCGCAATTCTTTGCCATGTTGTGTTGTTAACTGATGCCTTTGTTCTCAGCTGGATTACAGAAAACTTTACCATACCAATCAAACTGTTTACCATACGGGATCAGTCAGTATCAAGAGTATTATGTTATATGCCAAAAGCACAAGTTCAATGCTGGCATTCTTCCTGCTAATGTAAATCTGATTATAACCGCTGCGCGACACATGGGGGCTATATGACACCACCAAATATTTGTTCCTTCTTTTCATTCACTCACAGTTCGCGATAGTCATTGACATTCGCTTTTAAATGCTTTTCCATTTTCACTCTCAGACATTTCGCTTTTTTTCCCCGTTCATCCATAGAAAAAACGATTTAATGACAACGGACATTTACTCCGAGACCATGACCGCACTAAATTCAAATTCAATTGGTCGGAAATTTTATTTTCCGGCTTCCAGTTAAACGTAGCAATAGCGTATTGATAGCTTTTAAGTCATTACCGCGTCGTGAACTACAAAAGGAGGAAAAAAAGGATAAAAAGAAGCAAACGAGCATGCACACACACTGACACACACACTGACGAAATGGAAATGAACAACTCTTTTCTATGCATTCATGCATGCCATTTGTCTGTAGGAGTAAAGTTTTCGCTTGCGATTCGCTTGCGGATTCGGTCATTTTCAATGGACGAGCAAATCATTTCTATTTTCTTTCATTTCAGCTAAACTGCTTTTTCATAATCTTGCCACGTTCATTCGATGGCTTTGCAACATGCGGACAATAAATATTAACGAAAATGAAAACAAAGTCGGGAATCATGATCTTTTCCGACTTGATTAAAAAGCGTAGCATTTTTAAGTGAAAAAGTTTAATTTTACAACACTGGCCATGGCCATATACCCAGCGGATAGAAAATTAAATTCAGTTTTGCCCATATTTTCCACATGTTGACATACATTCGAAATGCGAAAAATACGCAAAGTTTTATTTGTTAATAACTTTGTGAATCCGAAATAATCCTTCGAAGTAGGCAAATGACATTAAACACTTGCGAAGAACGTGGCGAAAAAAAAAATGCGGCGCATAAATTATACAGCATACAATCCCATAAAATAAAATGAACAACTAGATACGAACCGAAGCAAAAAAAAAAGGAAACAAGTACAACTGGTGGAAAAAGAATTATGATGCTTTCAAGCGACAGTGTGGACAAGCCGGCAACAAAGCTTGGCATCCGAGAAATTTAATTTACTGAACTGTTGTAAAATCAAGAGCGGCTAAAAAGCGCATTAAAGCATTTGCATAATAAAATGGTGTCTTTCAGCGACTGTTTGCAGTTCTGATGCTGTTGTTGGTGTTTTGCCACTGTGGTTCGTTTGCGTTGTCTCTGAGCCTCTTATTCCAAACAGCGAGCAGATTTTAAGTCAAAAATAGGAGCATTGGAAGAGGAATTAGCAAAGGACGCACAATCGAATGTGTATCACAGTACCAGATCCAGAAAAAAAAATTATCCCGCTTTTTTGCTCTCTATCGTTCGTTCGCTCTGCATCCTTTTTAAAACTTTGACTGAACCGCAACGAGAGAATGAATTTGAATATTGAACGAACTGGAATGCCGAAGCAAAAACGACAGCGAAGAAAAGCGGACAGGAAATTGTGTTGTATCATTTGAAGTAAATCATTCGGTCCAATATAAAGCAAAAAAATAGAATGGATTTGGCATGCTCTTTAATAAAAACCTAAATCATAAATGTCCAACGAAATGAATATTTATTGGGCGGTAGAATTTGACGTTGCTTAATGGAGGGTTTCTGGAAACATGAATGCATCTACCCGTTTTTTCCTCGCTTGGGGATAACTTGTAAGCAACATTCGATGATGTTTTTTTTTCTACTCCGTTCTTGTAAGATTCACTTTATTGAAC
The DNA here is from genome assembly GCF_009176505.1 of Sitodiplosis mosellana. NCBI lineage: Eukaryota > Metazoa > Arthropoda > Insecta > Diptera > Cecidomyiidae > Sitodiplosis > Sitodiplosis mosellana. The sequence goes on along the minus strand of NW_022595244.1, from coordinate 18,331,119 downwards.
GAACGAAAATGTTGGGTGAAGTCTAAGAATCTAAGAAAAGCAATATTATCGAATAAAAATTCTCATTAGAAACGTCGAAATTGCCACAAACGAACACAATTGAACAGAAGTCGTACGGTGATAAAAACCAAAGTTACAAATGTAATGACCCAAATTTGGGTAATGTCAAAAGTTTCCGTCTTCAGTGAGCAAATGAACGCGCGCACAAGTGTGCATAATAAACTACTTTGTTTCGGCAAGCGTCTCCGATGTGGCCATTGGCAAAGAATCATATTTTATAGTTATGACTTTACAGCATTCGCTTTTCCATCTTCCGTTGAAAAATTTCGTTTTTACCATTCAAATTTTCGCTGGGACGAGCTGTGTGTGTATGTGTGTGCTTAAGAGAGTATTCCACTGGTAACCCGAAAGCAGGAAGCAGGAAAGTGCAACCGAAACATGTTTTCGTTGTTTACTCGGGTACTTTTTTGGATGCGAATGAAACGCACGCATACGGACCGAAATATATATAAAATGCGATAAAAATATCAAAAACAATGGCTCTCTTATCGAGATCCGTGCTTTTCTTTTCCTTTACGTGATTATGTGACAAACAAGAAAACGGGTCAACAATTGAATAAGTCTTTATCTTTTTATTTGGATCAAGGCTGCGGACCAACAGCAAAGTTATTTTGTTTCGTTATTTGTGGAAATAAAGTCACTCACGATGGACGACTTTATAGAGCCCATAACAAGCCAATCTCACAGAACAAACAAACGAACATTATAGCAGGACTACCATTCACGAGCAAATACGCTCTCTGGCTCGCTTTTTTGGCCAACGGTGGGCGAATGCCATGAGGATATAGCACTTGCAAAAACTCAGCAAACACATACACACAATTTTTTGCGCACAGCTGAATCGGCTCTCACATTGGTCAACACCAGACGAAGTTTATGTTAATGAATAGATAAATCTTTTGGTTCGAATTGTTTTTTTTTTCGGCGGAAAAATTTTTGCTGAGAAAAGTAATTCACACAAAAGTTGAGCGCATCGTATTAAACTGATTTCACAACGTTATTAGTGTGTTTACATCAAATACTACTTAATTCGTTTCTCCAACAGAACATTCTTGGACTTCCATTCCAGGAAATAAACACTGGGGATGAACAAAACGCGATGGCATGTGCGCTATGCAAATGATGAGAAATATTTTTTTCGCAGTGGCCATTCGCAGCGCAACAAAAACTTTCTTCAACAACAGCATAATTGAGGCATTGCTCGAAATGAGCGTAATGATGTTCAGTCATTGCTTCTATTTTGGAAAGTTTCGTATTTATTCCCTTCCTTGTTTTGACATTTCATGCTGTGCATTCGGTCGACAACCGACACATTCGCAGAAAACCATATGCCAAAAGCAATATGAAGTCTTGTGATTGTGATTATGATTATTACTCTTATTGTTATAATGAGGCTTCGCTTCTAAACCATCAAAACTTTGCACACTTGCTTGCTGTTTGCATTGCGTTGAAGTTATGGCAGCAACAACGTGGTAGGCAGTACATAAAAATAAACATGACACACGTTTCACTTTCATATTTTTACACGGTTTTTTTCTTCCAATCATATGTGCCACTGGGAGGTCGAACATCAAGTCATATTCCACTGTGTGGGAGAGGAATGCGGTAGTAATATTTGTTTCAAAGTTGAACAACAAAAATGCGGTAACATTGGCAATGGGTGAAGCACAAAAAAGCAACCACTCTTCGGTTTACTTTGTTTCCAATACGCTTCAACAGGCCAGAGTCAATTTCTACGCATCTTTACTCTAGGGGTGCCATATGTAGTAGAAACAAAACAAGGGTAAAATCTAGAGCAAAACGAGAAAAAAAAATTTAATCTTCCGGAGCGAAGCGACTGGAAAAAAGAATAATAATCACATGAGAGCAAAGCAAAGCAAAATGTACGAGAGAATTGCTACGATGAATTGTGCGTAAACAAAGTTTATTGGGGTTTGTGTGGAATTTTCGCCGTATGGGAAACCATTCAACATGCACATACAATATACAAAGAGAGAGAAAGAGAAATCCAATACTCGGCATTTTAAATATGAATATAAAAGCGTGTTGGCGTGTTCTTTGGAAGTACAGTAAGTATATTCACGAAATTTATCTCGCATGAGAATAGCAAACTTGAAACTTTATCGGGGAAATCAATTTTCGTCCTTCGATTGGCATTTCAGCCATTATCAACTTAACATTGTTATTAAAGTCTAACTACATCGAACAATATTACCAAAGATATTTTGTCGCTCTTCTGTGTATTTTTTTATGCATTGTTTATATTTGTATTTCAATACAATATGAGTATCTCACCAACGTATTTTTATTCTCATTGATCCATGTGACTGACATTTGTTTCAACTTACTTTTCGCACTTCGTTTGGCTCAGTCATGTTGCTCGTTGTCGAATATATACGAATTTCCTTATATTAAGCTATGGTCGTTTTTGAAAACCAGAGAACATTTATATGCGTACGTATACTTTTGATAGAGTTCCATTCATTGAGCAGTTCCACAGAGAATAAACATTCTGCTTCGCCCATAACTTATCAACCGTGATTCGGGTAGTACGAATATAAAAGTATACGTGTCATTTTCCTTTTACTTCGCGCGCCTATAGAAGTGTGCACAACGCCTGAACAAAGGAACGATGGAAAAAATCCCCTTGATGTTGACAAAATGTATAAAAAAATTTCACAGCATATTTGCGAAAATAAACCAGCTTTCTTTTTAGCGTGTCAAACAATAAACACAAACTAACTTTGAGAATGATGCGCTTAAGCGAAGAAGTTATAGCAAATACATTTAGACAGAAAATGCCAATATTTTATTGGAACGTACGTCCAAATGGAGAGAGAGGCAGAGGGGAAGTAAGTACCTGCAATAACCGAAAATGAAAATTTCGGCTGACTTGATTTATACACACGAGCATATGGTGAATGGTTTGCATGTGTGTGTGTGTGTGTGTGTTTGTGTTTGGGCGAGGGAGCCGTCAGTGCTACACAGGGAATGGCGATAAACACAATATGTTGCACACATTGTGCTTACGTCTCAAAAGTTGGAACGCAACAAACGACGGAATTGCAGAAGCCAAATAAAACCCATTGTGTAGTGCATAAAAACGTATTCGCGAATAATTCCACACACATTTTCCTGTTGTGTTTATTATTTTTGTTTGGCAATTTTGGGTTACCTTTTTGTGCCACCGATGGTTTGGTCTAGTCAACGATTACGATGCGTACCGAAACGGTTTCAACCGTTTTGTATTCATATCGGTTTCACAATCTCGATTTTTCCACACACAAAAAAAGTAGATAAAGAGGGGGAGAGAGAAAGAGGATAAAGTACAATGCGGACGTTATCTCGATAAAATGGGATGAAATGTGAACCAACAAATGTTCGATTCAAATTGAATTGAGTCGAGTCAAGTCGAGTCTTTATTATTATGACACACAGCACAAATCAACCGGAAATGTATAATTGAATTGAAAGCAAAAATGCGATCATCTCTTTCGCTCACTCTTCCTTTCCCATATAGATTTGGCTACCATCTCCATCTCATTTTCATTGCGTATAATTCACAACACATTGCATATATGTGCAAAAAAGGATGAGAAAAAGAAATGGCTATTGCCAGCAGTTCGTTGTTCGCTTTGCTGCTACCAATTGTGTTTGACTGCAAAATATTTTCGAATTATAGCATGCGTACGACAAACCATCGGGTGAATATACCGATTTCACTGGGAATTTATTCAATTCGATTGCTTTTCAGATAAAGAAAAATGCGGAATGTACGGGCACAAACAGAGAGACAGAAGGAGAGGGAGAGAGGGAGAGAGAGAGAGAGAAAAATAAGCGCCAACGAACATAATTTGAAAAAGTTTATTTCGTCGTGCATGTGCATTTGAAAAACGTGCTCTGGCTTCGGTGTCATGAAAATGGTAATAATCGACTGAATATTTATGAGCAGCAACACCATATTAGATTCATATTTTTACAACTATAATACGACAGCAGAGCATGACATTGACACTCACCCGCACTTCACATATCATCGGCAATATCATCAAACAAACACTCCAATGCACATACGAATGCTTCAAAGTATTTGCCGCAATCCGTAGATTCTATGCTCGTGCTAACGAAGCTCATCACACTCGTGTGTGTGTGTAAATGTAAATGCGTTTTGTACATTTTTACGCTTACTTTTTGTGTACGCTATCGTCTTTGTCGCTTTTTTTTCTCTATCGTGTGTCGTGATGTCGTCTGGATGCGCGAATCTTGTGCTATCTACATAATTTTACAAACATGCGACTTTGAATAAACTAGAATATTTGAATGTTTGTCGGAAAATTGCCTTTGCAATTCAATCACACTCAACTGGATGCGAAAAGAAGTTTTTCGCCACAGTTGGAATCATTGGCATTGACGACGCCATTTCGTTGCGAAGTTAAAGTCTGATTTGTAATATTATTAGACAAAATTATTATCTTCATAAAATAAATTTTTAGTTATGGTTAAAGTTTTCAGTTACTATGCGACTGTATTCGAGATTCGAATTTCATTGTTTTCATTTTATTTTGGCTTAAAGCCATTTCAACCGAAGACATGTCAAAAAAAAAAAGTTCTAACGCCATGACAAAATCGGCTCTTTTTTTTTCATTCGGGAAATATATTTATTTTGGTAATAATTCGGCTATGGAATATTTCCATGACGATAAAGCAGCACATAAATACTACGAGATGTCTCACGACCGACTTGCTTGAACCACACGAATGTCTTTTAATAAAATGACATTCGATAACTGAATGAACATTTTGTCGAACGATTATTGTGATCGATCTGAAATGATATGAAACAAATGTGGCAAATGACGATTAGCATTTGTTGGCCGGTGCCCGATGTTAAATCGGTCGCGCCAAAGCCAGCGTCGTGCCCAGACCCAGTGTGACAAAACACAAAAGCAAATGAAAAACGTGGTAAATTATTGGCGTCGAGACGGATTTATGCACGAATTTATCGTCTTTTTGACTGACATATCTTTTCTGTTTCAGATTGAAAGCTTTTTCTCAATAAAATTATACGAACGTGTATATTCAAATGACCCAATCGCTTACGAAAGCGTACAATAAACGAAAAAAAGAGAGAATAGATATAGATATAGATATATGCATACGAATCCATTGAACTTCGAAAAGACACGAACATTTGTTTTGAAACAAGTGACACCGTCTGTAACACGTAGCAAAAGTCAGGAACAGAGTGTTTATCAAATGTTATCGCCGAACATATATCAAAACAATGCATGAAGGACATTGAGGATTCCGTTGTCTGAATAACACTAAAACACATCAATGTATGATGTGGCTGGGCAAATGTGCGTCAAGTCACAAATGAATTATTAACACATATGTATAAACATGATATGTTAAGAACCGTAACATGAACAGCAGGCAGGCAGAAGTATCTCAATACGCACTTCTGTCGGTTGTATTTTCTCCAACATTTTTATAGCCAAGGCGGTGGCAACAATGTTTACCAGTCGTCGAAGTTTTTTTTCCCCTCTTCCTTTTAGTTGCGCATATTTGAATTGAACATAACAACAGTTAAGATTTATTTTCATCGCATTTGTGCTACAATTTAAACTGGAATATTCACCCATGTAACAATACCATTTGCTTTTATGTTTTGTGTTCTGTGTTCAAAGTTTCAATGCATGCCCGCTCGCTCGCTCGCTCGCTCATTCTCTCTTTCATTCTATTTAGCTTTGTTTATTCGGCTTTTGCCATAAATATAATATCCGCTTTTTGTGTCTGAATAAAGATACAGTCGCCTTCACAGCCGGGTCATATTCCAAGTAAAAGGTTGTTGTTTGATAGAGTCGAGAAAAGATACACCGTTCAAGTAAATAAATCGGTGCTCCTTTTTCTGCTGTTTGATTTCTTTCTCAATGGTATGCTTTCGATCGACGGCCACAGATAACGAAAGGAAAGAATTCACATGGCGTAACGAACAAATTTAATGCAAAAGGGAAATCTGCTTCTCGCTGGGGTCTCTAACGATCAGAAACTTTCTAAAGAAGCACACAACCATCGACGGGATTATTTTCCACATTTAATTTTCTGTTTGTCCTTTTCCACCCAGAAAATAACTCTCCAACTCTGAATGCGCTCTGTCATGAATATTCTCTATATCTCTCTCTCTCTGTGTCCTTCGTTAATATCGTACACAAGGTTCATTTTTCCCATTTCTCTTCTAGTCCTTTCTTAAGATGAACAAGAAATCTTGAGCATGTATTTATTTTCGATTTTCTTACAATTTTGCATAATCAAACGGCTGTATGAATAGAGGAGTTCTATTGTAGGACGGTCAAATGAATATCGTCTTATTCAAACGGTTTTCGATTTGATGTCATCGCAACAGCCGGTAAATGCATCGCACCAAAAACTCCTTTCATATCAATCGGCTTGACCGAAATCGAATTCCCACCGAACCTCATTTCGTTTGAAGTTTTCAATTTTACTTTCATTTACATTAATATCATACAGAAGAAAAGGAAATCTTTAAGAATAGCCAATGCCAAGCCACAAAGAATATGATGAAAATCTTTTTTTTCTGGCCCACTTAATGGACGGATCAATAAAGTTCTTTGTAGTTGGATTGTGTGCTTTCATGAATAGTTCAATCTATGCTATAATAAAGAGAGAAAAACTCAGTCAACAATCCAAATAAATTGGAATGTTTCTGGCCTTTGTTATCACCATAATTATTGTGGGTATAATATAAAAACCATTCATTTCTGCTGTGTGTTTCGGTTTTTCCCTATCTGATGTCGGTGAGTGGGTATCTTTGATATCGTTTTCTTTTTGGTTTATTATTTTTTTCGGGTTTATGGGAATTGTGCTCGCTGACTTGATACGAGTATTGAAAATGATATCAAAAACCGTTTATTCATTTGATAATTACATTTTCTGTTGGATGTTTTATGTCTTCTTGAGATTGACGTATATTCGACTAGACCCAATACGTTAGGCATTATTTGAATCATAGCAGTTATAACTCTCGATTGACGTGCACCGTTAATGAGAAAGAAATACATTATGTTTGGTTTTCAAGAGATTTGTAATTAAATGTTTCGCTTCATTATCGTTTGTTTCATTTTGATGCATCGAATTTTCAAAAAAGGGCGCAACAGAAAGACTCCCCAAAACTTAGATTTCTCCATAAAGTGTCATTTTCTACGTTCACATCGAAATCGGTATCAATTACTTCAACGCCCTTCAATTAATTAGCAGACAACTCAACACATACAGAGATAAAAGATCGATTCGATAAACAGAATAATCCATTTTCCTAGCGTAGGATTTACGTTTACTTGTAGAGCGCAGACACCTATCGCAGAAAAGTCGACATTCAAGTTTTCCTATAAATCAAGTTAAACGAATAAACGAATCCTTTACACATCATTTGCATTTATGTCGAAAATTGGGCAAACAGTTGTTATGTGTGCTCTTATCAAATACAGCAAACATCTGTGAACAAAATTAGACGTTAATTTGTATCTATCAATTTGTTGTGAACATGCGGTGCTAATGGGTTTGCATTGATTGGCAAATGCTAATTTCACTTTTGTTCGTCGTTGCCATCGCCGTCGTCGTTTGAAAGCGAAATTGAACGGAAAGTGAAATTTTCTCAAGAATCGAAAAGTGTGTGTGCATTGTGTATTTGTATGATGTTTATGTGTTCTTCTCGTAGTACACGTTGATTCCTGCTGAGCTTGGCACGTCCCCGGTTTGAATTTTCGCGGTAAATAGACCTTAAAACGATGATATGAAGCGACACAAGACACGTCTCACCGTATGTGCAATTTGTTTTGGAACAACACCTTTTTCGGATTCGGTGAAAATTGCACAAAACACACATTTATTATTCAGTACATAAATATCTGTTTGTTCGCCCTGACACCGTCTGAACATGTCACAAAACAATTTTCGTCGATGCTGCTACTTGAGCTTTGAGATTTCAGATCATTTACTTTGCTTAGATAAATAATGATAAGAATGCGACCGAAATACATTTTTTATCACTTCCGATGTTTCTTTTTCGCATTCATTATAACGCAAAAGCCATTCACTGCATGAAACTTTGCTCTCGTCGTCGTCGTCGTCGTCACCTTCGCTCGCTGTTTGTGTATCTTAAAAAAGCATTAAAAAAGCCTGCTTTTTTCGTTGTAACCAAGATGAAAGGGAAATTCAATGCGTAAATACTCGAAAGCGTTCGGTGTGAAGATGATGTTATTTCACCTGCAGAATTATGCCTGCTAGCTAATACTAGCGAATACACAAGCGCACGCATAATCATACGCTTTGAAGCATTTACGAGTATCATTAAACGCATCCACATTCGACGGTGACACAAAAGGCAAATCGAAAAATTCCATCGAGGTCGAAAATGTACGCACCATAGAATGGAAATCAACACATAGACCGAGTCAAATACGGTTCGAATACCTACACCAAAAAGTTGCTAAAGTCCCTGCATGCATTGCCATTGCTGTAAACAGAAATAAACACACTCGCGCGACGCGCACACATACTTGTGTATGGTAAAAATCTATACCTCATTAGAACTTAATTAGAAATGGTGCACATGAATGATAGCTCGGAATGTTTGCCTTCACTCAAGTCACTCGCGGATAAATATTGAGTGTGCGTTGCAAGTGTATGTAAACGAGGCATTTCGCTCAGACACTGTCTGAGCCTGTGAAATGCAAGCTCAGGCATTCAAATATTTACGTCTGATATGGCCTTACTCGCAGATCAACAGTGGTTTTTTGTTCACTCTTTTTCTGGCACTTTTCCGCCAGCGTGATAATAAAAGACAACTTATTCGCACTTATAACACCGTCTGAATCGTTGATACGCTAGAAACGTTTTCGCCGATTCTCCTTTGAAATCTCATTTTTTCGGTTCATGTTTCGTACTCTCTTTTTTTGTACACTTTGTACACAGGTTTTTGATTGGGTTTACCTTCCATTTGCCATCTATCTTCGCGACGAAATTTAATTCATCTCTCCAGCACACATAGCTCAGTGTCGACATTAAGGCGAACATAAATCTAGTCAACCGTGCACAGGGAGATCCCACGGTACACACCAAAATACCGGAGGGACACGAACCCTTTTTCTATAGGACATGCATAATGAGACGAAATTCGAGAACATTCACGAGTCGAGTAATAAGCCTTTGTTTCGCTTTAATGAATTTCCAGTCAAATTGATGTCATCTAAATTTGTTATGGCCCCGATACTGAGAATAATTCCTACGTCTGGTGGAAAAAAAATGAATCATACGAGAAAAAAAAGTCAGGCATTGCTTTTTACAGTGACATTGATGAAGTTGTAGACAGTTTTTTGTTATCTCTCTTTTGACTAATTTACTTTTAATGCCATGACCTATGATTGTTTTTGTTTCGGTATTGATTCAGAACAACAACAAAAAGTCGTCAAACATAATCACAGAGTCAGACACAAACTCATTAAATGGCGATAAAATTAAACCGAAATAAGATATTCGAGAGATTCGAAAGATTCATGCTTTCATCTTGTAATCATTTAAAAACGTTTGACAGAAATGAAATTTTCCATCGAAATTGAAGTGGAGTGCGTTATTGGTAATGAGGTTAACCAGACGATGAGGACAAAAACGAATGTAAGAAAATATGAATAAATGAATAATTTAATGAAAAATAAAACGTGGAAGCGCGAGCATGTGTAAACCAACTTGTTTTGTAAATCTGTATTCGTAAAAATTGGTAGCACTTATCGTAATTGTGTGGCATTTATGTAATCTTCCAACCTAAATTTCATTTGATGTTCCGCTTGGCTTTGTTATCAAGCGTGAGAAAACTTGCTGAATGCCGAGAGCTCATTTCGTGTATATCTCCATCCACATTCAGCTGTGTTTGTTTGACATTGTGTAGAGCATACGTGAGTATCTGAGCAAAGACTGAGCGAACAGGGCGAACATTTCCAAGAAATGAACACAGTTTTCGTTTTTAATTCAAAGTTGCCGCAAACGCAACAAAAAATTGTACGAAAAAACGCGAAGTAAAACACACAAAAGCGAATGAAATTTTTGGTATGAACGAACATATTTTACAAACACAGTGCACATATTTACCATGGCGGAGAAAATGAAGCAGCTTCTTAAAATCATACAAGAACTGTTTCAAATGCGAAAAACGTGAATCGCATGGATGCGTGTGAATGAATCGCGACCGACTGTAATGTCATTTATAGAGTAAAAGAACAATTTGCGTGTGCTGTTTTTTTTCTTCTTTGTCAAACCGAATGCTTTTGAGCAAAAATGAATTCAAGTGAATACACTATTATCGAAATGCGCCACCTCATGCTCGCTCTCAATAATTTTTATGATGTAGAAAGATGCAAAAGCGAATTGAGGGATTCAAATAAAAAGAAAAAATTATTTAAAGTAGATATGCCATTGAAATTCATGTGCATTCTACGTTGGTACGTTTGCGATATATTCATATTTTTTTCATTCATCTCGTTTCTTTTATTTTCATTCGTTTTTCCCATTTTTATTGAGGGCATGCAGCAATAAAAGAAATGAGACGCAGTGTATTTGTGTGATGGAGCACGGTACTTAGACACAAAAAGAAGATTCTCTCGATCATCAAAATAAAAATAAAATCATTTTCATTTGATTGCACGTAATGCAAAATGTTATGTATGTATATTATTATTCGGATTACAGTTCACCACTCGCTGACGTCTGTGAAAATGCTGAAGCTCTCACTTGAAGCTCGCTGTGCTGGAACGTGTGTACTGATAAAGCAAGATTTGGTGATGGCAGTGTGGTTGTTGTTGTTGACGGTTGTTTTTATACACAAGCAGTGCTTCTACAGTGCTTTTGAATTGAATAACGTTAACTGCGTTTGAGATTTCGGAGTATCTGTTTTTTTTTTCTGTCTGCTATCCACTTTTTCGGGGGCGATTTTATCCGCTCTACTCTAAATTTTATAGATTTAACTTCATAATCCATTGACTTGGAGTGATGCATTATTATGTGATGTTAAAAAAAAAATGACGAGAAATACAACCCTCAATCTACCAAGCAATCAATGGTGGAATGAAGCACATAAAATTTCTTAGCTGACATCAAGATTGAAACCGTTGATCCAGCGATGTGGTGCAAATCACACACATAAAATGAAAAGAATTTGGTGAATAACGCCATTCAGATAGGAAAAGCTTCATCGAGCTTCTTCAATTGAGCATTCAGCGAAGACGGCGAGAAGACGAAGACGAAGAAGAAGAAAAAGAAACACAAACACAACATTTGTTCAATTGACCAAATACAAATGGCATTTCGTGCTCAGTTCTTCGGAATCTTTCGTAATGAAATTATCCTGTCAACAAAATGATTTACACGCTAATTCATCATGTTTATTCCGAGAGACTTTTATTGCATAAAATAAAGTTAACGACTTAATCAAGACTGATGTTTTAGCAATTTTCTACACAAATGTATTTCGTCGTTGCCGCAAATTCGTAATTTTATGAAATAAAAAACGAAGCGAAAACTTGCAGGATAAGCAATATTTTGCATGGCATTGCCGTCGTTCAATTTGAATTTTCTATTTGATTACTGTTTTATATCGAAATTAACATACCACACATTATGCGATGTCGGGCGGGGTGTAACAAAAGTCATTTACTACTTTCAGTCAAGCGGTCGTTGTATATAGTTTGAGGCGCAATTCAAAATGAATTCGTTTGTTTGTCAAAATAGAGAGCAATCTGCTAATGCTGTGTAATGGTAAGACTTAAGGCCTAAGGTCATGGTCATATTCGCTAAGGCGAATAGAGCAATACGCCTTTCAGCACATCATCAAATGTAGGATCGTTCGTTCAAATGCCGAAATTAATGTGAGGAACATACACATTCCTGTTACATATGTTTATTTCTATTTAAGTGATTAGAATTGAAATGTCCATAAGTAAAATATTGCGGGTACGTGTTGTGTTGTTGACTCGACCTCGTTGCGGCCGAATATGCGTTGACATGATCATTTTTGTTGGCAGCTCTGGGCGTTCGAACATTCTATTTAGCGTAAGTGGACGGAACAATTATTCAACCGTTGAGCCGTTCGAACATCTAAGAAAATACCAAAGAATGACCATAATTAGATTCTTTTTGTTCGGTTGGTTCGCCCCTACAAATTCCAATTGTTGTCTGCATGAACCATTTGATAAATAGACGAACGTAAATTAAAACATAAGCTCATGAAATTAATGACAAGACAAAAACGGAAGAAAATTATCCCGAATTGTTCTCCGAACACTTTCGAGAGTGAGAGATAAACAGAACGAATTCATAAGCTTTTTTCACGTATGCAATGTTGTGGAAAAAGTATATAGCGTGTCATCCATATTAGTTCATGTTCTTCGTTTTCGAGGTGTCAAAACAGCAGAGGAAAAACTGGAAAAACCAAATCCAGACGAGATCTTGCTGAGTATCACAAACTAAGACAACTATACATGCAATATATTCCACACATTAATATTTATTTTCGGGTTTCCTGTTGTAATTGCTTCTCGTTAGCAGATATTGTTGTGGAACCAAGTATAGCTTCAACTACTCTAAATAGTTCGCATACATGCATATTCACCATTCACATTTGTTTGCATTGCATGAGATGCTCAAGCGTAACATACTCTTATTTAAGGCGAGCTCGTAGAGTGAAAAAAAAAGAATATTCGAGCCAACAAAAACTATTCCTGTTTATCATTGATGATATTCGACGAATGCGAACAACATAGCCTCACCCATGCTTTCCATCACATTCACTGCTGTAATATTTGAAGAGCACATCGTCAAAAACTATAACTGAATGAACACGGAAATGTTGATTTTGGATATTTGAACTTAACATTGATGAAACACATATGTACTTAAGCACACTCAATCAAATAATTCTAGCCACTCTGACACACCGTGAATTATTTGGTACGATAGTTCAGTATTTTACTCGCAAGAGATTTCAAATACAAAATATTAACCAAATTTCATTATGAACTATTTGCTGTTGACTCATGAATTCAAGCGAGTTGAGTCAAGGTAATAACGAAACTTGTTCAGTTGAATATGGACTAATAATGAAAAGTTCAGACATTCTCCAAGATACGTATTGGTTTATACACATACAAACGTATCCTGGAAAGTTGAAAACTACTTCTTATTGTTATTTTTTATTTGTTGTCAGGGAAAGGACTGCACTAGGCATAGTTAAAAACTGAATTTTTCTGATCCATACAATGTTTGTTAGAAGTGTTAGATGTTTTTCTTATAGCTATTTATTTAACATATAACAGTATCTGTGCGTGTCGAAAAAATGTCAGAACTGAAACCATGAATGAATATTTTATTCTTGAAATGCATATTTATCGTGAGATTTTATTTTTGGTGTTGTAGAAGGTATGCTGTATGTACTTTTTAACATATTAGAAGAAAGAAATCAATTGAAATACATATAATATTCATCGTAGGGCGTAAAATAAGCGGTATTTTTGCCCATTTTGGGCAGTTCTAAATTTGGTTTTGGGCAGTTCAAAAAACACTTCTTTCAAAAATTTGTCGCATCATAAGAACCCAAATTAAAATCATTTTCAACATTCTTAACGATTAAAATAAAAAATTTCGCGCTGCGCGTAATCATTCCTTAATCTACGTACAAATGACAAAAATCAACCTTCCGTTGTAATAATGTTCGGAAATAAATCAAATGAATTGGGAAATAAGCGTACTGATGGCGTCGTTACTCCATTTTAACGTCGTTCAGAGGTTTTTCATCTGATATTCGGTACGTGCAATAACAATTCATGATAAAAATATTTTTCTTGAGAACTTTTTTTGGACAGTTCTCAATTTATCTTATTTTACGCTCTGTATACATCGTAGGATTTAGTAACAATCTATATTCTATAAACCGTTTTTTTAGCTTTAGAATATTGGTATTAACCATCTTCATCTTTTTTTTTCGTTTTCATTCAGGCTTGGCGAACGCAATACAACGTCCCCGCGATGGATACAACACATTTACAGATGGCAGCACAACACAGCCACCGTTTAATTCGTTTTTAAACCCAAAATGGAATGAACCATATTTCGACAACAATGTTCCAAACAATGTGACCGCACTTGTGGGAAAATCAGCGTATTTGAGCTGCCGCGTTCGGAATTTAGGCAATAAAACCGTATGTAAACACTCTGATGATATTGATTGTGAACATGCATGTTTTTGTTATGATGGTACGGTGAAAGAGTAATCGATCTCAATCAATTTTAATTAAACCAAGTACATACTATGCTGAAGCCGATTTTGAAATAGTTAATCTATAAAAGATATTTTAATTACTTGCTGGCATTCATCGTACAATACGACTATGAAAACCCACATTGAAACATCTATTTTGTGTTTCAGTGATTATCATGCATTTTGAATTCCAAAAGAATCGGTCGACATACAACAGAACTTTTATCAATAATATTATTTCGAGTCGCCTCCAATTCATATTCAGTAATAAATAGGGGTTTCCGATTCATTATCTTCTCTGATTTTCATTACAGTAATTAGTAAAAAGAAAAATCCTCTTCTGTTGTAAAGAGTTTACTTTTGTTGATTATCGTTATTCACGATGATACATATAATAATGAATCCACATCAGGTAGTTTTGGTAATGTGTTTCAAAGGGGAATGCCATTAAAAATGTAATGAATATCGAACGAAGTAACCACGAAATGTGACAAAAACATGAAGTAGCAAAAGTCACGAGAACAAGCGGCTCGTAGACAAAAATGATTTCATGACACTATTTCAGGCATTTGTCCTTCGTATCTGTGTGGGTGTGAGTGAGTATGTGAACAAAATAATGCGTATGGGAATAACCGGTCGTTTTAGTTGGACAATGGACATGCAACCCGCGAGGATTGCAGAGATATATTCAGAAATTCACTAGCGACCAACTATTTAGTGGCTGACCTCATCAAAGGCATAAATAATAATAGCGTGGTGTTGAGGTAAACGAGCGAAAAGCCCAGACAATAATTGATATTTTTGATGGGGAAAGCCTTTTTCATGTTCGGTTTGTATAATATATTTACAAAAGGCTTGATGAAATTGATAACATTTGTCTTTTCTCCACAAGCAACAATGAATGGAAGCTCTGTTATTTTTTTTTAATTTTAGTGAACAACACACTACATTTTTGATAAAAAAACCATAATTTAATGCACTTCTGTATACCCACAACAAACAAAATATTTTTTAAACGATTACAGTAAAATAATTGTTCTGCCAATCATTTGAATGAAATTCACTCGCGGCTACTATTTTGACCATCGATTTGTTTTATGAACATGTTGAATTTTGATATGCCAAATATATTAAAAACGTAAAACCGAAACTGGTCAAATAAATTGGCTTTTAAAAAAAATTCACTCGAAACTTTGTACACGTATTATTTCCACTTTCTGCGTGTTTAATTAATACTCAATTATGAAATACCTCATGGGGATGTTTGCATTGCGTGCAAATATGCAGAGAAAACATGAATGTCAGCAAAACAAAAATATCACACGCGCTTCCGTTGAATATGAGAACGAGCTTTTTCGTTTGTCTTTTTTTTGTTTTTGTGGGAAAAACCATGTCGATACCATCACGTTTGCAGGGGTTTCGTAAATGCTCCATTGAATGATTTCGCAATTCCTAATGTCCTGCGGACTCATCGAATTTTTGTTGTTGTTGTTGCTTTTTTCCCCTTTTTTTGCATACTTTTTCCATATTATTGTTGTTGTCTTCGCCACTCGATGTGTTGGTGAACTCGACCTATTTTAGTTCGCTTTGCAAGTTTAGTTATTCGGTTAATTCGTATCGGAAACGAAATGCCTTTCTAATCATTATTTCATTATAGGTTTCGTGGATCAGACACAGGGATATACACATTTTAACCGTAGGAACGTACACCTATACAACAGATCAACGATTCCAAACGGCATACCATCGCGAAATCAACGAATGGACCATGCAAATTAAATGGGCGCAGAAACGCGACGCAGGGACGTACGAGTGTCAAATTTCAACGATTCCAATCAAAAGCTTTTCGGTTCGGTTGAATGTTGTCGGTACGTGTTACTCATCTGTTTCAAACACATTTCATTTTGCGATTGTAGCGTTGTTTCAGTTGAATAGACGCGGAGGTTATTGTACACAAATAGGAAAAAAAAGGTGTGAACGTCGAACGAAAACGTAAAAACGTGCATAATTTAATCAATTTGTCATGATGAAATTGCAAAGTAAATTGAAGCCACAAATACGAATTTCGGCCCATTCAAACGAAAGGTGGAAATTTTAAACGGGAACGAGCAATGGATACATTCCAAATGCATTGCTAATTACCTCATTAATTTGAATGGTGTCGAAATACTGAAATATTCTCTCACTCCTGCTCGCATAACGAATACAACAACATCGTGTAACTGGAATTTGCATTTTATTTACATCATGTTCGCTGATAAATTACAAATGAAATGCTCTCTCGATGCCTTTAAATTAATTACCATTCCAACAAACAGCCAATTTGAAGTGAGTCACTCGGAATTCGGTGGACTGAATGGCTGTTACACGAGTACATCGCATAAAATAGAGCTTTCAAATCAAATTGAAATTAAATATCACTTAATGCAATTAAAAGAAATGAATAAAATATTGAATTTAAAAAGGGAGCGACGGTATTTTGTACAAAACACCAATCGGCCAACGGAACACGTAGGATTTGCTAAACAAACGCACGTAATTGATTCAATAAAACATATTGTGTTGGTAATTTGAGCCGCACGCCACCATCGAATGCAACAAAATAAGCGAATGAATCGAAGACTGATCACAGACATGTATGAGATGTGTGTGCTTGACTGTGTGCACTTTGTGTACACAAACAATTCCATGGACCCATTAAAAGGGTGCATCCATCAGTTATGCAATGGCGAATCAAATTACATGGCGTCCACTCTAAAATGCTATTAGATAAATTAAGTACCATAATTGTTTTGTTTTCGCCTTTCTTTTTCCAAATGCCAGGAGACAGCGAGAGATAAATGAAAACGTACGGAACATTCTGCATTTATCAATCGAACAAAGCGAACATGCATTGTAAAAGCAATTATCGAGCGAAAGGAATTTCAATGCAGCTTATCAAGCATTGCAACGTTGAATGGACGAATGGACGTTGCTTTTGAAAATAATTTGATTTACTTAACGGGGTTTAATGGCGCAAATTCCCATTTCACTTACAACATTAGCGTCATTTACACTGACTGAATGTTCTGCTTCTTCGGTTGTCAGTCAGCGATAACGAAATTGCTTGGAATTTCAAATGCACTCATTTCAGTTCAGCACAGTTGAAATAGAAAGTAACTTTCCCTTCAAACGTTTGCATTACAAACGAATGCGGTTCCTTCAATACAATTCAATCACTGAATACACACTGTACTAGAGCACACAAATAAGAAACAACCATGCGATTCTGTTCTATTTATACTCGAATTGAATTTCGTTTTTCTGCTTTTCTGTTTGCGTCTCAAATAAAATGACATATTTTAATATTGAATTGTCCTCGTTTGAGAATGTTTCGCTTTTTATTTTTCTTCTGACGTCAATTTTACTAAAACAAGCAGCAAATGCTGTGATGCAAAAAGTGACTGGCTCGTCAACGGTTGGAATTCATAATGCTCTGCGAATGACGTCATGCTGAATCGTGCAACCGTAAGAAATGGAGAAGTGAATAAATGGAGAAGGAGAGCGGAAGAAAGAAAGAAAAACGATCGATCAAATCCATTGAGGTGTGAAATGCCTCGGTGGGATTAGGCTTTTATCCTCAATTTCGATATGGAGATATTTGTAGTGGTATATTTTACGCTGAACAGTGCGTAGATCCTCTGCTTAGTAATACTTTTATATTGTTCCCTTGAGCGTATTCTGTGTATGTCATTGCACCGAGAGGAAAGAAAAAACGGTCCTGCCATAAAAGCGGCGACAAACAAATTTATAAAAAAAAAAACCTAAGAAGTGTCAGATCGCATCCCATATCACCAATCAGTTGAGGCGTTAAGCATTGATTCCAAAGCATTTAATTCAAGTTTATTTTGCTAGTGCCTACAGTTTCAGAAGTTTATCATCACTACAGCTGGATTTTATTTGGAACCTATAATGGTCCAACACTTGACACACTCAGTTTTACTAATAGAATCAATCAATGCTATGTCGAAGATAAGTGTCCGCCATTGGGTTATTGTGTCATGTGCTTCACTCATCCGAAGGATTCGTTTAATATAGACAAGTGGTGTTCCTATATGAACAATGGAAAAACTATCGTCAAATGTCATATGTATTTCCATATTTCCGGAAGAAATGACTTTCTTGCCACATTTAATTGCTATTCAAAAGCAAAAAAAATGTGCTAGAATAGAATACCATTTTCGAAAGGGTCGCACCGAGATTTTGATACGTACAAGCTGTGGATTCTTATGGTTCGGGAATTATTTTTAATGCATCCTTTCATTCTGTTAGGATACGTTAGCGTTGAGCCACAAAAACCAGTGATGTATTTAAATTGTCAACACATTTCTCTCCCATCTCTATCTTCTTCATCTTTTTTGCTACGGCTTTTGTTCTCTTTCTCTCTCTCTCTTTCTCTGTATCTCTCTCTATTCTTCCACAGTGGTTGCGCTCTAATTATAATTTTTTTTCCTGCGTTCTTTTGCTTCCATCCATTTGGGGTTCGCATTTACGAGGTGAGACATGCAAAACCGCACACGACAACAGAGAGGCAAACACAAACGTTTATTTTCCACATGAACGATTCTTTGCTATGGAATTTTCTACTTCCTCAAAATGTCAATGACTCTGGTTGCACGCTTCACAGTTTTATATCGTAGCCGAGGCACAACGACTCATACTGAACGCCAATGGCAAACCGAACGAACTTCTCTCGTCTTTTTTTTTAATTTGTTGTTTACCAAACATGCATTCAATGTATAAAACACACACTGTCTCCCATTATATTCCGGATACATATCTCGTTGGTACCACATCGGCCATTTCATTTTCCTAGTTTGTGTCATCCAATATGCACTTTTTGTTCGTCGCACCACATCTATACAATACATATATACATTGTATATACATATTAACATACGTTTCCCTTTGCACGGATTTTGCCCATGAATGTTACACAAAATACAATTTGGCTCACCACGATCTAGCATTTAAGCGTGTATAGAAAATTGCACATTAAAAAAGACGATACGATTTCTTTGGTTGGTAATTATAAAAAAAAGGAGAAAACAAGTGTCAAACAGAATGGAATAAACTTTCATCGTTGTTGTTATTGTAGATGGTGGTGAAAAAAGATTGTCACCATTTCTGCCGTCTCAAAGAATCTCATCAAAATGATGAGAATAAAAAACCTACTAATGAATGTTTAATGAGTGAAATGCAGGTTTTGCTATTTAAAAATATCCATGTTTGAATATTTCATAATGGACCATGGTTGGGACGAGTTTCAAGTGGAATATTCAAACACCCCAACTTCTATCTCATGATTTTCCATCCATTTCCATTTGAATGATAGAAACTTTGTATTGTTGATGAAAGCCAACCAGCCATTGATTCGTTTTGTATGCGTCCGTGAATTAGTGAATGGGTCTAATGAATCAATCATATGACTCACTAATGGTTTGTACTGAATGCAGCTCGTTCGATACCGCGTACATTCAGTCGAAAACGGTTTGAAATAGCTATCACCTATCAGTACCGTCAAAGTGATACTTGTCGACCTTTTTTTTTCTTTTCAACTATCACTCATTCGTTGAGCTCTATTTGCTTGCATCGAATTCCGTTTGAATGTTGATTGCGCTCTGAAAATCGAAATGATGTTCTTTGTTTCGTTTTTGCTTCAGTTCTGATGTTCATTTCAATTCATATTTCGTGAATGAAGAAAATAATCCAGAAATTGAAAATTTTAAAATCCATGGCATAAAAATAGCAGCAAATTGACAATGCCTAATGATTTTTTGCCGTGGAAATAATTAGATAAAAAAATAAATCAACATTTGATTTGATCAAAGAGATTCGTTTTCAATTCACGACTTCAAAAATGTGCTGTAGAATATTTTGTGCTCTCGTATCTTTGTGTAGTATTTCGGTGATTTGCCATCCGTTCGTTCGTTTCGGATATTCGATTGTATCGTATTCTATTGTGTTCGGTTTTGGTGCTGAGTCGTATCGTTTGGATGTGAATAAGATTAATGAGCTTCATGCTTTATTGGATGAGGAAAACCGATCGAATTACATTAGCAGCGACTGCTGTGGCAAAATCTGAATGGCAGAAGTGGAGGAAGCGCTTGTTTGCTCTGAATATCAGTTTCGCTGGAAGAGAGATTAATTCGCTACAGTTCGAAATGTATTTGGTTTTCGATATCAATAGCGCTTCGAATACATCCAGTTTATCTTTAAATTCAACATCAAAGTGATTTTTTCCATTTGTATTGTTCAGTTGAGTTCATATCATGGCATGCGCCAAACTCAATGTCTGTCAGAATAGTAAAAGAAACGAAAAAAAGGCTATTCTGACTCTGACTGACTGACTGACTGACTGTTTGTTTTGCTAATTTCTCTTTGTGAGTATTTAGAGAATGCGCAACAAAGGCTCAAGGCCATTTACCAAGCAAATTCTTTTTTTTTCTCCATTTATTAGTTTTGGTTTGTGCTATTTGAAGAGCATCAAAGCAATGAAGACGCTGTCAGTTAACCACGGCAATTCAAATGGCCCATCCTCAAAATCGAACGCATCGACTTTCAATGCGAACCGATTTTGGATTAATCGATTTTGTTTATTTTCTTTATTTGCGTTCTGCAAGACAAAACCTTTCGTCCCATTTCGCTCGAATTCATTTCCCGAATCGGTGACTATTGATTGTGCCTATAAAAAGAAAATGAGAAAATTGGCGAAAAAGTAGCGAATATAGACTTTAAATGGAGTTGGAGTGATGAACAACAACAACAAAAATAGACCGAATAAATCTCCGGCTTGAATGCCTTGATGCTTGTTATTTATTGCGATGAGCAATCTTCTCTTCTCTTCTTTGTCTATTTTTCTACATTTCATACGTTTTCGTTATGCCGTAAATCGATTTAGTTTATTCGCCGTCGCATTTTGTTTATTCAAAGCGTTTTGTATTGCGCTCATGGGGGCGCCAAGCCGCGCCGTGCTGTGCTTCATCGATGCTTATCTTCCTGTGCGATGTGCTTAGTTTGATTTCATTTCGCGTGGACGACAATGAGATGTAAATAATAACGCTTAGTCGCTTCATCTACCTTCAATTTCAATCACGTTTTCTAGTGTGCTTTTGCAATTTCAGTCCACCAAATTCAATGGCCCGTCGTGAGAAGTGTCTCTCGTCGATTGCTCCAACGGCTGATTTTATTTTCAAATCTAAATAAAGTTTACATTACACTCATTCTTCACAGAAACTGCATTATGAATGTATGTATAGCAATAAACCAGTCCATTGGAACATTGTGTACCTGTGTGCTATCCGGTGTGTGCCGTTTACAAATGGAATATATTTATAAAACACCGAGCAATTTCTGGCGCGAAAAGACATGCGAGAATTCACTCGGTGAATCGGTTTGCCTCTTCGTTTCTTTGTTGTTTGCTGCTGCAAAAATACACATTGACTCACAGACATTTTGCGACAGCGAAATACCAGCATAGATACAAGAAAAAAGATTTTGTATACCTTGAATTTGAATTTTAATAGGAGACTGGGATTCGCCCAAAATACAATATAAATTTGATCAAATGAAATGAAAAAAAAAACGAAGCCAAGAAATAGAATGAGAAAATGAAGGATTTATCTGCATTCCACGTTTTCCCGCACGTTCACATGCGAATCTAGTGCAATGGTTGTGTGGAACGCTTTGCTATCCATCGTGAAGCCATTCAGTTCACTCTCTCTCTCTCTCTCTCTCTCTCTCTCTCTCTCTCTCTCTCTCTCTTTCTTTCTTTCTTGCTCTCCACCACTTTCTATCGCTCACCGACTGAACGACAATCACAACACAAGGAAAATAATGTCAGCAAATAAATTGAAGGTGAAATGCCAAAATGAGCGCAGCAGATAGAGAGAAAAAGAAGAAAAAAAAGAACTCCAAACACAATGATTGATTGGACTCGATTTTATTTCGATACGTTTTTTGTCCGCCACGTTCACTCCATTGCCAGTGGAAATAAATCGACTATCTGATTTACATAAGGGAGATGGTCTAGTTATGAGACAGCGCCAGTTATGAGACAGTCAATTATTTCTCTCATATGCTATGGAAATGTTGGTATGAGAACTGTCAATGTCCTTTATTTGATGTCCGCCAGTTTTTAGGCGAACACGGAAGTGAATAGACGCATTGCTTGTATACGCACCAAACATCGTGTTGAAAATCGTGTGAAAAAAGGATTTGGAATATTTTTCATAGTGCCAATTTTTTGTGAAAATCAAGTTAAAAAGGTGAGTGTAATGCATTAAAATGTTGTATTTTGATTATATTTTGTGATTCTAGTTCGGATTGTTCGATTATGGGTTGTGGAAATTTTTTTGTGAGTAATGTTCAAAATGGCGTCTCGATCCGGTTATGAGACACCGTGTTGCCCAGTTATGAGACACTCTAGATTTTGCACTGAAAGCATATAGAAACGTCATATTTCGTCGTTTTTGTTGTCAAAACGCATTTATATGCAATTACAATTGTATTTTAACTAATATTCTCGGATTTTCAGCCATGTCTCCTCCAAAAAAGCTTCATTGCAACGGGCATTGCTCCATATAATCCGGACATCTTTACTGACCCTGACTTTGTCCAAGCCGTTGAACAAAATGACATAGAAGTGGCTATTGATGCTGATATCACCGAAGACATCCAGCGACGTATTGTTTTCAACGATGCCATTGATCCTGTTGGTCGTGAAGAAGAGGTGTTAACATCTGAGCCCTCTGAACTATCCAGCTCGGTGTCACTAATGTCTCTTGCAAGCAACACTTCGTCGGTTTTGGATGCGGTTGGCCCTCTACAAGGCAAAACTCCAAAACCAAAGTCGAATCGTGGACGAAAACCGATGGAAAGTGCTGAATTGACTTTTCCGGAAACCATGTCCGTTTTGAAGCATGTAAGGCCATTAAAGGCCCAATTTTCTATATTTAAGCCATTGAAGGCCTTTATAATAAATAAAGAATAATATTTGAACATTTTATGATGAGTTTCCTTCATATTTATTCACTTGTATTCAATTTTTCTGGGTGTCTCATAACTGGACCAAAATTTTTTTGGGGCCAAAAAAATAGCCCTCACAAAATTGGTCAAATTTTTTTTCGAGTAACTGGAATCAATAAACTTTCATCGGAAAAAAGTTGCGTCTGGACATAAGCTACATGATAGAACTCTAACTTTCCATTTTTGAAAGCCACAGAATTTTTTTTAAATCTAAAACAAAACCCGTCTCATAACTAGACCATCTCCCTTAAGTGTCTGTTTCGTTTCAATGAGTTTTGATTTTCTCTCGTCATCTCAAAACGATGTGTGCAGAAGAACTCTATATAGAGCATAGAGCAAACATAATGCTCACACATAATCTCGATTCGGTAATTTTGCCATCCTTACAAGTGAATGAGAGGAAAATAGAGAGAGCAAAGGTGTGTGTGTGTGTGTACGCTACCATACTTAACTTCATTTTTCTTGAATGAATGCGAGGATGGATGCTGCCATTCAATCGTCGAAATAGAGTGAATCATTGAGTACGCCAATGGAATGGTCGTACATTCTTGAAAAGTGGGTTAGGTCCATATATCGATCATTCGCTCCTTTGAAACGTCAGTCAATGATGTTCATATTTTGCCATTTCTCTTGCAGTTATGTGTAGGTGTTTCGACGATATCAAGCCGTATGAATCAAAATCTGTTTGCCCGGAGCAGTGCACGTAAAACTTGCATTGATTTCATCGGAAAGGAGAAGATGAGGCAAAAATGCCAAAAAAACACAATCTGAAATGTTTCATATTTCCACAGGCAAAGTTTGAAACAAACGAATGTTTTCTTATACTAGTAGCTAAAAGTAAATTTTGTTATCGAAGGTTATTGATTTACGGCAAACTGCATTTATCGTAGTTTCCGTTGGAGGTTGTGTGTTATGTTATCAACCAGAGACATACGATTTCTTTTGTGGGGAAATCTCCTGAAAAACCATCATTGAAAATGACTGTACAAAGCCGAATGCAAACAGACACACAAAAAGCCAATCACGAACTTTTTAGAAACATGAAAGAAAACATTTTGTTTGTGTTTCAGTCGATTTTTTTTTTTGCCAATGTTTTCTTTAATTTCAACTTTTCGACGGAACTGGTAATGGGAAAAACACTCTCTCACACACATACACACACAAACGTAGATAAGCTCAAACATATCGATTTGCTGAACACAAGTTTGATGTAGAGGTAACGAAAAAAAAATGAACGAACGAAAGCAGAATGCGATAGCAGAAAAAAAACTATAGCAGCCGAATTACATTTTCTAATCGAAAAGTTTTCTGACTTCCGTGTTTTTCACTTTATTCGACTTTTTATTTGTGTTGTTTGAGGTTTTACTCGACATTATTAAGCTTCACCTGAGTCGGTAACGTCTTCTGTGATTTTGCTTTCGTCTCACATTCCATCATTGAGTTCATAATTTATGTATGTCGTAGGAAGCGTTTCTTCCCACAATTTTCTCTGCCGTCTATCACATTTGATTTTGTAAGCTGCACACAAACTTACACAAGCCGCATGGCTTCAGTGCAAACACACGTATACACGTTGCATGCAAGCGATTTAACAAATTGCATAAAGTGAAAAATTAAATCGATGAAAGTGGAAGAAATAAGCATGCAGCTCGCTAAAATTCAATTTAACAAAAATCAAAAACTAACCGCAACGTTAATTAATTTTATGTAGTTTCACATAGCATTAAATGCTCAAACCCAATCCCAAAGCCAAAATGTATGCATAACAACAACAACAATCAAAGTGTTTGAGGAATTTCTATATAACTTTTCTACATTGAATTTGATGAATTCGAGGAATTTTAAGTGCTTTGATGAATTTTCCAACCGCATTCTTGGAATCCATCGAAATACCAAAGATACACGGAAATGACAAGGCGAACATCTACATCCTGTGTTTGAACTTAGAAATTAAACATATCCGTTGTTTGTAGTGCAGTAAATTGCTTGAATACTGAACAGCGTGATATGAGCATGAGAAAATCAGATCAAGATGCACAGCTTGAGAGATGAAAAAGAGACTAACGCAATTCTCTTCTTTGATTAGATGATATATATTTTTTTCATCTCATAAGAGGCAAATATGCAGAGCTGACATAGGCACCTACGGGGTTCCGGCACTTACTACCTTGGGTGCGCACCTAGTACTATTCAAATAAAATTTTGAGTATTTTTGAGTTTGATGTATTTTTTTAAATAAATCTATGATATTTAGATGATGAAAATAATCAAATTCCAAAACATCCAAAAATATTGTGAAAAAAGTGTTTTTTAATAGTACTAGGTGCGTACTCAAGTAAGTTCCGGCACCCCGTAGGTGCCCATGTCAACTCTGCAAATATATTCAAATATACTTCTTCCATTCTTCCTGTGGGCGTGTTGTCAATCTGAAAAACAATTCCTGCGCTTTTTAGTCTGATCGTTACATTGAAATATTATACACAGTTTATCGAGTTTTCCTCTTGGTTTAGAACGAAAATTCGGTGATACCATTTATTCACGGTTTTATGTCGCTCAATAACTATAGTTCATCCACTTACGTTCTCTGTTCACATCATCATCATCATAATCAAATGTAATAGCATAAAAATATGTATAAATACGTTTATAAATATGTGGCGAAAACATTTTTTGTATCTATGACTGATAGATAGAAATGTATGGAGAATTTATTTTCTTCTCTTCCTCTCTGTGGAATGAAGCAAAAATGCGATCGGTAGGGAAAAAAATTCCGGAAGAGGATTTGAAGAATATATTCAGCATTATGTGCAAAGGCATGAAGCGCAAATATCTGTTAGTGTATAAGTAAATCTAAAACCAATATTTTCCATTTGTCAAAATTGAATTATAAATACAGAATATCGCTCAGGCATACTTTCTTTTTGTTTCATTATTTTGGGCCAGAAAAAATGTATACATCTCATTTTTATTCTGTCTTCTTTTTCTTCATGTGTATTTATGTTTATCGATAACTGATGTGCCGGATGTTGGGGATTTGCAGAGCCCGCTGCAACAATTTTGGGAGGACCCGACTTATATGTGGATAAAGGAAGCACGATAAACCTAACGTGTACGATACGTTTTGGACCAGAACCACCCGGCTATATATTCTGGTATCACGAAAACAAGGTGAGTATCATTTGTCTGCATTTTTACATTAGATTTTCGGTACAGAGTTTTTTTTTCCCTGCCACCAATTGTCATCCATTCTCATTGTGGCATTCATTTATTTGGTTTTACGCATTCAACACAGCCCGCACTAAGCTCTCGGCGTAATAACGAAAATAATATAACGATACTGAAATTATTTTCATTTCGATTTCTTGTGTGTGCACCAAACGTTCCATATGCGCTGTTTGTTTGTGTATGTGTGACCAGCGACGATAGTACTTTCTTCAGTTGGATGATGAAAAACACACGACGTTAGATTTTCGCCAACATCAGTTAATAGGATTAAGTATTGCTAGAGCTTGAATCATTGCCTTTGGTGAGAAGAGAAAATGAAAGAGATTTGATGTGTGTGTGTATGTGTGTTGTGTGTGCGGTATTGTGAGTCGGAAATCGTGCAAATGCTGCGAGCGCTTCGCAATGGTGCGTACAAACGAAATGTGTAGGTGCGGTCGCTTCGGATAACACACGATTTTATTTATTTCGATTGCAAGTGGTAAATAACAATCATAGGTTTTAGTTTTGCTTTTGCTCAGTTTTCCTCTTCTGCTGTTCGAATGATTCCGAAATTTATTTGTTAGTCTTTTGCTTTTCTTTCGTTTCCAATGTATCTCAAATCTCCCTCTCTGTGTGCGCGCTTTACGCGCTCGGTAGCACATTGAGAATTTCTTTTCCATTCCGATGAATGAAAACCGCAACATATCTGCCCAGTATTTCGGTGTATGTTATTTCATTATGTGTTTTACTTGCTTCATATCCTGTTTATCCAATTTGGATCTGTCGTTGGTCTGCATGCTTAACGTCTTTGCCAATATTTATCCGATGCCGAGAACTCTCTTTCGACGAATTTCGTGAGCCATTTTTCTGCTTGGTATTGAAAATAAAACGAGGCGATCAAACTGAAAACGTCCAAATGGATTGAACCATAGCAGGATGAGTCAATTGTCTGCGTGTATGCGGTAACGAATAGAATTTATTTTCTGTCAAAAGACCTATTTGTGAGACTTAAAGCAGACACATACCGCACACACACACACACAATTCACCGAAGAAATTATTTGCCATATTATGTCATTTTGTTGTGCAGTTTGTTGCTACTAAAGCATGAACAATACTGTTGTATCTCTGCGACGAGATTGCGATATTGCTACTCTGTCCCTCTTTCTGCCGTAGTCTTTCTTACTTGGATGCGAGAAAGCACGGAAAAGTCAATTTCAAATGCCTATTTATCGACCGGCAAATAGAACTTTAATGTCGGCAAACTTATATCGTTGTCGATGTTATCGTGAAAACCACATTAGGCAGAAAATACCTCACATGCCTTTGCACTACAAACCATTTGATTTGATTTATATTCGCACACAACACAACGCAACACAACATAACACACACACATGCACACACATCGACCCAATAAATAAAACTTTGCCAAGCGATTTCGATGCTATGAGCTTATCATCACCCGCTCGAAGTGCCAATACAAACAGAGTCGCACTAACAAATGCGAATTACTCACTCATTCGAGCGTTTCAAGTGTTAGCCACTATACCGTGTGTGTATTTAGACAGCATCCATTATTATTAGATCGCAAAGTACATATAATTCAAAGACAAAATGTCGTTCGACTTCGAGCAATTTATCTTGCGATACTCCTCGTTTCGCATTTGATGGCGCAAATGGTTTCTCCTTATACATCGGCGCTTCGAATTGAATTCGGATTCGGATTCGAAGAATGAATTCTTCAACTATCCCAATATCAAAACTATTAAACTTATATCAAATCTCAATTTTAATTGCGGATTCTTTTCTCGCTCAAATTAATTCTCGAATGATTGAAGCACTTGAGTTGCATCTTCTCATTTCGCGAAATGAAAGCGGCAAAAAGAAATGTGCAGTGCCAGCAATTAAGCCAGCTAATGAAAATTGCATCGTGTAATGATAGCTTACAAATGAAAGTTATGCGATAGCACGGAATCGTTTCTGTGAACCACAATAAAACGAGCAAATATTGGAATAAGAGCAAAACCGCCGTAGTTTTCGCTTCAACTTCAAGTTCTTCGCAAATATCCTTTGCTTTTGCTCGCTCTCTTTTTCGGTTGATTTCTTTTCAATTTTCGATCATAAAATCAAGCGTGGGCCAGCAACTATGGTACGATATTCGATTTCCAATTTTGAGTAAAACACTTTCTACGTAGCGTAAGTGCTTCAGTGTAGAATGGAAAGGGTAGGGTAAAAAAAAACGCGAACGAACGATCCGAAAAAAGACTATGTGAAGTATGCGCTCATTTTTGTGTCATCATCAAAAGTTCCATAATTTAAAAGCATTAAACTTTATCTTTTATTCGCCAAGTTTACTTTATATTGTCGTGTAATTCATTACCGTTCTTCATAACTAAGTGCGCGCTTAAGCGCACCGCGAAAAATGAGAGATGATGCCTGACGATGATAAACTGCTTCGAAATGAACACTGACAAACGAGTCTGTTGCAAACGCGAAACTTTAACGAAAAAAAAGAAGAATTAAAACGGATGCCCGTGTAAAAACGTCATCGTTGCAACAGCAAGATCTTCCGACGAGAACCGCAAAGACTTGGTGTGATATGTACTAGTTTCATTGCATAGATCTGTATCGCATCGACCATGCAAAAGCATCAGCTGCGGTGTACAAAGTTTGTGATGTCAGTGCAGAACAATCGTCGCTCTGGGATGCATTAATTATTGTTGAACATTAATTTGTTTCGAAAATTAAGTACATATTCTTCAATTTTCCATGCATGAACCGTTCTTCTTTGTTTGAGAAGCGAAAAACATCGCGACGGAAATGAGTGCATCAAGTAGAAGAAATAAACGCACAAAAACACGACGATCCACTCAATGAAGAATCTGTAGCTCGTATGGCATTAATTTTGAAAAATGGTGCACACCATTTGCCCAACATTACCGCTCATTATATGAAAAGGTGGAGCACTTTTTACCCCATAGTTTCTATGCAATATTTTTTATTGCTGATTTCACGGTATAAAATGAACAGTTGTTGTTGTTGTTGTTGTTGTTGTTGCTGCTGCTGTTGCGGTTGTTGTTTTTCTCACACTCCATATCTTCAGCTTTTTGTGAACGCATATTATTCAATATTTCGCATAAAATATAAACATAAAGTGCCGCGTTTTTTTCTCTCTCACTTTTTCTCACACTCGCGCCGTGCGATGCAAAATTATTATGCCATGGAAAAGTCAAAAGAATTATAAGGGTTCGGAATGTTGTACTTTCGGCTCTGAGCACCAGTATAAGTGCACATGAATATATGTTTGTGTTTATGCAGAATTAAATTGAAAATTTATTACCACCAGGTAGAGAAGCGGTGGGGAGATGCATTCAAGTAGTTATTTTTCATGCAATGGATAACAATAACGATATCACAGAATAATTATAATTCATTCTATGGCAATATTTTTGAAAGCTCTCGATGCTCTCTCTCCTCGTGCACCGCGATCGCTAACTGTTGCCATTGTGCGTTCGAAAACAAACACGTTCCCAATATTTTCATATAGGAAAATAATAATCAAACGTGTATCACGCACCAAAATAAAATATTTAAACAATTGGTTCAACCATAAACACGAGTGAATGAACCTGATGGTGGAATAAACGAGCTTTAAAACTCGCGTGAGAGAGAGAGAGTAAAGTGTTGATGATCCCAAAGTTTATATTTGAAACGATTTAAATGCAGAAATGTTAAGGCATTTGCTGGTCAAACGGCCCATTTTTTTTACGACAACAGCTTGAACAATAAAACTTTGTCAGCGCAAACGTACACACACACACAAATGGCATCACCATCATCATGAATTAGTGTGCAATAATAAATTCGGTGTCCGGATATTTAACGCACTGAAAATGATTGTTGGTTCCATTTTGGGTAACATCACTTACCAAACGCACCAAATAAATAAATTAGTTCATGTTTAATTTTAATTAAAATTCGCAAATGGTCTCCACATTTTCAACGACGTGTTTTTTTCCTGGCGAAAAAAGTTGTGCCGCCATTTTTCCACCATTAAAAATGCATTCGGCATCGCAGAATGCTTGTGGTTTTTCGCTGTATGGCCGAACGGCCATCATTGTTGCAGTTGTTGTTTTCTTTTCGATTGATTCCATCATATTTAAGCAATTTGAATATTAAAATCGGATTCGAATGCTGTGTGCACCATGCGTCACTGTAAATTAATTTTTAATGCATACAAAGGAATCGAAATTTTGAGCTTAATGAAATTCGATGCGAATTTAATAATGAAATGAGT
Organism: Sitodiplosis mosellana; assembly: GCF_009176505.1. NCBI lineage: Eukaryota > Metazoa > Arthropoda > Insecta > Diptera > Cecidomyiidae > Sitodiplosis > Sitodiplosis mosellana. The sequence continues at coordinate 18,300,166 of NW_022595244.1, read as the reverse complement.
TTTACGACTCATTTCCGTGCGAAAATGGAATTTATTTCATTGTGTCGGAATTGTTTGAATATTTCAATTGACAGAAATAGATTAGCGCATTGTTTTCGGAAAATCAAAGTGGAAAAAAATTGTACGATATGAATTTTATCAGTTAATTGCTGGAAATGTTCGATGGCATCGTTAACCATACTAGCCTTGTATAGATATGCATGCTCGTTATTACGGAGAGTTGTCCGTGATGGGGGTTCAACCAATCAAATATTGTAGCTTAAATTCTAATAAAAAGCATTGCTAAATTAATCCGATTGGAGACTGGATTCGTTTAACTGAAATGTCGCCGTCATTCAGCGACGAAGAATACCTCTTCACTGGTTTGCACAAATGCTATCTATCAATCTTAGCCAATTGGCTACAGCCATGTCAAAGCTATAATTTTCATATAGGCCCTTATGTAACCAAATTCCATGGTGGACAAAGTGAACTGCGTTCATAACTGCTTCCAATGGCCAAACGATGGCATTTTAGTTTCCAATGTAAATGTCCTATATTTCGTAAGTACCCCTTGATCTTGTTCAACTTTCGCTTGACTTGAAATTAAACGATGTGAAACACCCAAGAGACATGCTCTGTTATCTTTTGCAACGGTTGTGTGGTTAACGATAACTTGTACACATGAAATTGTACACCATTGAAAAAGTTTTACTGTGCTCGTGGTAGTGGTGGTAAGAAGAACGAACGTACACACCCAACACTCTTGCACAAAATTTCGTTCATCTTGTGTACAGATTACAAAGTCTTTTGCTTGCATAATTATCATTTATTTCATGTGCATGCACTAATATTGTTGCCAATAAACTCGAGCTCATTGAGCATGAATTGCGTAGCAACGGTACGACCAGATACGCATCAAAGCAACGAGAGAAAGAGACAGAGCGCGCCCATATAGCGTATATCAAAGGAGACAATTGTTACAAAGTGACAAAGTTTCTTTGTCATTTCACTTATCTGTGACACATCGTTTCTCTAACTACAAAGAAATACTCAAGAGACTGTAGCATATTGCTATCTGTTATCTCCCTCATCGTGCACTTAATTTATGGAATTAAATTCTTTGGTAATAATTCAAGTTGATTTGGGAACACTCTTATGCAACCTCATTAAAACATAATTGCTGCTGAAATTCTGACGCTGATGTGGGAGCAAACATGGACGCATATATGATTCATGCATAATACATACATTGTGAATGAGCTGCTCCTCTTAATTTTAGGCCGATTGCTAGCGCCAACAAAAATGAGCAAAACTCAGTTTCGAAAACTGACAGCTGCAAAAGGAAATCTCATTTCAACGGCATGGGCAAATATAAAATGAAATATTCTAAAATTGTGTGTAAAATTAATATGTCGTCACTAAACAAATAACGCAATGTTTGCGTTCGCAACTAAAACCAACTGTTCTGTCACCGAAGCGGCAAATGAACAAATCAAATTACACACATACACTCACATGCACAGCCTTTGCACCGATTCTTCCCACTTCGTCAAATGATTCCGTGCTCATGGTGGAAAACTGTCCGTATTCATGAATATAAAGTACGAGTTGGTGATGTGTTCACCTCGCGTGAATTCATTCAATATATTCCAAAACTATTTCATAAGCTCAAAATTTTTCCGCACTTCATATTGAAAGTGTTACTACACAAACGGAGAATGTCATATTTGGTTTCGTTTTCTCCGTTGAACATTCTGCGATGGTTGGCTTGTTATTTTTGCGCCATGTCGTGCATGAATTGTGGTAAAAATCATGAGATGAAACCAGTGAATCTATTTACAATCTAATGTAAATCTGGTGATTCAAGTGTCTCTTCACTTGGGATTTTTGGGGCGAAATCGTAATGCAATTGACACAAATTTGCCAAACGAACGACAAGGACGGATAAAGAGTGAGTGAGAGAAGCTGAATAGAAGCTGAATAGAAGAAATAAAAATGCTTTAAAATGAAAACACCGAGAATCTCGTCAAAATTTGTTTAGTTGGAAATAGTAGTGAATGTAGATGATATTATATAATTTCATTTGAGTTATAACTTTGGATGTGCCATGTGATAGCATCTTTTCGTCGAATGGCAAAAGTTTTCGGTTTTGAAAGTGAAATTCAATTAAGTTTAAATTGATTTGCCGACGGTAGAAGTTCTGTGAATCGGGCGGCTGCTATAAGTCTTATTTGTCACGATTGTCACTATGATGATATGGAAGAAGTTTGACGTGCACGCATACAAACTGATGATTTGATATGCTCTATTGAAATTTCAACAATAATAATTCGACTATGCCACTCATGCGATACACACACGGCATGCATGCGCTGTTGTAGCTTATGTAATTATAATAATGATGGTAGATTTTTACAAAGAATGGCACTCGCCCATTGACCCGCATGCCACCTGCCGTCATCGCATTACATAACTAGAGACATTATTATTCAATGAACTCCACTGTTACCAAGGTAGAGATAATCATTTGACGATTCTCGACGGATGACTGCCACACCCATTGATGCAAATGATGTCTTGTGTTTACCAAAAATCAAACACGAAACGAATAATGAAAAAATAATTAAGCGCACGACGCTTCAAGCGATTATCCGAGTTCATGAAAAATGCATTTACCTGTTGATGTAAAACCGTTTAAATGTGTAATAGCCATTTAAAATGAACGCGATTTGGTGAATTTTAAGGCTTCGCCCTATTATTAATGACGGAAAATATTATCACAACGCTTTTTTTTTCTGTTTGATGAATGCACCTCAGCAATGGCTGTGTATATTTAAAAACATGAAATGGATCTGTGTTACCTTTTTTTTGTTGAAAAACAACGGCGCTTATTAAAAAAAGCTTCAGACCGTAATTATGACGCGGTTAAAAGTGGAGGTCGTGAAAATCCATTTATTTTTTTCAACACTGAATTGAAATGCAAAATGGTCTGGAGTCAATGACGACAGTAAAGTATGTATTTCATTCCATTCGGCTGCATTTACATTTATTTATGATATTTCGGGAATGGCGAACAAGAGGAAACGCGGCGGAATGAGAGAGAGAGAGAGAGACGGAAAACTAATTCAATCAAATATTTGAATAAAATACAAGAAAATCGTGGGGTTGTTTTCAATTCAAACGGTTAAAAGCAAACATTCGCCTTGATCCGGTTTGAAGATAAATGTGTACACAGAAATTGTCGATGGGAAATGATTTTGTTGTATTTAGAGTTTAGGACAGATGAAAAACATCGAAAACATGCACAAATATAAATAGAAATTGTTTTGCCTCTTGAATTGCTTCTATTAAGAAATTATTGTCTGTATATTCTACATCGAATGTCATATCTCACGGAGATGGAATTCACTTCAAAAGAAAAATAATAATAATATCAACAAGCGGGAATACGAAGCGGGAAAAGCACAGTCGTTACATACTTATTTACTTGGTAGCAACTCGTTTAACCAAGCTTGCTTTAATCAACTCAAATAAAGTGAACTTTTGCTATGCAAATAGAGCAGAAATACGCAATGTTTCATTTCCTTATTTTCTCATGAAAAAGTGTCATGCGAATTGAATTGAATGTTTCTGATAGGGCTTTTGATACTAGGAGAATCAAGTATCTGTTTTCTCTATTCGTACTGTTCTAAAATCGATTTCCATGACTTCTCTTTAATTCAATCAATTCAATTCCAATATCTAGTTATTAAATTCAACTTTGTGGTTCCGACAGTTCATTCAAACAACTAGATGTAAAGCCATCTGAAGCTTTCGCTTTAGCTACTAAATGCTTTCTCAATCTTTATATATTCATTGAATCGGTAAGGTGAACACTGTTCAGTCATGTCTGAATGGTAGTAGCCAGAAGTTAATTGCGATGTTTCACCATTTCTGTTTGTTATCATATCATTTTCAATGGGATAACTTTATTTGATCTTCGATTGAGGCCAGATTCATTGAGTTTCAACGAATTGATGTGAGCTTTTGGTGAAAACAATAAACCGGTGCATTTCAATTGAACAGCTTAAAGTTCCGTTTTCTTCGAATCAGAATTTGTTTTTCAGTCATCTTTGTTTGACTTTGATTGAAATTTCAATTGTATTTCATTCAATTTTGCAGGAAATCAACTATGACGCACCACGAGGTCGCGTTGCCGTAAGAACGCATTCCAATGAATGGACAACATCATATTTGTTAATCAATGATGCTGACATCACCGACTCGGGCATTTACGTGTGCGCTCCAACGAGTGGCGGTCGAACGAGTATCAAAGTTCATGTTTTCCTACACGGTAATTTCTGATTTCGTAAACAAACAATACAAATCTACAAATACAGCATTCTCAAGCAAATTGTCCAATTGTATCGATTTTATTTGCAGGCGAGCGACCAGAAGCAATGCAAACCGGCACATCAACCTACATTGCGAATAATATAATGCAAACGATCATGATTAGCATCATCATTAGCACATACAATATATTCCAAAACTTCTACTCGAGCATACTATTCTCGAAGCGAATACCTGATGAAATCACATGACATACAATGGCAATTATTCCGAAAATTGTGGCACAAACGTCATCTGTTCTCCGACTACGACAACCACATGTGATGCGTGTCCAACAACGGTGATAGAATCAATTGTTGGAATCTTTTAGTTCTTAATTAAAATTTCTCTTTTGGCTTTAGCTCGTTACAATTCTAATTTCATTTCAATTAAGTTTTCGATTGCGAGTGAAAAAAGAAGAAGGAAAAAAACACAAGTTTGACGAGATAGAATGACCAGTTTTCGGTTAGGGAGAAAAACTACGAATAAAATGTCAAGAATGGGATCTTGTAAATGGTCTCAAACACAGTTTTGAATACAAAACAAAGCAGAAAAAATCATTGCGAGCGCGCACAACAGCGCACCACTTGTACATAGCTAATCAAAACTATACATGTTAATAACAGAAAGTCTAGTCTATTTGTAGCTATAATAATAATAATAATAAAATCTATGATGTTCTACACTCATATGACGTGTTTATCAAATCAAATCAAATCAAAGTATTACCAAGACAAAACAGTTTCCAAAAATGTTAATCATATTTATAACATTGAATTGAATGTTTCAATTTAGTCAGCGTATACACAATAGATGTAACATACGAAATTCCATAAAGAATCACATTAATAAACGTACGATAATATTCAGACAGAAAAAAAGATGAAATTGGTCGTTTCAATTCGCAGAACTTTGCACATTTCAGCATTATTACAATTCGTAGCAATGGAATAAAGATGACAACATTGTATGGGCGAATAAAGGATTCTGAGCTCGGAGCTACTACACACATACAAAGCGGTGGTTTGTGGTGTTATGCTCATTGTGTAAGTATGCAATGTATATGATATTCGTATTGTTCTTTTGCGAAATTCATTTTACTTCCCCGGAAAAAAGAAATTATTTTTCATTTTGATTTGACGCAGAAAAGACCGAAACCACTTTTAAACCATCCATGATAATCAGAACATAATTAACGAAATTTTGCAATTGTCTTTTCTTAACGGAAGTAGAAATGGAGTGAAATTTGTCAGTGTCATGGCAAAGTTTGAGCTAAGTAAAACGGACAGAGCCAGCCCACATGTGTCATGAATGCAAAATGAATGTGCAATCTGTGCAGGAAATGGAATCGATTCGAAATGAACCATTATGGTCGAATAGGGTCAAAATAATGCCGGGCTTGTAGTCCGTACACGTCTCCGTACGCATTTTACCTGAAGTGAATAATTTTATTTTAATATCTTTATACATTTCGCATTTGTGTTGAGGCATTTTGGATTAGGCTTTACACCCTTCTGTTTTCTTTTTCTTCGACCTTTCGAAAAAAAAAAACGTTTAAAAGTATGAACACTGAATTTTTAATACATAATTGACCACAGCACTTATTCAAATGCGGATCATTTCCCATCAAAAGTAAATGATAACTTGAAATGATGAAATGGCATACTTCAGCCATATGATTTACTCTCCTTTGAAATTGGTTTCCCTTTAATCCACGGCTACAGCATGGACATGTATTAGCTCTCTCCTTTTGAAAAAAAATAAACTCTTGCCACACCACATTGTTATTAATATTTAACGCATGCATTCGACTCAATTGGCTTCGGCTAACACACGTGATGGAATCCAAAGGCGGTTAATTCTTTGATGCCTGCACTGAATTAAACATGAACACGCTTTAGACCACACTGATATTGAATGCTTTCCAGTATCCACTCCGTTCAGTTACATATACGAGTTTCACCGTCCATCAAACGTAGATAACAACATAATCGACATTAAATGATCCAAGAATCCAATCTATTTCCTTTACCATATCATTGAATGCATGTCCTGCATGTAATTTTTCCCTATTTATGAAAGAAACAAAAAAATAGTGTATAGGAAAACCACACATACACCGGTCTTGTGTTTTTTCTTCCTAACGATATGCAATTTGAACGGCCGAAGCCAATGAAAGGGAGAATTTGTATGGAGGTTCACACACAAAGCAAAGAAATCCAAACACGTTTGCCACGTGTGTGAATGTGTTCCAGAAAAAAGGTGTAATAACGATGGCAAGCGGGCGAATAAGCTATTCAACTTTCACTAAACCCATTCGTTTCGCATCGAAACACAAGTGGGGACTGTGCTTAATGGCATTTTTGCTGCTTTAGCACATACAACGGAAATTGAAAGCCCTGCACATATCACCTAATTGTTTACTAGGAAATTTCTCTCTCTCTCTCTCTTCCTCTCTAACTCTTCCGCCATACAAAAATCTAAACGCCTTCCATCAGTCCTGACTGAATGGTACATCGGTAACATCGAGCATCGACGTTACTTTGTCGATATTTGCCATGTGCAACATTGTTTCAAGGATGTGGCTTAATCAAACAAGCGAGCAACTATAAAACCAAAAGAACAAAATCAAGTTTCAAGAAAGTTTAGTGCTGAAAGGCTTGTTCATATGCAGTCAACTGAAAAGCAATCAACAAATATTTGAATTTAATCAAAATTCACGAAGAGATGAAATGGTGCGGTGCGATGCGATGCGTATTGCGCACACATCGATTTTAGTCATACATCGTGTCATTTTTCTTACTCGATCCCATTTTTCTTTACAAGTTTTACGTAATCTGTGTTCCGCATTTATGCAGAGATGAACACATGAATCTCGCATAAAAAAAATAGCGACAAGCCATGCAAAAAGTATCCGGTATAAATTCAAATTTTATCCATGTCATCCGTTTCGAGCGCTTCAAATTCTTTCATTCGCGTTCGTGCATTCAATATTCTCGCGTTCACCATGCCATGATGCGGATAGAATAAAGGAGTCTGGTGTTGCGTTCATGCCGTTAGCTAGTGGTAAACAATGGACCGAACCGAATGCTAAAAACAATAAATCAACTCGGGCAAAAACTATTACAGTAAAACTGAACAAAAGACCAAATATAATCAATAAAAATCATTAATTTTCGGAGGGAAATTCATTTTCTCAATAGTTCGGTTTGCACAGATATAATGTTGCATCGATAGAGCAAAAGCACGTAGCTACACTTCAGTTCGGTTACAGCAGCGAGATGCACTCTCGATTTGACCAATTTTGTTCACTACACTCTCAACATTCGCTCCCCATCCCTTCGCATCGTGGAAATCTCTTTATTTTATTTTTTACCATTTTTCAGCAACTGTGAACTACTTATTTTTATTCGATTTTGTTTCCACTTCCCATTTTCGCCGAGAAAAGTTTGAAGTTTACGCAAGTTGATAGTAGAAATTGTTACGAAAGAAGCGAATTTCAAAGCGAAAGAAAAGTTAAAAATTGAAAAAGGCAAAAATGAAATGCAGTCTCATGTAATTTTATTGCAAATAGTTTTTTTGTATGCGCGTATGTGGATTCGTTTTTGCTGCACGGACGCTGTGACAAAGAAAGGAAAAGGACAGAGCAAGAGAGAGAGAGAGATAGAGAAATGTGTGTCGCTATTAGTTCGTTGCAAATAAAAATGCTTTTTCCCATGGTTACTTTTAGTGACTTTGCAAAAGACCATATTGCAATCGTTCATTGTGAATGCAGCAAAAATAATATCAGAAGCTGGGAATCGCTGCTATACTAGTAGCAACCTGAAAAAAAATACATCGAACTAAAAAAAAAATGTCTATAAAGTATTTAACGGAAAAAGAGACGATATTAAAAGAAGAGCAAGAAATTCCGTTCAGACTGAAATGAAAGGTAAGTGGAAGCAATGAAACCTGACAACCGAACAAATAGTCCGAAAACGGCGTTCGCCGAGTGTTTCGAATGAAAATCAAATTAAATGAATTCTTGTTTGTTCAACGAAACCTAATTCAAAAGAAAGGAACAAAAAATGAATCGCGATAAGAAAAAAATACTGCTGAAGTTGTTTCATCGAAACGAAAACAATAGAAGCAAAACGCAATCTGGTAAATATCCGCATGTTGATTTTGAAAGTTTGTGATAAAAAACAGTAAAGCTATTTGTGATTTCAAGGAAATTGTGATTACGTGAGATTCACCGCGCAGTACAAGTTTGGAATGCAAAGCACAGCAAATAATCGTTGACGGAAAATTGATTGGATGCCGATGAAGTATCAAATGTTATTCGTCACATGGGACGAAGGAAAGGGGTTGTTGCCGTGAATTCTTCTCATATCCAATACCTATGTATATTTATTCGATCGGAAATTTTTGGAATCAGCATCCGAAATATGCTTGAGGAAATTGTATAGATATTTGATCGACATTTCTGCCTTGACATGTTATTCTAAGCCAAAATACCAATAAATTTTCTGCCAATGTTTTGTACAAATATTTAGAAAATCTCAACATGAAATCAGACCCGTTTTGTGTGTGGTGCTGTGTTTTTTTTTTCTTTTTATTTTATGGAAATGGAATGCAACAAATACGCAAAATGTGCGAATTGCATCGGTTGTAAATCAAAATTGAGATCCATAAGCTATATTACATGGGAAAACCCAAGCGAATGTAGAGAATAAAAAAAAAATGACCTGAATTTTCATGCTACCAACAACAAAGTGGTACACAGTGCCACAGTTTCAAATTGATCGTGTATTCAGAATGTGCTTGGAAAAACACCTTTTGCATGACCACATCCATATACCATACACAGTTTGCCCATTCGGATTGCTATTACAGCCAAATGCGTTGAATGTGCAAAAAAAAATACAACTCAACCGCCCCGAAAACCCGATTGGATATTCATAGATTTTCTTCTCGTTTTTCCGGAATCGAAATTAAATTCGATTTGCGATTAGCAAAACGACATCGATGATTCGGTTGTTGGAGCGTTGGAACAACGACTGAAAAATTTTTGCTGCACACACCAACCAGTTCAGAATGAAAATCGATTTACATATTTCCAAGTGTGCCTGAGTGTGTATGTGTGTGTGTGTGTGTCTGAATAAAACATTCGTTTTCGCTGTGTCCGATACTCTCCGTGTCTCTGCGCTTGCAATCGAAACCACATTATTATGAGGTCGATTACGTAACGAATGCCTCGGGTAATTCAAGCAACGGTGGCATTCGTACACAAACGCAAACACATTCTTTCTCTCATGCTCGGCGGTTGGCTAATAAATTTCTTGTTGAGCTTGTTCTCTATATCACATTCGCCGCATCGAAAGTTCTTTCATTCGCTCGGTTGCTACTTTTTCCGCTCTGCAATTACAGTACCTTTGATTTCGGAATTCGAATGCGATGCGTTGGTATAATTCGATAAATATATGTTTAACAGTTTTTGCACAAACATGGATACAAGACTGGAATGTTTCTGACATGCACCAGCATGAACAATGTGGCTACAATTTATGGCTGAGAAACAAAATAAATTATGTTCATCAACATAATTGTGGCGATAAAGAGGCGTATTTGCGAGTTAGGCCCATGCTTTTCGTTGTTTTTCTTTCGATTTTAGCTTGAAAATTATGTTATGTGCAACAAGCTTGTATTCCCATTGCCGAATGTCAAAGGAACCTCAGCCACAACTCACCGGTACAAGTATAAATCTGTTGTCGGCAGCAACCACTCGCTTAACATGTGAATTACTCAGCGGTTCGAAGAGTGGCACCGTTCGATTCTAATAACGAAAATATATTTTGAAATGTACAAATCGCACATTGCCGCTCTGTATAGCGAGGAGTAGTACAGCCAATTCACTCCGCTCCGGTGCACAGAATACAATTATTAAATAGCAGCCAGCATAAACACACTGACAATTTACGAACAGACGGAAATCTTGATAATACAGAAATAAAAAATCGTTAAGCACATATCTAAAATGTGTGTATATGTTGGGCTGTTGACACTGGTGGCTTTTTCTGAGAAACATAAATTGTGAGGAAGTTGGCGAAGGCCAACTCCACTTTTTTTAATCAATTCCAGAGAGAGAGAGTTCGAGTGTGCACGTTTTTAATACTTGGCAATTTTGATACGACGCATGATGTTTGTTTTTTGATTGTGTCTCCTCTTTGTGGCGAAGGCCAACCACGTAACGACATTCTTGACGATGGTCGATTGAATTAACACGACCGTTACCATTGAGAGACTACCTGCTGAGTGACGCAAAAGGAATGAATGTCGCATATAATTGGATTGTTTTCACGCATTTGCCATTTCTTAATGACACAACAAGCCGAAAATGCAGTGCTTTTGCTATTGTACATTGCTGTCGTCAACATTTTTGTTCGTAATTTCATTCGCCCTGATTCTGGGCTTGTGCACATGTTTTAACATCTCAGTTGCGTTGAATGTCCTGCATAAGATAATGTTATCAGTGGAACATGCTGGCTGTGTTATTCAGTCTGAATCAACCATAGCAGCCGTGGCAGTGACAACAACGTCGTACGTGTGATTTTCTGGCGACAGACGCATTTTATCTACCAGTAAGTCACGATTCAATCGAATGCTGGCCTCAATTTAGAAACAATAAGCAGACGATTTTCTACGTGAAGGATTCCGTTTGCATCATTTTAGAGCAATGTCCAGAGAGCGGCGATGGCGACAACGACGGCGACATCGGTGGTCGGTAGACTTTGTGATTCATTAATATATTAGCACAGCAGAAAAGAGTATACAATAGAGCTTTCGGGCTGGCACCTCGGTTGGTGTTCCCTGCAATCAATAGCAAAATTTACATGCACTCACCGATTTTATATCGCAACCCATGCCCAAATCCAAACTGATTGAAATGATCCCAAGCCAAGCAGAAGTACAAACAAACTCGATTTCGTATAAATTACGACAGAGACACATGAGACGAATGAAATCGTCTTTGGACGTTGTTGCACTTGTGCCATATTTAGACAACATGTGTACTCTTTAATATTTATGACGTCGAATGACTTGGTCAATGCTCACATGCTCAACGCTCACTGTTTATTAGTCAAAGATCGCAAATGTTTGTCTAGCTCTAGCCCTCCGCCCCAAAAAAAAAATGGTGAGCACGTACTGAAGAGCAACAAAGTTCAATGCAAGACATTTCAATCGGTTCGGGCGAATAAATTGAACGTCAAGTGCATTTCAGAAAATTGCTATGTTAAAGATGTCAGAAATCGTTCTATTTCTACTGTCGCATTAAATTGAAACAACAATGTCAGTTGCTTCGTTTTCGTGCAAAATGCAAACACTGCGCTTCATATGCAGCAGCAGCACCAACACCAAAATGCTTGTGCCAATAAAAATCAATGACTCCTAAGAGCTGCAATTTTCGTTGTGCACTGCGTATGATGAAATCCGTTGCCACACATGGAATTGGTTATGACAAATAAAATGGACAGCACTACAATCACTTTCCAAAAGCTGGTTGAACCAATGGGTGAACGTGAGCCACTCACTCTCAAACTACTCTCAATACACATAAAACTGAAAATGATATCTTCTTCTTTGATTCGATTAAGCCAATATTGGATTTAGTTAGATCATTTTGTATAATCTTTTTATTAGTGTCTCGTCTCGTTTCGTTGCTCAAATCATTTTCTCCGTCTCACTTTGACCGAAGTGCAATGAATCAACATGATTTTTGAGCTTTGCGCTTGTATATGATGTATGAGTCGATTTGTGATTGCTTTGCATCACTGAGCAGATACACTGATTTTGCTTGTTGACGAATTCTTAACACATTATCCGACAGAACTTCAACTCTTTCTCTAAAGGAATGTGGTGTGACAGCGTGACGAGGCAAAAAAAGGAGAAAAAGCTAGTAGTAAATTTAGTATATAACAAGCGCCAAGTCAATATTTTTTCATTTGTATGTTTATATTGAAATTTGTAAAAAAAAGGCAAAGCGTAATATAGCAATATCCATCATCGTCGCTTACAAACAACATCCAAATTATGAGTCATAATGAGTTTTTTTTTTTGGCAGAGCTGAGGCAGAAAGAGTTTTTGAACCATTTCTTTCGGTCCACAATAGAACGGATAAAAAAGTGTTGGTGCTCAAGAAAGGACGAAAGGAAACCATCCGTTCAAACCAGAGAGAAAGAGGAATTCACTTCATTTGCATATAGCAAACTTGTTTGTATCACACTGTATCATTTTGTGTGCAGATCCTTTTGATGTGTTTTTCTTTATTATTTCCAGCAGTCTGTATGCATACTCATAGCGATGGAGGACAGACATTGTTCGCTTTGATTACATTTTGAAGTTTGTTTACATATTTTTGTTATCTTGTGTTTTTTTCGGTTTTTTTTTTTCGTTTCCTTCTATTTTCGCTTTCTCCGTCGCATTTCCTTTTCAACATTCAAATTTCCAAAGCAGAACGCTCTGAGCGCATTATTTGCTGTTTTGTTGTTACTCTGCATGATCCATACATTCTTTCGAAGACAATAAACTAATGCCATTTATCTTGTATTTCAGCTCAGACTGATTTTCGAGCGAATGTCTCTTGATGATACCACCATTGAGCTTTTCCACCAGAAATGTGTGACTCTGTTACCAATGCTCTCGAAAACTTGCCATTCTCATTTTTCTCCCTTCTTTACTGCGGATTGAAAAATATCGAATAATCTCGACTTTGTTATGTTCTTCAAATTGAATCGAACTGTCGTTCTTATTCGTATTGGTCATTTTTGGGTTTAGCGTTGTGTGTGTGTGTGTATTTTTTTGCTCAGTTTGCCCTGCTGTGGTACACACATGGGTATTACAAATCTGTGGAACATTTATTAAAAGTTTTTCCTCGTATGTGATATTTTAATGAAAAAAAAAACGAAGACTGAATGGATATGGAATTTGCTGCTTTCAACCATATAAATAGAATGTTACTGAAATTTCGTTCGAATTTATATTGAATGAGAGCAAAGACATTCGAATCGTTTTGATAAGGGAAACCAAATCTTCGAGTCGAACTTTTATATATGAGACATACACACATACACACTATTTTTGAAATGAAAAACCGTACTGTACAATGTACAGCTTCATTTGATTTTAATGCATAGCAAAGATTTCACATTCAATTGAATGCAGCGCTGTGAGGTAAGCATCTAGCAAATTGGGACGAAAGATGTGACAGCATCACATTGTAAAAAATAAAATTGCATAATGATTGAAAACGAAGGTTTTTGTGGCATTTTCGATCTATTCAATCCGGAAAATCCCTGCCGATTCAAATGGGATGACGTGCAACGTAAAACAAACACAGCAAAAGGATTTTGTTTGACATCTGTATAGATGTTAAAAGCGCTTCAAATTGGATTTCCATGTGAAGGGTGAGCGAATGAGTGAGCGAGTGAGTGAGCGAGGTGAATCAAATGCAAATACACATTTTGACATCTCGCAAGACACTAAGTAGTTTTATTTAAATAAATGTTTTGATACGATTTCATTTGGTGCACATCTCGTGGCAAATCAGAACGACATTTCTCGAATGCACTTTGGTGTATGGCGAGAGAGAATCCAGTAAATCGTCGATTCAGTTGAGTAAGTTGTTCCATTTTTGAATGTACTTTGTAGCTATCTCACGCGTTCACGTTATATTTGTTTAACAGTTTTCGGTAACCCTCATTTTCTCCATCACATAAACACATACTTCACTACCATACTATTCAGTTCTTTGTGCTTTTCTTTGATTTTGCCCTGTTTGATTTTTAGTTCCGTGTATTTGCTATGATTTTGTGTGAGTTGCGCGTCCTTATTCTCAGCGCTCAACAAATCAACGCTCAACAAATCAACGCTCGCAGACATTCACATACAGAGTGAGTGAGAGAGAGAGAGTCACACAGGCACACAATTACACTTAAAGTGTATACAATGAATCCATTCGGCGAACGTGAATTCGGTGTTTGTGTTTCTGGCTTTTAGTCAAGTTCAATTTGATTTTTAAATTAGAACTTGTCGTTGCCGCCAGACATTCTTTGCTGCCATTTAAAGCAGTTTCTTTGCAAAATGTTCTTTTGTTTGCATTTGCAGGAAACACACACACTTAGAAAAATTTCGTAGCGCTCCTTAAATCTAGCGCGATCGTACCAAGGATCAAGGGAGAGGAAAATAAAACTGTGAATTTTCGCAGAAAAATTCGATTCGATTGAATTTAAAATCAACGATAAAATATAATGAGAATGATGGCATAAAGCTTTTGGCGTCCTTAATGTTGGTGTTCATTATTTCACATCGAATGGAGCAACATCGCAGGAAGAAGGCGAACGTAAAGAAAAGAAAACAAGTGTAATATGAATAAACGAGTATGTGCGGAAAATGGCGAATTGTCAACATTCACTAGATCTTGTGTGCAAAAGTGCACACACACACACACACACACACACACATCGGCAAACGACAACAGTAGAAACAGTGACAAGGTTCTTGCCAATTCATCTTTTCGGCTGGCAAAGTGTAAGCGTGCTATAAAGAGTGGCGAATGCCATCAATTCAGTAGTACGCTCAAGTGTGATTTCATGTTGAAGACGAAAAATACATTGCTCGTGATTTTTCTCTGCCTCTTTCTTTTACACTCTTTTTCTTTTTCCGAATGCCACATCGAATCGAAGCTGTGAAATGTGTTTTACCAAATGTAACATTTTTGTTTTGATTCAAAGCAATTCCAGAAATAGCATAAAATCACCAAATCGAATCATTTTACGAATTTCAATTTGACTATCGGCACTTTGGCTTCAACGTCGAAATTAAACTTCAAATTTCAGCCATTTTCCCAGTGTTGTGTTATTGCCTATGAACTGTAAATAATGAACAACGATTTATTTTCCGATAATGATTGAAGCAACAAAATCTTTCGTTTCCACTTTTTGCATTTGTGAAGTCATTTGAATGTCAAGAACCCTTGAACCAAATACACATTCGTAATTATTACTGATTTACGAAATGAAAATGGCATTTCGAATACGGAATGACGAAAATAATTTCAAACAAAATTTACGAGTGCAATTTACAACGCATTTAAATCGGCTTTTGCTAGCATTTTATTCGAAATTCACTTGAAATTTCGTATTTGCTGCAAAAATACGTCATTACATTGGTTCAATGATTTTTTTTTTGCTGTACTCTCTCTCTCTATCTCTCTTATTCCCATATCTATCTCACATTCGCCCTCAATTTTCATTTCCATTCCGGATTCCAATTCGATGTAAAACTCCAAAGATCTAATCGCATTAGAAACATTCAGCGAACACACATAAATTACCAATCCATTCATTTTGACTAAACATCTAGCATGTAATTTAATATCCGATTAATTGCCGATTAAATTTCCTACATATTCAAATCCACCAATTTGAATAAATATATTATTGTGTAATAGTTTATTTGGCTTTTGCCTCGTTTCGTAACGTTCGTTCGTTCGTTCGCTGCCTGGATGCAACTGACTGCTTTTTACCATGCTGCGCTCCAGTTTTTCTTCCTTTTTGTCCGTTGTTCATGCCTTCGTTTTTCTAGTATCCGTTTGCCGTTTGGCCGTGTATTGCTTTTGTCTATAGCATTCAGTGTGCTGTATGTAGAATACGCGTGCTTGTGCTCGTGCTCGTTGCTAATTCAATGTGTTTTCCGATCGGTATTTAGCACGCTTAGCAAGTGCATCGATACAAGCGTGATAATTTAAATGAAAATGTATGACCGAATTGTAAACTGTTTCGATATGAGTGCGGCTGCATCACAGTCCCATAAATCGCACTAAGAGTCATGTAGCCATGCCGAGTGTGTGTGTGTGTGTGTGTGATAGAGATAGAGGAAGAGAAAGGGAGAGTGCATTTTATTTCGGATTCGAAATGCGCACACACTAAATGCCAACACCGAAAACATCATCTAACCAAATGACTGTAGCTCTTATCTCGGCACATGCAACCGGATAATGGGAAATGCGAAAATTTCACATTTTGCGATTGCAAACGAGTGACGAAGATGTGGTGCACGGAAATTAATAGCATCACGTATATTTAAAATTATATACACATCGAAAACGGAACATTCACCGAACATGAAATCGATAAGAGAAGTGTCAATCATTCAAGCTGAAAATTCCGACCGATTGATCGATCGATTAAAATCAGAGATTGTATATTTGCTGCTGAGTAGGCCTGAGCTGAGCTGAATTTGCTAACTCAGGCGTCTGATGCGGTATTTTAGCGCACTTACGGTGCAAAATTGTTGTGGATGGCTGGAATCCACCCAAATATATTAGATAAACAGCTTCAGGAATCCACGCTTTAGGCGCCTGAGTTAGCAAATTCAGCTCAGCTCAGGCCTACTCAGCAGCAAATATGCAATCTCTGATTAAAATCCAACACACGTGTAAGCTTCGATAATCTGGGTGTTGGATTCATTTCTGTTGTATTTTTTTCAGTTACTTCAAATAACAAATGGAAATGATAAAAATGGGCATAACAAAAAAAAAAAAAACAAAAAAAAACGAGAATTTCAATAGAGCTAAACCTTTCAAATTAACATTTAAATATTTATCTCGCTGTATAATTTCAAAGTAGAACCACTTTCATTTTGGACCACACAAATGGTTGTGTGCTTGGTGTTCTTGACCCAAACTAAACTGGCGAATGGAATCAGGGGTGAGTATTTTTTTTTACTAATGTCAAGTTGTTTAGCATTACCGTACATAGCAAATGGCGGAGCATGTGTCGACAACAGCAGCAATTTAATTTATACATGAATATTAAATCACATGCTCGTCCTCACATGCTGTGGTTTCCGAAGGAGACAACAACCTAAATGAAACCATATGTTCTTGTTTGCATATGAATTTTATTTTTAAAACACAACAACAACATCACTGATAAGGCAAATATTTAATTTAGAATCGTATTTATTCGTGGCATTAGGCATTTGACGCCATCAAGCATAAAATACAACATATAACTGAATTCCAAAATGTTGTTATTCGAGCAATGGACATTTTTTACGGTGTAAAACTTTCGGCAAATGTGATGGATACATTTTGTGGGGATCAAGAGCATGAGAGAAAAAAATGAGCTTCCACAAAGTTTTCGTTTATATCGACAATGTAGAATGCAAAGAGTAATCATGCATTCAGTTTTAGTGTTGTTGCACTCGGTGTTGGAGCATCTCTAAAAAGTGCTGGAGCACGTGCATAATTAATTAACAACACTTTGTACGAAACATGCGTCATCGTCGTCGTCGTTGTCGTTGTCGATTTCTTGTTGTTGGGGCTCTTCAACACAAATGTTTCACATTTGTTATGGTTCCAGTTGAAATTTGTTTCGTTTGGTTTTTGGCTTTTTGAATCGAACATTTTGTTAGATTTTGTCTGGCAATTTCGACGGAGCATGTTTGAGCAAACGAAGGCACATTTTATGCGACCAATGTAAAAAAAACGAAAATACATAACACCAAATGCAAACAGTGAATGCGTTGCAAGAAGAAGTGAGCGTGTTTGCACTACAGTGAAAGGGCTAAAAAAAAAATGAAAAGCTGAAAATTGATACATCAAAGTTTTCAAATTTGAATCGAGTCGGTTGTTTCAATTTCGTCGGCAAAAACCGACCGACCGACAATAACAACAAAAAAAAGTGAAACGAAAATGAGGAGAAAAAAGCGAGCACACATTAAATTATTTCAAAGTTAAATGAGTTGGAAGATTCGAAGCTAATTCAGTCGAATAATGTGGAGAAGAGTACTTTTGCAACCAGAAAGCATTTTACTTGAGTGAAACATTTACAGTTTTGGCTAATGCGCTTTGTGGCTGGAGTAATACTACAGAACAGTATTCCAGTAGCATACAGCCACTCGAAACAAACACATCACATAAACAATGAAGAGCTCGCCCTCTCTTCATCACTTCCACCCTTCAAATGAGAATGTGCAGAAAATGCTGCATTGCACACATCACAGATTGAACGTCGTAATAACGTTACATTGTTGATACAAGCAAATTATTTGTTAACACGAAATCACAAAGAAACGTCGACATCAGGCAAACCAAAATGCCAACAATTGAATAAATTGAATTACTTCAATTTCGTGCCATTTTCACCATATTTGCTGAAACGTTTGACAAGGCTGCAAACATCGTTGCACATTAAAAACCAGCACAACATGATATAAGAGCAATGCACCCAATCGATCTATCTCTTTCTCTCTCTCTCTCTCCCTCGATTCCTGTGTGAAAATAGTAATCTGTTCGAAACAAAATGGGATCACATCTATTTCACACTGGTGCAGAGTAGAATCAATTTAGTTGCTGAGGTGACATTCTGTCAACAACTTGATCCTCTTCAGATGATTGCCAGTGTTTGTGCACAGCTTTTGTTTTAGTGTAGCCAGCTTCCAAATTTATCTCCGATATCAATGAGCGTTTCAATATGCAAAAGACGCATTATACGAGTGGATTTGTCCGGGCCAAAACGCTTTAATATTATTTAATCCAATGGGTGACAATGACAGTATGCATTGTATTTATATATACGCTTCGTTACAGTCAAGGTTGGCGTACGCAAATTTTCCCGTTGAATAATGCATACAATTTCAAATAAAGTGTTGATCGAAGTTTCCTTTTCTGCCTTGCCTATTGTTATACCAATGTGATGACATAAATATTTTGCACAGACAGACAGACTTTCGAATAAGTTATTATCAACCGCCCACCTTTTCAATCGGCTTGGATTTTTTTTTTCAATTTCAATCGCCCGAAAAGTGTATTTGTGTGTGTGTGTATGCATGAGAGAAAGAGTCATTCGTTTATTTTGCATGACAAAATGTTTTTTCTCGGTTGTCGTCGTCGCCGCCACCACCACCGATATTCTTATCTCCACGGCCATGGCATGCATTAAAACCGACAGGCGAACGAAGGCAAAATTTCCATTTTTGCAACACTAAATGCTGAATATGATATTAGTTTGGCGGAGCGATGAACTCGATGGGATTTACTGCCGCATAAATTATGACAGGCGACAAAGAACATAGATTTTACAAACATGCTCCTGACTGAATTTATATTCAACGAAATCGGTAAATCTAATGCTGTGTCGTGTTTCGCATCGTTTGGTGCGTTCCAGCATCATTCCGTGCGATATACATGGCTATATGTTGTGTTAGGTTCCATTCGGCTCTTTGAATTGGATATTTGGAATCTATGGCACACATAAATAGTTACGATAATTTGTTTTTTGTTCGTATTCAGCGTTGCGATGTGTTTTAAAATTTGCATTTTATGAAAGAAAAAAAAAAAAATCGGTGGACTTGTGTGTCTGTTTTTGTCTGTTTTTGTCTTTGCGTTCGTATATTCTTATTGAAATTGGCAACGGGGACGGGATGGAGTAAAGAATCTCTATCTCTCCTTTTTCTCTAGTACCTTAACGTCACTGTAGTTTTTTTTTTCCAAATATTTAGGTAGACTTTCAAATGGACGCTTCGGAGACTTTAATTTCGGAATTGACTGTGAAACCAATACCCAACCGTGTTTTTGTGCTTTTTGCATCCATGTGCCGGTACAGTCGCACGAAGTGGAAAAAGAAACAAAACTTTGCTCAATTGAAGCTTATGAAGAAAGTTCAGGTTTTTGCATTTGATTTCGTTCTATGTCAGCTATTTATTTAAGTGACACTCAAAGCAAGAAGTGAAGACGACGAAAACACTTTTATGTCATTTATTTGCTGAATCAGTAAAGAATGTCCCTGTTGAGTTACCGTCAACCATTTCTTCCCGTCTTTGCCGTTTTGTCGAAGCAAAGTCAAGAAGACAGAAAATATAAAATTAATCTCAAGTTCGACACATTTTTCAAATGGAAATTTAAGAAGCACTTGATTTTTCTCTGGCTGCAAATATTTTTTGATAGAACATTTAAAGCGTCTGAGTTGCTGAGCTGAACATATTTTTTGTGCAGCTCGCAAATGTTGAATTTCTTGTTTGCTGTCAAATAAGCATTCAACAAAATATTTGCACAAATTGTAATCAGTTTAAAAGGTCGTGCAACGAAAATTGAAGCCAAAAGATACGAAACAAAATGCAATCAACTATACAACAGATTCATCGTTATGCATAAGCAAGATGCTTTTCGCACTTGTTTAAACACCAAAAGGAGCGAAACGTTTTATTTAAGTTTTTGCACACAGCGAATGTTTTTCGTTTTTGCTATTCGACTGCAATCGCATAAATTTCAGCCATTATTAAAATTCAGACATTTAGCGAATCTTTCACGTTGATTTGGCACACTGAATTCAATCGAGTGTAAAAAGAAGCGCTTTTTCACAAACTTTTAATTAATAATTATTATGGGGTTTGAATGGCATCCGTTGAAACTTCGGTCAGGTAATGGAATTTTTCCTTACAAATGGAAAAGAAGAAGAAATCCCGAACAATGAAAGCTACGCGTGAAACCCGAAGTAGTTTGCCGACGATTTCCATCAAACCAAGGCGCAACTCTTTCGAAATAATCAAACGTAATGATCGGAATATAAATTGGTAAATGAAAGTTTATGAATTCAATGGAGCTGAAAATGATTTCGCACCAAGAAACATTGAAATTTTTGTTCCTCAATCGAATCATTCCAAACATAAATACCAATGGAAGTTTTTATTCATCAACCCGATTCTAGAATTAACTTTTAACAACTTTTTCAATTTTATTTTATTTTAGAGTTGGTTTCAAACGAGGTTCTATTTTCGTATAGTCTTTTCGATGGGAGCCGAACAGGTGCCAACACTTAATTCAATTAACAAATTTACAAATTTCCAATGAAATTTAATTTTACGAAATTATCTCGCAGAATTTTGTTGTTTGATGCACTGAGATGAGATATTCCTTTGCGTCAAATAAAGAAGTCTGAACGAAGGGAAACGAATAACATTTCAAATGTGTATGATGATGACGATAGGGAAAATAAATTGACCCCGTTAAAATGCTTAATGAACTTACAATCGAATGAACATTGAACAGCAACATCATTTCATAGGAAAAACTTGTGCCACTCGAAATATTTACATTCCATGTTAATTTAATTTTCAGTCGAATCGACTGGGTCGAATGCCGCTTTGAACCACAAAGCAACGAAAATCAATTTATTAACTTAAACACTGTTTGCAATGTTGATTATAAACATTGCTAACTTTAATCACGTAGATATAACTATTACCGCATAAGAACCATACTGAAAAAGCAATTTTATGGAGATGCATCTCAGCTTTGTAAATAACTTAAAATGAAAGTAATGAAGCAAACATACGTTTTTGGATGGCTCATCATCTCAGCATTTCATATGCAGCGGATATATCCCAGCATATCGACAACAAACAAATGCTGAGATGCTGGACCATCCAAAAACGTATGTTTGTAATGAAGATAATTTCAGGTAAAAGACTTTTTGCAAAGCAAGAGCCATTTGATATCGGCAAATTGGATAGTGTGTCAATTCATTAGCCAAATGAATGTGCCAATGCAACATAGTTATTGCTTTGGCACTTGCAATTGCATTCCATAGACCATAAGCAAATGAATGGGCTGAGATTTCGGTGTAAAATGCATGCAATAAAGATAGAAGGGGCACATAGAGAATTTTCGATTCAATTGGATTACCTCAAAGCAATAAATTGGGTTGAACATAAAGCACACGAATTCGACAGCATTTATTCTATAAAATTGGCCAAGTGTTTTGGGGTGGGGGAAACAGGCTATTATTAGGCTAATTCGTATCGAAATTGAAGATAAGAATGTCCTTCGGCGCAGAGGTAAAATGCTGATTTACCTGCTCTATAATAATAAAATCATTTAAATTCGGTGTGTAGTAAAATTGGGCAAAGGGTTCGGCATCGGTCGTTCGTTGTAGATTTAGATTAATAGCCCGATAAAATTTCAATGAAATGAGCGATAGTCTTTAAATTTGGATGGATCCATGATCTCGGTCATCGATGTGCAAATTGAAATTTTTATCTCGATAGGAACGTGGTGTCCCGTTCATTGGAGCACAACTACAAACGGAATACCATAAACTGTACATTCGACTCCATTGTTAGCCAAATTGGATCCACATTTTGCGATATTTTTATTGGCCACTCGCTTTAAGCTATTGTCCTAGGGGCTTCTATGTCGGTTTGCTATTCGAATTTTTATTCACAAATTCGTGCTCAGTGCCATGCATTCGCAACGCTGCCATATGATTTCTATGTAAACATTCGCACTCGCATTCGTATAGCAGTCGTATTTCGCTGTGTTTACATAGAAATCATACGGCAGCGTTGCGAATGCGTGCACAAACACGAATGAACGAATGAATTATGTAGTCACAAGTTCACTGTCATAGCCGCATTTGTCGCATTCGCAAACATTCGAATTTTTGTTCTGAAATGCGAATGCATTCGCGAGAGATAAATCCCCTTAGCTATTGTCACGATTGAAACGTTCCAGATGCTAATCAATACGCTTATTCAGAAGAGATTTTGCCAAAATGGGACTGTTCAAATGATAAACACAGCAAAAGCTATCGGCAATGAGTTACTCCTGCGACTAGCCTAATCTATTCATCTGAAATATCGAGGTCCAATGCTCGATAAAGATTACCGTAAATTTCAAGCGATGCTCTAACAAAATTCACAGAAGTAAAATAAAAAATAACGTCGCCGTGTAAACGCAAACGATTTCTCTCTCTCTCTCTCTTTCTCTCTCTCTCTTTCTCTCTCTCTTTGCAATGAAGTACAGCCGAAAAATTTACTTTTCTCCATACATAAATTCGGCATATAAATCCGTATACGGATTCAGTGCTGGATTTTCCATTTTATAATGAACATAATGTTAGCGTGCAGATTTGTTCCAAAGATATTTGCAAAGTGTTTGCATATCGAGTGGCAGACGCCATATTCATGTTCGTGTTCAGTGCTTTTGTTATACAATTTGTCTTATGTTTTCGCATCAAATAAATTGCACTAATAAACACTTTTATTTGAGTGAAAATATTAAAATAAATTGCGTCGAGGTTCGTTTAGTGAGAATGAATGAAAAAATGAAAGAAAAAGAACGGAGAAGAAAAGAAGAAGCGAAAGGCGGGGAATTACCTCTCGGAAAACAACAGAGGACTGAAGTAAATGGCAAAGAACAAAATATGTTATCAGCTAATGTAAGCTCGTCAAGATGATAATGCAGCGCAATTTATAACAACAACAACGGTAGAGCAACAGCCGCCACTGCTATTGCTGCTGGTACCTCTGCTGCCATCGTCAGTCAATCCAACTGAGGCAAACCAGGCAAACTCTCTGGTAAAGACTGTGTGAAATTCGAGAAAATCTTCGCATATATTCACATTTATACATGGAGCTTTGGTACTTAAAACACATAACATATGCTCTTTTGTTCTTTACACTTTGGCAAAAAAAACATTCTCTTTGCTTGGCTCCCTTTTTGCTCATCCTTGTTTCGAAACGCGGCTGATGTTTCACTGAATATTTCTCCGAAGCTGAGGCCGAATAAAAACAAAGCACTTGGTTGGAAGTGACACTCAAATCGACACAATAACAACAACAACAACAACAAACAACAATGAAAAAATCGTTCACATTTGCAGTGAATCATTGGCGCTAAAAAAAAGGCGATGACAACGACAAAAGCAAGCACAAGATCCAAAATCGTAGCTAAGAGATTCTCTGACATTGTTCGTATGTATAACAACTGACATAATGAAGAATAAATAGGTGATGTACGGAAAATGACATCATTACTGTGGAAAATTCGTAAGGTCGGTTTGATCCTCACTTTTTTTTCCTCTCCAGTTTATGCATGGAATTTAGAATGTGAAATGGCACCATAAAGCCAGTTTGTGTGCATGTGAATGTGCGTTTGGGAAATCGGAATCTATGCCAAAAAGTAAATTTCATTTTCATTGGTCTTTTTTTCCACTTCGAATCTTTGTACCATATCCTCTTTATTAAGTGACACTACGTTCGCTAAGCAAATGCAATTTCTTTTGCAAAATTATTAAGTTGTTTTCATTCAAAGAATCTTAAATTACATTTCGTCTATCGCTTCGTCGCTTTTCCTCTCATGGGAAACACAAAAGAAATGCTTAAAAGTGCAAATGAAAAGAAAATTACGGAGAAAAGATTTTAAGTGACATTTGCGTGCACACACACACACAGCGAAGAAAAAATGCTAATGCGAATGTATGAACATGTGTTCGCATCCGCAGAATCAGCTAAAACAAATGAGCAATCCTGTATGAAAAAGAAGAAATGGAAGCATTTCATGATTTGGCTAATGCAGGAAACGAAATTCGTTGTCGTTGTATGGAATCGGATATTCATCGTAATATGAATGATTTATTATCCTTGGTATGGCAGCACAAGAAAAAGCTGCTCCAAATATAAAACGAACACGTTTGTGACATTTTCGTTTTTGCCGGCAAATCACACATAAGTGCAACACAAAGATATTCGAATATGTTGACAATTGATCACATTTTTTTGCCGATGCCGTCAATCGATTTGTTGGCAATTGTTGCCATGATGTACATATCTTACATCAATGAACGACAAATGACATTTGAATCGATCAAAAACGCCTCACAGCAGTTCGCAAAGATAACAGCTGCGAGTGCCTCGTTAAAAGTGTACAATAAAGCATTCGGTGATTACCAGAGAGAGGACGTTTTTCTTTTCTTCGGGGGAAAAAGACAAAATCTTTCTGAATATTAAACTCCTTCCAATCATGTGGCGCTAAATTAACTTTTTCCGGATATCCGTCACCATCATTATGCGCCAAATGAATTGGAAACGCAACACTCACATTGCGATTTCGTACAGCGTCAGAGAGCCTACTAAGTCCAATTAAAAACGCTTAAAAGTGGAACGAATGGGAAAGAAAAATCCGAGTTGATGTAAAAGAAAACATTTTAATTCGGTTCGCAGACAAAAGTACTTGTGCAAATCATGTTGGGTGTACCCTAATCCTCATTGTAACCAACTGAATGGCATAAAAACGAATTTCGCTGCGAAAAAAAGAAATGCTTTCAAAAATAAAAAATCTCTGAATCAAATATGAGTGTTCACATCTTAGCAAAAAGCGTGCGGCCCACTTTTTTCATTGTGTATTATTTTTTCCCCCGTTGATTTCAACATTCAATGTGGGTGAGACTCTAATCAATTTTAGCACTGAATAAAATATTTGCATGCGAAAGAATTTTTGTTGTTTATTCTCAAAATAAATGAAATCTTTGCGTCGAACGAAATTGTGAGTGGATTCAAAATCAAACAGACTAAAAGTGAACCATCACCAAATGAAATCGATTCCTCGAAAAGCTAAAACAAATTGAGGGCTAAAACAATTTTCGGACTGTAATAAATCAAGTCATAATTGCAATAGGAAAAAAAGCAGCAGGGAATAAGTGGGGGGTGTCGGTGCGACGTTGTTGCGAACCAATGTTTGCATCGGCCCTCGAAGTGACTCTGAACGATGTGCTTTTTTGTGTGTGTGTAATAAATGATTGAGGTAAAGGCCAAAAGCTGTTGCTGCGAGTAATTTGTTTGTTATTTTCGTTGCGAGCTTTTTTCGCCTCTGATAGTCTCTGCATACATATTTGTTTCGGGGTGCTTCTCTCCAGTTGCTATTACGTTGGCCTAATTTTTTACGATACAAATTTTCGAAATGTTGTTTGTCATTCACTCTTTATTTGCAGTTGTTGGCTGTTTTTCAACTCTCATTTCGGCTATTCGGGGTTAACACACAAGATTTTTTGACCGAGAGAGAGCATGTGTACTTTACACACACACGACTTGATGTTCTTCAGGCGATAAGCGTGTTTCGTGTATCGTTTTCAATAACCGAACCATAATTTATTACAAATTGGTTTTTGTGTGTTGTTGTTAGTACCATAACAAAATGCCATTCCACCGAATGCAATGATGTTGATTGTTTTTTTTTCTTTCTTCTTTCTTTCATCCTCTTCGTCTTCGCTTCGTTCAATTTGTGATTGAATATAAAAAAATACAGTAAAACGACAACCACTTTATAGCGTTCTTGTGGATAATCGGTTGTAATACGGTCCCATTGTGTAATACGTTCTGCGTTCATATCAAAGACCATTTCCACACTTTTTATATATTATTATGACATACTCCACGGTTAAACAGCATTGCGTGGCATATGGATGGATGGTGCATGTGACGGAAACTGGATAACAAAATGAAAACGGGATATGTGAATGGAATATTGATTCGATTAGTCCTTCCTTCAATAAATGACGGGCTATAAAAACTGTCCATATTAACCATGCCCAAGGACAGCACTTTTGATTATGATCCGTTCAAAGATGGCGAAAAAAATACATTGAGGAACAAAAAACAAAATCGCCAAAAAAAGGACAACTATCAATATTTGCGATACAAAATACGCAATTAACGTTTGAACATGTCGATATTTTCTTCTAAAAAATGCAATTTATTTTACGAAAATTGCCTTTGAACGGGAAATCCCCAAGATTTGTATGCGGCAAGCATTAAAATGAAATGGGCCAATCAAGGAGAGCTGTGCTTTTTTGCTTTCTCTCTCTCTCTCTCTCTCTCTTTTAAAATGCTTCGTCAAGATCTCTTCACTTTTTATGCACTAAACAAGGAGTACGTTTCACGAACAGAGCAAACAATTGAACGAAATCAGTGCAGTTGAGGATAAAGCTTTGGTAAATGCAAAATGTCAACAGGTAAGAAAGAAGAAATTCATGCAAATAATTTTGAAGTAGTCGGCGTAAGAAGCATTTTCTTTTCTATTATACGTGGAATGGATTAAATCTTATTTTTCCTTCTGGTCGTCGCTTTCAATGACTTTAATTACACTATTATTTTCTCTCTTCTTTCGGTTGCCTCCTTTTTATTTAATGTTTTGTTTATTGTGATTTGAAAAGTCTGCATTAGCACAAGTATTTTGAGTAAAACTCATTTAAGACTCTGGAATTTCTACAGGAATCCTTGTAAAATTAAAACAAATATTCTAGTGGATATGCACACTTGCTACTTGATTGATACTCGACGTTTGTGTAAGGAGGAGAAGACAACATATTCAGAAAAAAGTGGTTGTGCACAACTGCTCATTTCAAAATCTGCATGGCATTCACAAACTGTCACTCATTGTCAAATAACTTCCTTCGTCCAATTTCAAATACAGTCACTAGTTGACGTGCTTGATTTGACTCGATTTTGAATCACCTCCAAATGGAAATTGGTTGTTCTATTGATTGTTATTCTACAGTCAAGTGAGACTCGCGTACATATTAACATTGGTGCTCTGTCAAACATTGGCTCGCCTTAGTGATAATGTTTGTTTGGGTGGGGAATCGATCGTTCATGTATCTGGGATTAAAATCAATCAAATGCCACTAAACTAGTAAGAACGGTTGCTACAAAGTCAAAATCTTATGTTTGTGTCATGCTGTTGTTCCGCATGTCAAGTTGATTGAACATTTTCACAGGGTAATCCACTATTGACACCAAACAAATAACAGCTACAACTACTGTGAAAAAGTGTTGCGTTTATGGTGTGTTAAAGAGTTCCGCCATGCGATATCGATTTTATTTCAATATGCGGTTGAAACCAGGATATGACACTGAAAGTATGCAACAAAATAACTGGCTCAATGGTGCGATAAGTTTATGTTTCCTGGCGCAACCAACGAATGTGACAAGAGGTGGGTAGCAGCAGCAAAAAAAAAAACATGCATACATATATTCCATATCATATCAATCAATTTTCGATGTTATCGTATAAATTACACGCTGTCAATCGGAAATGGAAATGTTCACACGCAACGTCAATCCAATTATGAGTATTTGATGATTAATAAGCACACTCCAGCTGCGCTGCTACTGATACACAAAAGGTGGAAGGAGAAAAATGTGAACATGAAGGTGAAAAAAAAGAACGGGTTGAAGCCGTAGGCATCTGGAATCAGGTTCGAAATGTTGAACATAAATAGTTGCATTTAATGTGTTGAGATATTGGTATTGTCATCAATGTGATTCCGAGTCAAAGAGACAGACACGCTGTACGCTGTATTGTTCGCAATCGCGTTATTCCATCGATTTATTTTTGCATGTTGCGGTTCCTGTTCGGTTTTACAGACGTTTAACCATTTGCAAAATCATCGATGATAACAGCAGCACACTATTCGTACCGACACCAACATTTCTCTCTTCCTCTACGTTCTTCTCTCCGTTACCGCCATCAGCAAATATTTCGTGTATAAAAATGAACAGAGTGAATGAAAAAAATAATGGAAGTGTAGAAAAATGTTGCATAAGCATAGTGTGCGACCATGATAGTATCGTGTATCGGAAGCCGGGTAATTGTGTGCAATGAATAAAACTTTGTTTGAAGCACTCGTTATCGATTTCACGATAAAATGAGCATTCGTTGCAATCACTTTGCAGTTTTTAAAATATACGTGACTCTTTTATTTTCTCTCTCCCCCCCCTCTCTCTCTCTCTCTCTCTCTCTCTCACACGCTCTTTCTCTGCGGCAGTTCCGTCTCTTGAAATGTGATGAATAACATTCGAACCGAAAAAGCATTTAAAAAAAACCCATTGAAATTAGAAATGCGCATGAAGTGAGCATTGTGGGTTTTCAAACAATTTTCAACCGTTTAGCACAAATGGAAATATGCTTCAGAGACTTCACCTTTACTGGTAATTCATAATAAAAGCATTCGCACAATGAAACGATACAATATTTACATTTTTCTTCATTTTACCTCCTGACGATTAAAGCGGAAATAGACGAAATACAAACAGTTTGAAGTCGGAAAAATATTGGAAAAACAACAATTTTGAAGTAAGCAGTGGCATTTGCTGCTACTGCTACTGAGAAGACTGTTGACGCAATCACGAATTGAAGCACCAAAGTGAATTCCAAACAAATCGATTAAAAGTTGCGATACGATTTTCATGAGAAGCGAAATACTCGCAATGGAAGGGAAAAACTTTGGCCAAGGTTTTTGTGGCACAGCATTCGAATGATTCAATTGACGTCAATAATACAGAATCGAATCGTAAAATAATATGAACGTTGTTCAAGAATTTATTGCTAGCAATTTGCCTTTATCAATAAAATGATTGTTCGAATGCGTGTACGGCTGTCGTGAATGAACCCATTCGCATAATAAAACGTGAATTTATATAGGGATGAAAAGAGTACCCTCTGCACAGATCGTACCAACATCGTACCTGAGCCAGTGATAGATCACAGTGAACACCAATTTAATTGCATAGCATGTGCAATATAATCACATATCACACTCCCACAAATACACAATTGCATGCATGCAATGAATAGTGAATGCAACCAATGCTTCGCATACCAAATTATTCATTTCAATTGATGTCCGACCTGAATATTTCGAAGTGTTCAATTGGTATATGGCCGCTTTGTCGTTCCACTTCGCCGAAATCATTCGATGCGCTTTTTGAATAGTTGGCGAGGCTTGGTTTTGAATCTAAGCTACAATGTTTGCAGGGTTACCGAAAAACTATTGTGTTGATAATTTGGAGTTAAATCAAGGATTGGCACGAGATTTCTGCTTGATAAATAGGTTTCCAAGTGAACTTTCTCAGCTATGTCAGATATGAAAGTAATATTCATTGATTGGTATAGATGAGCATGCTTAAGCGGTTTATCCAAATGCAAAGATGCGAATATTTATTGGCTATTGAGAAAAAACTTATGACATTTATGATTGTAATCAAATGGTTCTTTGTAGAGATATCCACAAGAGTATCAACCAATTTATGAAATATATTATAATTCGATGTTTTCCTTCAAATCCCCGAGTAAAGTCTATCCATGAATTTCTTCCGCTCTTTTGCACGAAAACAAAACAAATAATATGAAACTATCCCTGTGAACTCCACATTCTGCTGTTCTTAAAAAAAAACTCGAACAAAAATATTAGGTGCTATTCAACAGTGAAAAAAGGTTTTAAACTAATGCAATAGATAAAAGAAAATGTGCTAAGAAAATAGACTTCCTTTACGGTTAAAGCAATTTTAGTGGGATCTGAGCGACATTTTATCGAAAATGTTTGAAATTCTTAGCAGTAAAGTTGCAATGCATGTTTAAAATATCTAAATCATATAACGTGGAGTGTCGCCTTAGAAATGCCGTTTTGCATACCATTTTTCAATTTCACCATGTGGTCGTTTTGCTAGACTATGACTTAAAAAAAAAAAATTGTGTCGGTTAAAAAAGTACCGGATTGTTTGGAAATCATCAAGAATCAACAACTCATAAATCTGCACCGAGCCACACAGTTGTGAGCATGATTTCGTTTGCATGTGTCACAAAACAAATTATCTCCAGGCACGCCATTATGTGACATAAACTTTATTTCGGCTATTAAACGGAATGCGCAAGAAGTGAACGAATGTTGGAATTCCAGCAATTTTGGTTCGCAAGAGGCGAAAGGAAAGAAATGTTTCCACCGGAAACCGCTATAGGAAAAAAGAAATTACATGGCTCGTCTAATGGCTTCTTTGCACGATGATGGTCTTCGGATAATGTGGTGTGAAATTTTTCTAGTGAATCCCAAGTATTGGAAACGAGTATTCATTAACACTTAATGTCTCAGCAACGGCTTGATTTACTAGATAAGAACGCGTTGAAATATTAACAAGTTTGGGGAAACAGAAACAATATCATGCTTGTTTCCATTTGGGCTGTGGATAAAATATTTATTTAGTGCAAATAAAAACTATTAATTTTGCATTATTAAATGAAAGTTTAGCGACGAAAAAGTAGTAAACAAGGAGAATATTCAGCAAGCAAACAGGCATGGCCCAGCACACTTTACGATCAATATTCGAAGACTGACGAAGCAAATGAATTGTTCATAAACCGAATGAAGTTAATTTGATGTGAGCAGGAGTGAGAGAGAGAAAGAATAGTAAAAGTCCATGTTTGCACACTGTACTGGACGGATTGATGATTGGAGGTTGTGATGGTACGAGTGATGATGGCCGAAACAAGGAGAAACCGGTAACCATACACAAAACAACCACAGTCAAAACTTACTTGCGAAACGACAAAGTGAAGGACAGAATAAATATTTTCGACGCTTGAAATCAAAACTCAACATCAATATTGACAATAAACTTTTATGTGCCCTTACATTTCGCAAGCCAACCGAGTGTTCGTCATTTATTCTTCGTGAACACACATAACACAGTTCGAAATTTTTGTTACGGAGCAGAAAAATAAACACATTTGTATACGGATTTGGCTGTGACGGTTTCGTATAAAACATTCGGATGTATCCGTGTATGTGACTCGGTGAGTGTGACTATGATTCTCGCATTTTTTTTCGTGAACACTGGAAGCACAGACGGTTCCATGAAGTTTCAACATCGCCGAACGTCACACATGTGACACAACTTTTCGTTTGAAACTGACGATTTATCGGATGCCTTCATGCGAATAAAGTTGAGGACGGAAAATCCACACTCGAGATCAATTGACGATAAGCACTAATATAATACAATTTTCGGAATATGTAATCGAGTGACTATTTCACTTCCGTCCATTCAACATCGCATTTTTTCCTCTCAATCGAAATTCGGGCCCAAATTAGATTCAGTTTAAGACAATACGCAAATAAAGCAAAGTCACATTGTGGTTAAGAATAGACGCTTTTTTATTGCCACTCTTTTCGATAAGAAATGTTAATTGGGTCAACGTTGATGGCTTGTTGACGAAGTTGTTAGTTGCTGTGAGTTGCTATTTTTATTTATTCACTCGATGGGAACTCCATTCTCATATAATGAATAACTTATGACCGAAGTGAGCGGTGGGGTGGGGAAAGCGAACGAAAGGACTAATTTGTTTTGCTTGACATGTTCATTTGGAAGTGTTAAATTTTGCAACTTGAGAACCGCAACTACTTTAATCAACAAAGCGCCAGTGACTACAGAGTAAACCATGCAATAAATTGAATTGGTTGTCCAATGAAAAGTTTCACAACCCGATCGGATTTCATATCTCTATGAGTGGATTGTTCCATAAAGTTTGCTGCACCTTTCCCGACACACTATGAATCAATTCAACATACGGGCAATTATTAACCAGTAAACAAAACTCACACCAACCGAGAGGTGGTTTTTCTTCTTTCGGTTCATTTTGTTTTTGGACGAATTTCAGACACAAACTCCCAAACCCACACACATACACCAATAACATTTTCTGGCTTCATGCAATCGCTAACACTTTGCCGTTTGCTTTGCAATTCGTTGAACCGATCCTATTTCAAATTGAACGTGAAGTGAAATTTATTGTGTCAGATTCAAAAAGTATATTGTTGAGCTAGCTGGAAATTCGGGTCAAGCGGAATGTGTTGAGCTTTCAATGAGGAGGTTTTGTTCATCGCTTTGCCTTTCAACCGATCTGAGAAATGTGTTCGTTGCACATTGACTCACTGCTGCTGTTGACCGCTCCAAACAATGCAGATAGCTGACCACAACTATTCTACACGAAACCGAAAATTCTATTATTATCAATTGAATGGGTGAGATTGAAAACAAGACATATTTCCACAGCATATTTAAATGAAACACCAAAAAAAAAGATTTTTTCAAAGTTTAAGATCGGCAGAGAATTTTTCAAAGTGAAACACCGCGTGTTACATTTCAATAAAATTTGTTTCCCATGATTCACTTTGAAAACGGAACACCGTAAAGCGAAATACTTAAAACGGCACATGCTATGTTTCATTCTTACGGATTTCTTTTCCATGTTCCACTTTAATGGATTGCTTTATTTTTGTTTTTTATCTGTGTATCGAGCGACGAAAGTCTCATGTTCTTTAGAAGCCATCATTCATCTCATTCAATCAAGAATATCTCAAAAAAATTGAAATTTCATCTTCTTTTTTAGCCATATTTTGTTCAATCAAATAAGAGGAGTAGTTTCATTGTTTCGGTCACTACAAAATGACACCTAAATTGATGGAATTCCATTTTTTGTGGAATAATTATATTTTTTTGGTTTATATTGTTCTATGTATAGCTAACATCAACTCGGTATACTTACTTTTTCCCATTTTATACGCCCTTACGAAAAACATAAAGACTATAAATAAAATTAATAAAAAACTTCAAAAATGCTCGATAATGTGTATGTTTCAAATGATTCAAAATGGTGAACTAGTATAATGTTCTTATAATCATCATATTCAAGTAACTTCAAGGTTAATATTGACAAAAACAGGCTTAACCCATTTTCTACCAAGGTGCAAAAGTGGGTTCGAAATAAGTAACCAATAGTATATCTAGCAAAATTTTCACCTGAAAACACCGAAAAAACTGTCACATAGAAAAAATTTTGTTTGCAGTTTTTCCAGGACATGGATTTTCCGGAAAACCATATTTTTGTAGGCTCACAAACTGATCAATCAAAAACCGTTATGCTTTATTCAAA
The DNA here is from genome assembly GCF_009176505.1 of Sitodiplosis mosellana. Classification (NCBI taxonomy): domain Eukaryota; kingdom Metazoa; phylum Arthropoda; class Insecta; order Diptera; family Cecidomyiidae; genus Sitodiplosis; species Sitodiplosis mosellana. The sequence continues at coordinate 18,266,229 of NW_022595244.1, read as the reverse complement.
AATATTAACTAAGTCCATTTAGAGTTATTTCACATAAAAAAATGAAAATAGTTTTCCAGAAGAATCAAAATTTCGTTTATTAATAAATATTCATATTGATTTATGTTTGAAATTTGAAAAAGAAAAGTCACTTTAAGGTGTTTTATTTAAAATTTAATCGCAGATTGAAAAAATCTTTCCCTTAACAAGGTGTACGGAAAAGTAAAATATTCAACATTACCATTGTTGGCAGCTAGAGGTGTCAACAGACACGGACAAAAATTTGGACAATAGTGTCCGTCCGTCCGAAAACCGAAAAAAAATTCAGACGTCCGGTCCGAATGTCCGAAAACCAAAAATTTTTTTCGGACGTCCGGTCCAAATGTCCGAATTTTTTTTCGGACGGACGGACGGACAAGGGGTTTTGTCCGAACTTTTCAAATTTTTTCGGACGTCCGAAAAAAATTTAAAACCAAAAAAAATATTCGAGCCAAAAAAAAATTCAAAAGAAAATATATTAGTTTGTATATTAGTTGGTTTACACTTTTTGGTAAACATTTTTACGTTGGTTGTTGCATTTTGAAACTAAAATATTCTGAGGGAATCTGTTTGTCGCAACGGATCAATTGTGGGATTAGAAAGAAATCATTGGAGCCGAGAAAATTTTCTTCTGTTTTTGGTCAGTTGTTCCAGTCATATATCGCTCGCATACAGTCGGACATTAAATCAAACCCGAAACATTTCTGGAGATTTGTGAACGATAGGCGCAAGCGAAGTGAAATTCCGTCAATTGTTGAATACAATAATCAAACGGCGAAGAGTGAAGCATCGAAAGCGGAGTTGTTTGCGGATTTCTTCGAAGCTCATTTTGAGAATCAAGTCACCAAATGATGCCCGATTATTACAGACAGCCATTGATCAACTGCACGAATGGTGTAGGCTCAACAAGCTCCACCTGAATCTGAAGAAATGCTTCGTCATGACGTATGCGAAAAACATCATGGTCCGAACATATGAATACACGATAAACAATGGGCAGCATAAATTCGACAGAATCGAGCTTCACAGAGATTTAGGTGTCATATTTGACGTTAAACTCACATTCGCCAATCACATTGATACGATAGTAGCTAGCGCACGCGGTGCATTAGGTTTCATTAAGCGAACGCTGAAAAATAAATTTACGTTAGCTTCGGCTAAAATGCTGTACTTTGCATTAGTTAGATCGAAATTAGAGTATGCTGGCGTGGTGTAGCATCCATATCACCAGTCATATATTGATAAAATTGAATCGATTCAGAAAGACTTTGTAATCTGGGCACTCAGAGGAGTTTACCAAAGGGATATTAATTATAGATTGCCACCGTATCAATTTAGGTGCGATGATTTGAGAATCCAATCGCTATGGAGGCGGCGCATAAATGCCTCGGTATTGTTAATTTATGATCTTCTTTTGGGTAAATTGATTAGCTTGTCACTAAGAGAAAGAATTGTTTATACAAGAAGAGTAGATAATATAAACCAAAGAAATGTGAGAAACAGTGACTTAGTTAGAATTGAAACGTATAGCACTGACTATGCCCGTAACCAACCATTCGTTCTAGCGTGTAGATATTTTAACAAAGTGAAACAATCGTTCTTGGAATCTGCGTCAAGACGAATATTTAGTTATAAGCTATTGAACTTGGACAATCGTGCATTTGAAGAATTGTATATTTAAAAAAAATGTGTATTTAGGAGAACAGTGAACACAAGCGGGAGCCACAGAGTGTCGCTCCGAAGTCATTAGGCTAGGCTATCCGTTCGGGAAGTGATTCATTGTTAAATTTGAAATGTAAAGAAAATTGTATAGTATTATTCAGTCTGTGATTAGACGGTGAAATAAATAAATAAATAAATAAATAAATAATTTTGAATTTTTTTTTGGCTTTGAATTTTTTTCGGACATCCGAAGTTTTTTTGGACGTCCGGAAATTTTACGAAAAAACTTCGGACGTTCGAAAAAATTTGAAAAGTTCGGACAAACCCCTTGTCCGTCCGTCCGTCCGAAAAAAAAATCGGACATTCGGACCGGACGTCCGAAAAAAAATTTTGGTTTTCGGACATTTGGACCGGACGTCCGAAAAAAAATTTCGGTTTTCGGACATTGGGACCGGACGTCCGAGTTTCTTCAAAAAATGTTCGGACGGACGGACGGACAAAATTTTGTCCGTTGACACCTCTATTGGCAGCATATTGAATCTATTACAATTGTTCTTCAATATTAATTTGGTTTCCTCTACCGATAAAAAGTCCAGCGACATTATTGTGATCTGAAAAATAATACAGATCAATGAAAAGGATCAAAGCGGCATTTAATTTAGTCAGCAGTACCATGGTTAATAGCTAACTGACGAGGTGTTTCATTCGCATTATTTCTAATATAAACTTTGGCTCCTTTTTTGATGAGAAGTTCAGCAACATTCTTGTGACCTTAGAAATAATTAAGATCGATGAAAAAGATCAAACCGATTCTTTATTTTGTGAAAAAAACTATTCAACATTACCACCGGATGCAGCATAATGAAGGGGTGTATTATTAGAATTAGTCATGGCATCCATATTGGCGCCTTTGTTGAGGAGAACCTCGGCGACATTTTTGTGACCTAGGAAAAAAATCGGATCGATGAAAGATATCAAATCAATCGTTTCTTTAATAAGAACAAGCATTCAAGTTACCACCGGATGCAGCAAAATGAAGAGATGTTTCATTCGCATTATTTCTAATATCAACTTCGGCTCCTTTTGTGATGAGAAGTTCAACAATATTCTTGTGACCTGGGAAAGAAATCGGATCGATGAAAGAGATCAAATCAATCGTTTCTTTAATAAGAACAAGCATTCAACATTACCACCGGATGCAGCAAAATGAAGTGGTGTTTCATTCGCATGATTTCTAATATCAACTTTGGCTCCTTTTTTGATGAGAAGTTCAGCAACATTCTTTTGACCTTAGAAATAATTTAGATCGATGAAAGAGATCAAACCGATTCTTTATTTTGTGAAAATAACTATTCACATTAAAAAATAAAAGTCTACATCTGGGCGTTTTTTCAGCTAAAGAGTCATTCAGCCGATATTTCTGCTAGTACCTTGAGCTACAGGCGAAATTCCGCTTATAATCTAGTCGGTATTTCGTCTGAAACTCCGTTTGCCAGGCGAAATATAGGACTGGGCGCCTCTACCAGTCGAAATTCCGCCTAAATGTGGACATTTATTTTTGACTGTGTTCAACATTACCATGCAAAGCAGCATAATGAAGAGGTGTATCATTAAAATTATTCATGATATCCATACTGGCGCCTTTGTTGAGGAGAACCTCGGCGAAATTTTTGTGACCTGGAAAAAAATTCGGATCGATGAAAGAGATCAAATCAATCGTTTCTTTAATAAGAACAAGCATTCAACATTACCACCGGATGCAGCTATATGAAGAGCTGTGGTATTCGAATCATCTCCAATATCAGTGTTAGCTCCATTCTTGAGAAGCACATCAGCGACACTTCCGTGACCTAAAATAATACGGATCAATGAAAGAGATCGGCGGGATATCTTATTTAGTCAACCTTACCATTCATAGCTGCCAAATAAAGAGGTGTCTTTTGCATATCATTTTTAATATTAAGATCGTTTACTTTACGGCTGAGAACTTCAGTGACGCTCTTGTGACCTGAAAAATAACCCAGATCGATGAAAAAATTAAACCAATTTCCCATTTAGTGAAAAGCAGTCAAGGCTGCATTGACGAAGTGTAGTAGACATCACACACAACTCTGACACCCGTGTATGCTAGTCGGTTTTGTGTGTGAGTTGGTTGCGATGGCTGTATATGCGATGTTTGTTTGCACGATAGTTGTGTGCGCGGCAGTTGCATCGCGATATGCTTGTCTATTGGCCGAAGTATATTCAATGCTTGCTGCTAAGCAATACTAATACGCATAGTACTCGAAAAGAGTAATCAACATTACCATTCTCAGCAGCATAATGAAGAGGTGTCTCATTAAAACTAGTTTTACTATCAAGATTGGCTCCTTTGAGGATGAGAAGTTCGGCGACACTCTTGTGACCTGAACAATAACACCGATCGATGGGATAAAATCAGGTCAATCTTTTATTCAATAACAATAAGTATTCAATGTTACCTTTCTCAGCAGCATAATGCAGAGCTGTCTCATTCAAATCATTTCCAATATTAGGGTCGGCTCCATCAGCGATGAGTCTTTGAGCTTCCTTCACTTTGCCTGAAAGAATATGAAAAATATTCATAGATCAATGAAACGTACTGAACAAATCATTCTTTTTTTATAAATTTTTTTTCCAAAATTACCATCAAAAGCAGCTCTATGCAGAGCTGTCTTTCCATCCATGTCTTTTTCGTTTACTAAAATATGTATGAAAAGTTTAAAAGTTGCGGTTCCCATATCTTCGTTACAAGGTGCTTTGTATATGGAATTTGAGAGTTAAACTCGATAAATAAATGAAACTTTAATCTTACCGTTCCTCCCGGGTGGTGCTCCGCTCACATCCCCGATTAAGAACTGTGGAAATAGAATCAAAGTGATACATTTGGAATGGGAACAACGGAAGAGATTAATACGTTATGTATTAATAACTGTTTTCAACTGTTTTTAATAGAATAAAAGTTTCCGGTGGACATTTTTTTGGAATAGAAGAATTTTTCAATTGAACAACTTGAAAAAAGGACACTTTTCATTTTTTAAATTATTTCAGAAAAAATTATCACAAATTGTCCACGAAAAGTATCAAACATGAAAAATTAAAAAAAAAATCGACTGCATAGGGCGGCTGGTGACAGTACATTTCGTCACATTTTGAATTGCCGCGCTGTTTAGTTCCAATTTGAAATTGAAAATTACATTGATGTGCCCTTTGAAATTGGGGGCGCTCGCATCGTTCAATTTAAGTTAATTTTTAATAACCTCTATTTGATCGACTGAAATTGTTGACTCACCTCGGATACCATCAAGCCAATGAGCAGCAGTGTGAAAGAACTTCGACTCAGCATTTTTCTAGCTTCGAACTATTAAAAGTTTACTATGAACGTATCAATTGGTAAGAACTGTTTGATGGACATGCGAATCGAACGTATCCTCTTATACACTTTTCAAATGTTGCCACGTCGGTGGGCAACACACTGTATGATTCAATCCACGTACAATGAAGATTCTAATTAAAGCCCACAAAATATTATCGCACACATTTTTCAAGATAACAATGTCAAAACAATTGATGGAATTACAATTCCACCTGTGCACGTGTGTTTAATTTGGCGTTTCACATCAAAGGCGAAAATATCAGATGTTTACATTTATTCTTTCATGACCTTAACAATGTCAAAACAATTGATGGAATTACACTTCCACCTGTGCACGTGTGTTTATTTTGGCGTTTCACATCAAAGGCGAAAATATCAGATGTTTACATTTATTCTTTCATCACCTTCTTTAAACTACAAATTCAATGGAAAAATTTAAAAAGTAAATATTTTTCACTCTTGGAGGATTGAGTGGTGTTACTAAGGTACGTGGCTGTTTTTTTTTTAATTTTCACATCTTCTCTGCAGGCACAAAACACATTCCGTTTCAAAGTCGATCCAGAGTTGACTACAGATCAACCGTCGCTTACATGATGTAAATTAGAATGTGAATGATCAAACGACATGACTCATACCTTTGCGTTACATTCAGGCTCACATGCCATGGTTGCGACTTGAAAATGGACATTTTCCGAAATAAGTTCAGAAAAAACTATCTTAAATGTTCGACTGACAGAGCCAAATGTAAAAGAATTTGGTCCAAAATATGCAAATGAAAAAAATTCTAAGCAACATTAAAATTACAAAAAATTGACTAAAATTTTCGACTCACCTGGGTACCTGATAACTAGGGGCTGTTATGTCAGTTTGGCATGCATTCGCAACGCTGCCGTATGATTTCTATGTGAACATTCGCACTCGAATTCGAATTTGAATTCGTATAGCAGTTGCATTTCACTGTTCTCGAATGTTCTCGCGAATGCGAGTACGAATGTTTATATAGAAATCATACGGCAGCGTTGCGAATAAATGCACAAGCACGAATGAGGGAATGAACGAATGAATGATATAGTCACGAGTTCGCTGTCATAGCCGCATAGCCCAAATTCCACCGGATTTGTATTCTATGCCATCAAACCAGCCAGGTGTTTACACTCCCTTCGGGAGTGACATCACGGTCCATTTTGCCGTTTTACCCAGCCGTTTTCGAGATATTTCCATATGCAAAAATTTAATAATATTATCTAATTGCGACAATTTATCGAACTGTAACATCAATTAAAAATATATTGAAACAAAACATGCGAAGAAAATCAATTAAATGCAACACAACTCAAGAATATTTCGAAACGAAACATCGCCGCAAACGTTTTTCAAAGTGAATCATGGAAAACAAATTTTATTGAAATGTAACACGCGGTGTTTCACTTTGAAAAATTCTCTGCCGATGTTACACTTTAAAAAAATCATTTGTTTTTGTATCACTCATATATATTCCCAGAATATGTCTTGTTTTCAATCTCACCCGTTCAATTCATGCAATTGATTATCTCATCTCCACCACTGTGTGCACAATGCACATGCACATGCACATGGTATTGCATGGTGTGCGATGTCGAAAATCGGGGAATGCAGTAAGCTAATATTTTGGTGGTGCCGAGCAACTTGAATATGAGATTTGTGTCGACTATTTGTTTTTTGAGGCAAAGTTATGACACTCTTTCTCTCCAACTTGGCAACTGGTGAAATTGCTACCATAAGATTTTCGTTCTAATTATTAAAATTTACATATGTTGCATCTGCATTGTTGAAAATTCTAATATTGTTCGTGCGTAGCCATTGCATCCCCATGCACAGCACACAGTCAATAGTTCGTGGTCTTGTTTGCTTTTTGCTAGCCAAACAAACTTGAACTCGAACATTTTGAAACGCATAAAATATGGGAAAAAATCGTTTGTAACTGTTTTTTTCTCACTACGAATGGTTCCCAATGTGTAGATACTCGAGAGTATAAAAAATTGTTATTTAGGTTACAAACAAAAAATCGTACACGTATTTAACTAAATTACGTTGAAGCGATAAGCTTAAATCTTTGATTAAATTCCGAAATTGAACCATTTATAGAGTGATTGAGGAGCGAAATCGAACCCATCCGAAAATAATTAGAAAATATATTGTACGAAATAAACATAAAAGTTAAACACCATCACATAAATTCGCTAATAATTCTGAAGATATTAAATGAAAGTACGAGGTGGTGTGCTGTAGTGTGTTATGGTGTGAAGTGTAGTCATTCCACGAAAAGCATCAATTCGGGCGAGCAATTTGATATAATGTTATTTAGTCACGCGTTATTGATAAGCTCCAGCAGATTAAATGAAACGATGCGTTTGGTGTGTTTTTTTTCCTGCTGGTAAAATTTGAATGAGAGCAAGTAAGCGAGTAGCTCGCGAGAGCGTCGTGCGCTCTGCAAACGGAGACCAGTAACTGTAAAATGAACAATTGATGTTCTTCTTTCCGTAATGTAGTTTCTTCGTTCTTGATTTTCTTGACTCGTGTATCTGTCTCCACTTTGGCGCTTTTTGTTTCTTTTCTCTTTTTTTTCGTATAGAGATGGGCGACGAACACTTCCACAGACACCAATACTGCCACACCTATTACACTTAATCAAGACAAATTATTGTTTGCATACGATGTTATATATCCTCCCTCAAGAAGATTTATTGTCTGTTTGAAATTTATTATGCGCGTAATGTTTCAGTTGCCTTCTTGCAGATTAAAATATGGACTGATTTGTGAGCTCATTCACTCGTTCACCCGGTTTTCCTCGTGCACTCACTTTCCATATCACACTGTCTTTGATTTTTATCGTAACGCAACGCATTTCGTCTATGTAAAAAGATATTCGGTAGTATAATGCTTGGCTACATGCATGCTGAACACGAAAACGTGGCGCGCAGCTCGAATAAAAACATCATGTTCGTCGCATACCTTTAGTGCAAAAGCATTTATTGCTCTCCCTAACGCAAACGCCATCTATTCGGTGTGAACATGAAAACAAACAAAGTGACTCCAGCTGCCAACCGATATATGAATCGGTGGAAATGAAGGCAGTGTATAAAAAATAAGCCGAACAAAACGAACCACAGCGTTTCCTCCATATAGAGATGTTGTTGTATTATAACTCTGTATGGATCAATTTGTTTGTTTTCATGTACAAACTGAACAGATGGCGCTCGCGTAAGGTAGGGCAATAAATGCTTTTGCACTAACCGTATGGTTCGTCGTGTCGATCCTTTTTCACCGCTTTGCATCATACTCGCACCAACTTTTCACTCTTTTCAGAAGTGTTAATGGAACATCTCTTCGATATCATTTGTCATTTACATTCGAATAACACACACACAGCCTTGTTGTTATGCAAATTTTGGATTGCTAGATTCATGCGTCAATCAAATGTTAAAGAAGATTGTTTTCTATTTGCGTAGTGAATATCCGTCCATTCCCAAACTCAAATGCCTTCATCTGTCATCTATTTGACTTAAAATACCTTCAAGCTGTTTATCACATCAATTGGCTTAATTTTTTTTTTCGTGAGGCAAAATACCGAATGAGGATAATTTGCATTCAAACCAGTCGACCAAATTATTCGGGTCAACTCTGGGCAATTTGTCCACCGATCGTAAATGGTATGTCGGTGAAGCACATAAATTATCGGCATTTATGCGGAAAAATATTGAAATCCATAACCTTTGTCAAGGGCAAATGAATAAAACGAATGGGTGCCATGAATAAATTCCGAACAAATCTATTTTCACTGTGACTGTCCACACTTTATTCCCACGCTAGAGAGGAAAAAAACACTGCGTTTTACATTTACTTCACTATACCATACCATACCAAGCGACCGACTTTTCATTCCAGAAATCGAATTAAATTACCCCCTCAAATACTTCCGCCGAGATTGAATCTACTTTGGGCGGACCGCTTCATGAAACTTTGCCGAACGCAGATCATCATGTTAAGGGTGGGTGAGTTAGGTAACACCAGAAATCATTTTAACGTCACATTAAATATTTATGCTGTCGATCAGTAAATATAGACGGAGTGGTGCGCTTGAATTGCAGCTTTCCCTGAATTAACTACTTAAAAATGCTTGGTTCATCATCGCAGGATGAATTTCAATGCTTTCATCGCTCGAGCGACTCATTCTCTTTTTTGCGGTTTGCAATACAAAAAAAAACCACAACGACACAGCAAGCGACATTTTTTACACCGGTATCTGTTTGCTGTTGTGAGACTGAGCGATTTAATCGCAGCTCCTCATTGGTTTGGCTGCAGTGCATAGCATACACCACATACACACACACGTAAGAGTTTTCCTGCAGGACATGCATGCAATCCAGAGAGAAGAATTTTTTTTTGTTCCTCTGAAAATGATCCGTACGTTTAGTTCTCTATCATTCATGGCGTGTTATGTGGACACGTTTGCTTGCATATGTGCTGCCTAATCTACATCACGCGCGCTTCACTTGGCCCATTACATCGATTTTTCTTCTCCTTTTATTTGCTTCAATTGGCTCCTTCGTTCTCGTTTTTTTTTTGTAATTGAATCGACACCACGGTTTTTCTCCAATTCTTCAAATCTGAACACGTTTGATGGAAAAGATAGAGGCAAAACAGATAAAAATCCTTTCAATGGACATACCCGTGATGGAAATATGAAAAGCATGGAAATGGATACAGCATGCCTTCGGTTGGTATGATCACAACGGAGAGGAAATTTACTATTCGCTGCCTGTCGTTCGTGTCGTTTTTTTTCATTCATATTTAATTGAACGCAAGCGACCGGCTAAAATGATTTTCCCGAATCAGCTACGGAAAAGAACTTGATTTAACAGAGGCAAACCAACTACCGAAAAAAAGAGAAATGAACGTTCTATGCCTTCCGGCCAAAAAGTTTCAGATCATTGAACGAGAACATTCCGCAATTTTCCATCAATTTCAAATTCAACATTCCAAAACCGGCATACTCAAAGAATGTGCAGCATTTAAGCAAGATGCAAGAAAAAATGTCATCGGAAAATTAAGAAAATGCGTTTTCTTCGTCGTGTCGTATTTGCCACAAGTTTCTGCGCAAAAAAACCTTAAAAGACTTCACGATAATTCTGACAAAGTTCGGAAAGTCGTTTGAAACATTAAATTATATGCCGCAGAGAATGTACTCTATTGTACTGTGCCAACCTTAGAGCCCAGGCCGTGCCGTAAGTTTATCAGGTTTTGTTGCCATTCAGTTATAATAATAATGTAATGATAATTTATATTTTGAAGTCGGTGCGTCGGGTGCAGCAGCGTGCATATCAAGCGTCAGCATGAAAATTGCTCCGTACTTTGTCAGCAGTTCGTTTCTGCAAATGGAAAAAGGAAAATCTCACCCATTCTTTTCATCAGAAAAGTCAAAAACGCACTACGTTTTATCGCACAATTTGTGGCATTTTACTTACAGTTTCCGGTCGTACCATTATTTCTGATCGCATTTCATTGTGCGATTGCTGAAGAGAATGGTCTTTATGCCGAGCAGAAAATTTACGGTTATGAATGTAGGTAGAAAATTTATTATAATGAAAAGTAAAACGCTTTTACAGCTCATCGAAAACAAAAGCGAACGAATTTCTGCACCGAATGAGTGCATGAATGTTTCATACGATTCCAACTATAACACCGAATGGTCGAAGAAATTGAAATTCATTAAATGTTTTTGAAGAAAGAAAGTTTTTCTTGGTATTTGCACACACTTTGAGTGAAACCAATGCAAATGATGGCTCGAAACTCAGCCCATTCCGCACTTTTCTTTGCTTTGATGAAAAAAACAACTAAATCTTTCATTGTGACTTTTCCTTGTTTTTTCCCTCCCCCTGAGTTGCCGCAAAATGCATTTCTATCGTTGCCACCACTCAGATGAATTTGATCTGAATTCTTGTGGTCATTGCAACCAACAGAAGTCAACAACAAATGAAGCTAGATTAGTGTCTATGGCTTGTTGTACAAACAATAAATATGCGCATTAAAGCCACCACTTTCGAACTTAGATCATCCTGACCAACATGCTACAAACATGGTTAGATTGTTCTAAATATCAATTTATGTGGTTACTTTTAGTGCTGATAAATGGGTTTTATATGCGTTATGTGGTTTGTGTCCTTCTTTGACTCAAATGCTAACGCTCATTGTCGAGTATCTAGGAAAATTCCTAATGGTGATTTATTTCGCCAGTGGCTTCATTCATATTCAACCGCAGGCTATTATCTCATCCAACTAATTAGCAAATCTTTTCATTAAATGCCGTTGTTTATGTTTTACTTTAAATTAATTTTATTCGGAAGAATATCGCCATAATTAATTCTACAGGCCAATTCATAATTATAACTTTGTCCATGTATTTTTGCGGAAAAATGACCATCATAAACACGAAGACGAAAAATAGATACATATAATAATCTACTGACAAAACGGCTGCTTTGTGGGTTAAAGTGATGAAATCTGATTTAACCACACTTACCACTTCGTATCGCTGTATGTATCTCTCATTTAATGTAGCTCCATTTTTTCGTATGACCATGTAAAAATCTTTTAAATGATAACAAATTGGTCCTTAGAAGCCCAAAGTCAGTGTGAAAGTGTAATTTTGGTGAATCATTGGCCTGTACTCATGGTCACTTTAATAAAGTTTGCTTTTCGTTTCGTTTCGTTTCATTTCGTTGTTTTATGGCATTGCCGCAACGCAAAACCCGTGAAAAAATAAGCTCGAAGTGACTTTCAGATATTCTTTTTAAAATACAAACACATATTTTATTTCTATTCGCTTTACAATCGTTTACATTGGATGCACTGAGGGGCTGCTTTTGTCCGTCTTTCGTTTCGCATTGAATCATTTTAATGCTGCTTTTTACTACTTGAAACTTTTCCCTTTCCCTTTCTCTCTCTCTCTCTCTCTCTCTCTCTCTCTCTCTCTCTCTCAATTTTTTGCTTTCTCATCGCTCTTTACTCCCGTTTCCAACCGTGCAAATTACATAAATGTTTTCAAACTGTTTTTTTTTTCTCTCCTTCTCTGGCATCTTCAATGTTCAGTGCCATTTTATCGCTTCAAGTACTTTTCAACCCTTTTCACACTACACCAACCACCCAACCTGTGCGACCAGACACATGAACGCTAAAATGTTTGCGATGTAATAAAATTGAAAGCGTACAAAATATTTCGCTTTCTCACCGTCAATGCTACGGACCATAACTGAAGCAGGCTATATGCATTTATAAATTACTTTATTTCTGAAAATCCATTGAATCGGCAATTTTTCGTTCTGCGTTTTTCTTTCTCTGTGTGCTTTTGGCATTCGCTATACAATTTTTAATGGATGAACTCCAGACAAAGTGTTGGTTGCCTTTATTTTGGGCTTTTCAAATTTTGGGCCACAACAAAACAGAGAGAAGACATAAAAAATGTCGATCTTATTCAATTCAATCAATCAGGTTTTCACGAAATTCAGGTAAATTTACAATGAATAATTTTGCAAAATAAAATACACGCACACTCAACAGAAGAAGACACCGTTATTGCACTTGAACAATTTTGCCATTTCAATGTGCCTTTTGCATATAACAAATGCAAATGAAATCATTCAAATTGCATTGTTGCTGTATAGTTTCTAGAAGAAAGTCTAAGCTGGTATGTGCGATAAAGCTTTGAAAGTGATGCTTGAAGGGACACGCAATGTCTTTGTGTCGAAAATGCTCAGCATAAGCAGGAAAGTAAATAAACACATAGACTGAAAAAAATAAGTTCAATGGGAGCTACAACATGTCTGACCTGTGTCATATTCTTTGAGACACAAAATTATTATTGATCGCATTTTTGGGATTTCAATTTATTTGCCCTTTTCCCTCATGCGGAAATACAAGGTTCAAGAAAAAGAATCGAAAAACTTTGCATTCATTTGCCTTTTTTCACTCTCTCCCGCCAAAATTTATCCTTTGCAATGGATCTAAGCCAAATATTTCATAACTGAGGATTTTCGACGACACTGTGACCCGGAGCAGATGAAGGATTCAGCATGTTACTTGGATATTATAATAAGTCAAATGTGGCGTAAAATGTGATATAAAATCAACTAAAGTAAAATGTTAGCATAATTGTGGATGCGTACGACAAGTGCACACGCACACAGCACGTGTTACACACAATATCCTGTGTGAATGTTTCATCTGTGCATCAGGCCAACCGCCGGATGGCACAGGAAGTGGTTTATAAGCCTACCGTAGTCATCTTGATCCGTTTTGTTATTCAACCATAGAATTTGCGCATATTTATGCATCACCGCAAAAATCGATTGAGCAGTACGTAAATTATAACAATATAAGATGTGATATATAGCGTTAGACGCTTATTTCCAATGGAAATTTTTCATTATACTGATATACTCCGTTTCAAAAGTCGCTCAAAATGCTCTTCATACACAGTTTTTTGTCGGTCGTTTTCGCCAAAAAGCACGAATTTTATGGATAATATATACTTGAATATAGAGCATTTTTTTTTCGAGCTATACCAAAACGATATAAAGTGAAATCTATTCATGTTTGCCGATGGCAACACAGACTCTTTTTGAAAAGAAAATCTGTTGGAAAATAAATTTTCCCCCCATCGTTTCAAAGACATGCACACATATATATAAACACAAACACACACACACACACGCTCGAGAGCTGATTGTCACATGCAGTATGGAGAAAAGGAAGTGTCGTTTTCAAATTTTAATTGAGTGTTTAATATTCTTGTAATCGTAACCCGTGTAACCGTTAAGTGATGAAAATAAATCTAAAGAGGATAAAAAACAAGAAGAATACGTGCTGATCACCATATTTTCGCGTGTAAAGACGACACATTTCCGCATGCAATTTAGTTTTCTGGATTCAGAAAAAAGGACAACATTTTCAATGGGGGCCGTTCTGTTCTGTTATTTTATTTCCTTTATGGCTGCAAAAAGAAAAAAATATGATGCTTCTTCGGTTATCAGTATCTCTTTATGACGTATTTTTATGTTTTTTTTTAGCTTGGAAAAAAAATATTGAATTTGCGAGGGAGACATAGAATTCATTTGATCCGGGACAGAAATTACTCGAAATACGGGGGCATAAACAATATAACAGCTTGATAAAAACATATTTAAGGCCAACGCTCATAAAAACCAATCCAATAAAGTATTTTCGAGAATCTCTGCAGCAATTTATACTTCGCCTTTCGAGCGAATTATGCCTTGTTGTTGAATGCATAGGGGTATTGCAGCGACCATAAAATATATGTATTTCATCAAGTTTATCAAGCTCTTTCCAAGTTTATGCAGTTGAATGGAACAATTTTTTTTCTTGATAGCCGAATGAAACCAATTGAATTTAAATAAAAATCGGACTTATGTTTTTATGGTTCTTTTTCTCCTCCATCTTTTGTTCTCTGGCTGTGTAAAAAGTCTTTTGAGAAGAGATTTCAATCATTCTGCTTTTTCTTTTACTATGTAAATGGCAAATTTTTTCTTTGCAGTCGTTTCAGTCGAATGCTTCACGTTTATTATTTGCATCAAAGCTGTCATTTATGAACCGTGATTGAACACGCAGCACATGTGAGTTAGCAAAATCTGTGTCCCTTGCGTGTAAGTAAGGCTCAAACACCTTGCATCGTCTGGTCAGACCAACGCAAAAAAAAAGTAAAGAAAAGAACTCAACTTGTGAAAAGTTGACGAATACAAATAAAAATGTCTCAAAGCAATTTCTTTTTGATCCGATCCGTCCCAGTCCAATTGATATCCCTTTGGCTTTTGTTCGTGCTTGTTCACTCAACGAACTCTCGCTCCGTAGTTAATTTAATCATAAACTTCTTTTTTTTTTAAACCATCGATGTCTGTTTTTTTTTTACTTCAACTTGCTTGTCTGAGATGCCACATCCACAAACATTCTTTTCTCAAATAATATGAAATCAATCTGACCGAAATTCGGAAATTCCGTACGTTTGTCATCGAAGGGAGAAGCGTATTGACTTGTATATTGTTTTTCTTCTATGTCAATAATGGATTTCCAGCTTAATCTTCATGCTTCTTTCCGTTTGATTTTGACACATTTGATGAGACAAAGTACATCATTTTACCAACAAATTATATCATCTTATGCTTGTGAGACACGCATTTACCTTTCGATTGCGAGATTTTTTTCTCTCTCTCCTTATGCTGTGTGCTTTGATTGAATTTTCGATAAAAGAAAATCGAATAAAATATCAATGCGCGTCGATTCCATCGTACATATTTTCTTTGTGTCGGTTTTTTGTGTGTGTGTGTGTGTGTGTGTGTCTTTGTTCAAACAATCCAATTTAAGGAGGAAAAAAAAAGAAGCAGAATGAAAATTCAATTCAAACATTCTTGCCGTTAAGTCGGTACGATCGATGAAGATTTCTCTGTGTCATCGGTAAAATTGAGTTGTTAAATATTCCGATGGTGTACGTAGTGGCAAATCATTGGATTTGGTAGTTATCGTGGCTGTACGGTTGGTCATTTTATGATTACTATGTTGAGCTGCGGTTTCCAAAAGTTTCCACCGAATCGAATGGAATGGAACGCAACGCAACTCTATACGATGGTGAAAATGACGCACATGTATTCATTAGTCATTTCGTCCTCCATACGAAATACACGAATATCTACCGAACTGTGTATACATTGTGTGAAGGTGCATGTGTGTGTGTGGTGTGTGGTGTATGCCGTGGCATGCCAATCAAATGCACTCACTCCGAATGCAAAGACACATCAGCGAATCATGTCACCGACGAAAAAAAAAAACGATTCGTAATGAATATTTGATCGAAAACGGTTTGGCGCTTGATGCACTTGGCATAGGAAATAAATTAAATACAAATATATCTCATTTCTATTCGAGTCAGTGATGAAATTTATATGAAAATCCATTTTGAACTGGCACTGCAGTGTGACATATTTCAAAGTGACGCATGGGACTTGCAAAAAGTGACATTCAAACGAACGGTGTTAAGTTGCGTCGTAATGATTGTCATCAATAAAATAAAAAGCGCGTCAGATAGACAAATCCAATGATGAAGCGAATGTGTTAGAAGAGAATCCCAAAGAGAGCGCATTTCTTGTTTTCCTCTCTAATACGCTTTTTTCATAGAAAAATATTGAACTCACTGATGAGAAATCAACAGAGATTTATAATTTACACACACTGAGTCACTCACTAGCTTGATAAATTGAGCGAACAACTACAGAAGAAACAATTCAATATCATTGCGATGAAATTAATGTTTCAACGTTCAGCATGGCTAAATGAGCTAATTAATAAATTCTAACTGAACCTGATATACAGTCTCACTTTCGCTTCGACTCATTAACTCGATACGGTTAGTAACAGACATACCACAGATGAGCGCATAGTGAATGTCTTTCAAAATACGCTGCTAAACAGCATAAAAAACGATTTTGAACGCAAGCAAACAAAGTGAAATAGAACAATACATAAATTTGTCTATTGTGAAATGGCCGTCATCATTGTCGGCAGAAAGCTTCATTAACTCGGTTCGAAGGGGATGCTACAATCATTCGTTCGTACGTATTTTCATATTAGAGACATATTTGGATCTCATTTAAGTTGAAGCCCACCCAATGTAAGCAGATTGCGTTGTGACATTTGAACCATGAAAATGCAGCAAACGGAAAACACAATGACCGTTTTTCTCTCTTTTGTCGGCTTCGTCTTCTTTTTTTTTATGTGGCAAGGATGACCAATTTTCGGTCAAATGAAAATGCCGTTACTTGAACCAAGTGAGAAGATACAGTAGCTCCTTATGACAGCACACACATTCTTATCAGGCTCAATCTTTTGTCTTGTACATACTGGCGATTTGTTTGAGGGCTGAACGAACACAAAAATACAATATAATCGTTTTTTTTATGGAAGGCAATTAAACCCCATTTTTCAGACGGATCATAAAATGTAAAACAGGGCAATGAATTTCGTTTTTCTGCCCTTAAATCCTTTTTTTATTGGTAAATGTTTACTTTTCTCTGAGCCGCATCAGTTTCACTGGGTTTTTGGTGTGAAAAAAGATGCAATTTTCGTGCGATGGAATTCGTTTAGCCCTTTCTTTTTGCTGTGAGTTGAATCTATTTTTTTTTCTTCTATGTTCTTTTCCCCATTTCTTCTTCTGCACTTCAGTGAAATACGACTGATGGTATTACGAGTAGCGGACATTTTCTTTTAGCTGTTAAAGTATAAAAGCCAACAGACGCACTGGGTGAAGTGAACTACACTAATTACTTTGAATATAAATTTAATGAGCTAGTCCATAACGTCGCTTTTGTATGCGTGTGACTACAATTGCTAACCAGACGGGGAGAGAGAGAGAGAGAGAGATGAGTGGAGAAAAAAATCTAACGATAAGTGAACTCGGTTCGTTTATGAAGAATAATCCACCTTCTGATGCATTTGGTTTAATTGAATTGTGCTATTTTTTGCTCATGAATTCATCCTCCATTAGTATTATTTGGAGATTCTTGAACTTATATCTACAGAAATTACGTAGAAGCCACTTAAGATATTCGAGAGTAGCAGAAATTAGCGAATGAACGATTAAGATAAGCACTCTTTTCGTATCGGAACATCAAAACATAATGCATTTGTGTGCACAACTCAAATACAATTCATTTCATATTGTATTTTCGACAAAAGTCTTAAAATAAATTTGTATTGCTGTACAGAAATGTATTCGACTTTGTTGTAATGTGCGATTACAAAATATCGACACCATGTATCTTCTCTCTGTATAAACTGAAGAATGAAGTCTTGCGACAACATAACACATTCCCCATCTTCTGCTTCATCTTCATTGACGTTCAAATTTCACTTGAAACTTCTTTGATTACTTTCGGAAAAGACAAGATAACCTGTACGCTCCGTAAATAATTACACAATCGATTATTGTGCACACATCACTTTCGGGATAAATTCAATTTAATCAATTACGGATAAAACAATTAGAAGAAAACGCAAATTGCAATTTGTTGTCTATTTCAAACATACAAGTTTACGAATATTGGCTTAAAACCAACTTGAAAGCTGCCGCTTTTGCTGTTGCCGCTAAGCCGATGTGCATAAGGCAATTTTCACACATGTAAACCAAACAATGTTATGTGTTTGTTGTATGTATGCGAGCGCTAGTGAGTGAGTGAAAGAGTTTATGTATCGAAGGCGAGGATAGATTTAAGAAAGCATTCCAGCAACATGGAATTTACTTGAAAAGTTAGAGCAACTGAAAACAAAAAAGAAAAAAAAAACGTTCGTTGCTCGTATGCACGACGGAGCGTCGACGGAAATTGGAAACAATTTTTGTTATTTACGCTACATTTGTTGTTTGCCGTTACACTCTTCCTCTCACTTTCAAATTGCTAACGAACTGAAGAGCAGAGCGTTGAATGCTATCGAGAGAGAGAAAGAGAGAGAGAGAGAGAGAGAGAGAGAGCGAGAGAGGGGGCGAGAAGAGAAGCGATAGGGATGGAGGAAACAGCACCAAGTGGCAGAGAGTTGTCTGTAAATGGATAATCATAGTTTTCTCGTTGTATGTCTTAAGAGGAGTTGTTTTCTAGAACAAAAGGCTTGTATTACATTTTTTTCTCTCTCTTTCACGTTTAAACTCATGTACGTTTCGATGTCACGATAAAAAAAATTTCATTTACTTCCTTGCTCCTTTCTTTAAATGTTTGACACAATTTTTTTCCCTCTTCGTGTCCTGATTTTTCGCTTTCCATCTCAGACTAACATCTGATAGTTTCGACCATGTTGCAGTTGTAATGTTTATTTGCACTGCGAAGAATCCTCGATTTAGATTCGTTGGCGTATGGAGCAAATATATATTGAGCATATATATACATACGTTTCGGTGCAAATGCATTTCGAAAAAGTTTATTTGAATAGCGCCTTTCAATGGTTGCAATTGTAAATTGTAGCTCGCAGTTGCTGTGAAACATTGATATGTACGAAGGGCGTTTTGGCTTGGTTCAAACTTTCCTCGCTTACACAAATATCAAGCGTATGATAATGATGTGGACGTCGGTGCGGATTTTGTGTGCATTTAGCGAATTTGATACGAACAAGCAAAAACATAACATTGTCTTAGTTTGTAATTCTCTTCTGCCACTCCTAAAATATCAACATGTGCCAACGTTGGACTGCTCTCTTTTTTCCAAATCGTAGCTGCATGTAATAAATTTACCTCTCGGCTACGCCACCATGTGCATGTGCGTTAAACGTGTTGCACTATTTTTTTTGTGTACATTAAACTTGTTTCATTTTTGGTAAAACTTGAGATGGTGAAACAATATCTGCACACAACAGACAACCACTTCCACTTTTCACCTCAAGCCAGAATAACTAGTTTCTATAAAACTTTCTTTTCCTACATTCATTCTCAAGGTGTACTTGACTATTGTACTGAAGTCTTGTTTTCGGAAAGGGCTTTGAGCAAAGTTTCAGCATTTTGGAAAACGCTCTTCTCAAATTGCGAAAACCGTAAACAGGCTATATTTAGATAGTGACTGATACACTCCCAACTTTATCTCAGTGATGTGCTACATATTTTATGAATGCATTTGATAATTCAAAATATTTTCACGATTATGTTCTAACCTGTAAATGCGACTTTCAATCGAAAGTTTACGCATTGCGCTAATGAAGATGCTGCCAATATGAAGTCGAAAGATTCTATCGTATGTTCTATCAAGACTTTTAAGCTCATTTCGGATTAACTTCTATGAAAAGAGAAAAGTGGTAAGCAATAACAAAGATTGAAAATCATATTTGGTTTGTGTAAAACACTTTTTCTTTGCAAGTATTTTTCTAGGAAGTAATATACGTAGTCCTTTGAAAGAAGTGACTTAAAGATAAAGTTTTAGATTAATTGAATACAATACAAGCTATAAACTTGCTGCAAACAACTAATTTCATTTTATGTTCATTACGTAAAACAAAAAGTAAACTTATTAAACGTTTATTTCGAATACATTTATATACATTGTCATTTAAAAGGCAGATTTAGCACAATTAAATCTTCTTTTTTGGGAAAATCGTCTGTTACAATGATAA
>NW_022595244.1:18233044-18245959 GCF_009176505.1 Sitodiplosis mosellana | reverse complement strand
GACAAATATGATTTCATCGCAATTGGAATTGCTTCGATTGAACACCGGTCGTGAAGTTCGTGTTACAACAGCCAATACACTGTTGAAACGGATGCTATTCCGTTATCAAGGCCACGTTAGTGCTGCTTTGGTATTGGGAGGTGTTGACATCAGTGGACCACACATCTATTCCATTCATCCACACGGATCAACAGACCGATTGCCATACACTACCATGGGTTCCGGCAGTTTGGCTGCTATGGCTGTTTTTGAAGGTGCGTAACTTGTACACATAAGTGTTGCAATTTGGTACGTCTTAATCTAAATAATTATATGCGACTTTTAACAGATCGTTGGCGACCGGACATGGAAGAAGAAGAAGCCAAAAAATTGGTTCGCGATGCAATCGCTTCGGGTGTATTCAATGATCTTGGTTCGGGCTCAAACATCGATTTGTGCGTTATCAAAAAAGGCACCGTCGAATATTTGCGTGGTTATGAATATGCCAATGAGAAAGGAGTTCGTGCTGTAAGTTTTTTGGGGAATTCATTTATTGTCTGTATTTAACCATTTTCATGAAAATGATCTAACGAAAATATCTTCTTTTCAGTTGAACTATGACTTCAAGCTGGGTACAACAGCCGTTCTCGACACAAAAATCCATCAATTCGACATTGAAGAGACCGTTATTCCAATCGCATCCAGCAGCGCCACACCGATGGACACAGCTTGATTCAATATTTTCATGGCATTTTAAATTTTCTATACTAAAACATAATAAAAAATAAGGCTATTAGCCTGCTAAATGGTATTAATTTCAGATGTTTATTTCATTGTAAAGAAAAATTTTAACTTCAATGAATCATTGAATCAAAAATTTCCATTAAGATAACGAATTTCCACAATTCGCATCAATTCCATTCAAACTTGACGGTTTTCCAGTATTGAAAATGGAAATCCAACAGTTCAATTTCTGTTTCGCAAAAAATTGAGTAAGTGAACTCGTAAAATTTACAGTGAACATCTATTTTTAGTCGGAATCAATCAGGTTTAGCGGCCGACTAAACAATCGCTTCCAATATGGAATATTCCAATTGTTGTAGAACGAACGACCACTGGAAGCGTAAACATGGCGACAGCGGTAAGCTGTCAACATAACAAGTATTTTACCGATTCTCGTTTTTCTCTGTGTGACAACTAACTACTAGTTTCTTCTAAAAAAAGGAATCCCACTTGTATTCAAGCAAAAAATCATATCAATTTAACACATTTTTATTAAATAAACGTGAATAATTGCATAAATTTTAACAATTCTCAGGCGAATGTTTACATTGAGTGGATGCTATGAACTTTCCACAAATCGGTCGTCAATTTTGACAGTTCAGCCAAACGTTTGATTGGAAGCTACTCAATTCGTTTCCATCGCCATCTTAGATGTTAGACAAAAGATATTCACTCTTCGTATTTCATTTGCTCGCACAAAAATTTACACCAATTTGTTCACGATAAATTGATAAATTTAGCATTTTACACCATTACATAGAATTTGAACGATTTGATGCGTTCAATCGCATTAAAATAAATAGAAGTTAAATAGTCAGCGGTAGGTTTGTATGTGAATTTATATTTTGGTGGCTGAGAGAATTTTTTACCTTATCGATTATTATTGTTATTATTGTTATGAGTGTATACAAAATGAAAAGCGTAATCAAAGCCAAATTAAGCTCAGAACGCGAATAAATCGAAGAAAAAACAGTAATTAAATTATGTTAACGCACAGTGAATTGTCTTTTTTTCTCACACCATCGCTTTTAAAGGTGAAAAATTCGTTTCATTGATGCAATCATTTTTTCTCTCTACCTTTTCTTACGTTCGGCTTGTGTAGAATCGAGACAAAATGTCTGACTCGGAAAGTGAATCTGAAAAAGAAAAAATCCATCGTACGAAAAAGAGCGTCGTGGTGAAATTTCAATTTGAAGACACTAGCAGTGCAGATAGTGATGAAGCAGGTCCGTCGAATCGAATCCAGAGAGTAAAACGAAACAAAAAGACGATTCAAAGCTCCAGCGAAAATGATTCGACGAGTGACAGTGATTCTCCGTTGAATTTGGTGCAGCAAAAAAATAGCAAAAAATTAACAATCCAAAATGATGTCGATGAAAGTGATGAATCGTCCGATGATTCGTGGAGCCCAGTCAAAAAGCAACAAGCATCATCATCATCATTAGCAGCTGAACGTGTCAAACGTGTGATTGTGAGTGAGAGCTCAGATACGGACAGTAGCTGTGATGCAATGGAAAAATGTCCGATTTGCTTGCATGCATTTCGCGACCAAGAGATTGGCACACCGAGTGTTTGTGATCACAGCTTTTGTGCACCATGCATTGAAGAGTGGTCGAGCAATGTTCAAACATGTCCAATCGATAGAAAGCCATTCACAAGCATTCATATCCGCTCGCGTTTTGTTGACGGGGTTTTTGTTCGTGAGCAAGCGGTGATGGCAAAAGTGACGGAAACAAAAATGGACGAGCTCGAATTCACTCATTGTGAAATTTGCAATCGGTCGGATCGTGAAGATATTATGCTACTTTGCGATGGCTGCGATGCTGGCTATCATATGGATTGTTTAATGCCACCACTCACTGATGTACCAGAAGGCTCGTGGTATTGTGATAATTGTTTTGCAAGCGAAGTAACCGATGATGATATTCCAGAAGTATTAGCCGAAATGGAAGCGTTCGTTGCACCCGCTACACGGCTCCGGGTCCGACGCGAGGTAGTGCCTCGCATTACTCGAACCAGACAGAGCGAACGCATTCGAACTACTATCCGAAATCTGCGCCAGGAAAACCAAGCGGAGTCCGTATGGGATATCTCGTTGCCAGGTAACACATTAACATATTCGATTGTTTGTCTGAATCGATACTAATTTCAATTATTATTTTAGGACCATCTCGTGGTACGGAAACAATTACGACTACAACGACAACGGTAACTTCCACAACAACCACGAGACGCCAGTCAAAGTTGGTGAAGAAGAAAGTGCAAAAGCGACGCAGAAAGGTGCAACGACGACGTCGAACATACGTAGTTGAATACGACATCGATGATTATAACAATAAATTTGGCATAAAAACTGCCAAAAAACTCATCAAAAAGCGTCGGCGCAAAACGAAAAAATCGAGAAAGAAGTCGAGCGTGAAGTGTTCACGACGAAATCAGAACCAAGATCCACAAAACGGGGTCGAAGGTATTTCAAGCAGTGGCGGTGGTGGTGGTGTTAGTCGTTCTAGTAAAGGTATTCGCAAAGGGTATCCAAGGTTACATTTGTTTGGCGATAAAAATGCGCTCGAGTATTTCTCTGGTGAAAGTGACAACGACGAAGGAATTGGTTCGCTGAACAACTCCATCGAAACGGGTGACGGCCTGTTGATAAGGTCAGCAGTGCGGCCCGGTCATCGCAATTTGATTGGACGCAAACGTGTTGCAATTAATTCAACAATAGGAACGGGTGATTCGGAAGGAGGCATTGATATTCTATCAAATATTATGGATACAATGAATCGATGGCATTCGATGAGCCGGCCCTCAACAATTGAAAAGATCAAAATCAAAGCAGATGGCAGTTTGGAGTGTCAACCGCAGCCAACACGAACACCTAATACCGCTACCGAACAACCAAATGCAGATATTCTAAATGCGCCGATGAACCCAAGAAATGACGGCACGGGTAATCGTAATTTCAACAATTCGAATGGCTACAGAGGAAACAGTACCAGCCAAAATACGGGAAATTTTTCACAAAATCGATTCGGTGACAGAAATGAGCAAACGGCTTTCCAGCCATTCCAACGGGGTGGCAACTTCAATGACGGCGGCATTTCGAACAATTTCCAACAGGATAATTTCTCGCCAAGAAATCGAATACCATTTCAACGACAAAGAAGCAACAACAACAACAGTCCTCGAATATTCCGAAACCAATTTCAAGCACGACCACAGCAAGGCCTCTACGATGGAGAAGATATTCCACCAATACCCAATATGCCGACTCAATGTAATTATTTCAATTTGACAACAATTGATTTGCGATTATTTTCGATAACACATATCATTTATATTTTCCATTCCAACAGCTGACAACGATTTGAGCTCACGATTGAAGAACACTCCGGAGGATTCGGATGGAATTGTCCAGGCCAATCAAAGCGTACCAGTAGCACAGTCGCAGTCGGATCAAAGTATTGACTGTGGTTCGAATAACATTCAAACGGTGGCTCAAGAGCAGACCAATGCACAAAGTACGAGCGAAGTGTCGTCGTCCCATGACCAACCGGTTTCAACTACAAGCAGAGGAGTGTCAAGCTCGATCAACTATTCGGATAGCGACGAGGCAGACGATTGTCCAGTTTTTGAGTATTCGGCAGAATCGATGCAAGTTGTAAAAGAGGGTAAAGAATCACCAGACAGCACACCAAACAATGTTGAGAAATCTGTCGAAGACAATATGGAAAACGATGAAGATTTAGTGCAACTCGATGACGATGAACACTTTGGAAATGAAACAGGAATTAGCGAAGAGCATGTTAATCAAACACGAACACAACCGGAAGCCGAACAATCTATAGAATCGCCCGTTACCAGTCCAGAAACGACGACAAATACTGGAACCGAATCGCCCGAAACCGAACAATTGAACAATGAATGCGAAAGCAGCAAAGCAACTGCAAGCAAATCAAAAGCGACAGATGACATTAGTGACTCGGAGGACCAAGTCGCTGGTAATTCAGAGGCTCAACGGAAAGCTGACGCTCAAGAAGGCAGCAATGACAAAAATGAGAATTCAAACGTTGGTATTGAGGGCATGGACACCGAAATGATTTCTGAGGATGAGCATGAGATGCACGATGAACAAGTTGCAAAAGAAAACAAAGCTGATAAAGAAAATAACAATCAGAAATCGGATCGGGATGATTCATTCAAAAAAGTTAGCAAAAGTAGTAAAGACCGAAACTATCGTGACAAAAAGGATAAGAAGGTGAACAAAAGTAGAAGTAGACGCTCAATATCACCACGTAGCTCCGTTTCAAGATCTAGGACAAGGACAAGAACAAGGACAAGGACAAGGACAAGGACAAGGACAAGGTCTAGGTCTAGGTCTAGGTCAAGGTCAAGGTCAATGTCAAGGTCCAGAACCCGGAATCGGCGCGATGCTAAACGACCTCGCCGCAAAGACTACAGAGGAAAACGCCAAGAGATCCAACGCTACGATGTACGCCATTTGATCGCAGATAGACGACCAAGGTCCATCAAAGATAAATATGGTCGTGACACATCACGCCCTCCACGTAGTATCACACCCAAGAGGGGAAGATCTCGTTCATTGTCACGTTCCATTTCACCAGGTTTGTTCAAATTTCATTTGAAACTTGGTAATTTCGGTGAATGAGTTGATAAATTCTTTTCTTTAACATTTATCGCAGGCTTCCGTTCGTCGAGGAGACGCTCATTATCTAGACATCGCTCCTTCTCAAGAAGACGTCGTAGCAACAGTTTACGGCGCAGACATTCAATCTCACGGAATAATCGGCGCCGAAAGTCTGTCTCTCGTTCTCGTTCGCCCGTGTATTATACTCCTAGTCGGAGCCGTTCGTTTTCACGTGGCCGCATAATCAACGGTCGATCGAAATCAAAATCAAAATCACGGTCTTATACACCTCCTCGACCAGTCCATAGCGGCATGTACATGCATACTGCTTACTCGAGAAGTCGAAGCAGAGACAAGAAATCGAAGAAGAAAGTAAACGACAAAAAGAATGTAAAGTATCGTTCGAAGAAGAAAGCGTCTGGTTCGAAAAAAGTATCTCCATTCCATTCACCAGTTCGCAGAGAATATACACCAGTTGAACGTCGCCGTGTGTCACGGTCAAAATCGTGGAATGATAGAGCTTCATGGAACCGTAGCATAAGTGATGTACCAAATGAAGAAGAAACATCATGGACGCCACCAATTGCTCACGCACCAGAAAATATAACGGTCATTCTTAAGAATAAAGACAGCAAACGCAAGCGTGACAAGAGACGAAAGTCGGATAAACGAAAGACGGAATCTTTGCAAAAGAAAGAAAAACGAAAGCGAACCGACAAACAAAACTCACCCACTCTCCCTTCAAAAGAAGTGTTTGCTTCGGGTGACAACATTTTGGTGAGCGTCAGTTTTAATAAAGACAAACCACAGCAACAGCAACAGACGACCATAGTTACATTGCCGCCAACAAAAGAGCACATATTGAACAAGAAACCGACCGAACGTGATGTTAATTCGAAGCGCTCGCGTCGCAATGGCAGAGATGTGCCACGAAAGCATCGAAAAGTTGATATCAAACCCGTTGCTATCATCGACTTGGATAATTCACCATTCAAAGAGGTTACACCCTCACCCAGAGCCGTAATTATTCTGAGCGATAGTGATAACGAAAGTGATAAATTGAACAAGAATCAATCGCTCAACTATTCATTGAACTCAAATGCTACGGAAAGTATTTCAAATGATAAACATCATTCGTCCATCGATACTAGAGAAACAAATATTCGAGTTTCATCGCCACCACAATCACCCACAGCTGAATCTGCCTCATTCGAACTACCATTAGGTCCGAAAACACCGCCGGAACCATCGCATCTCGTTAAGTTTTCAATTTCAACCAGTACAAAAACGAAAATCGTTCGCACCGTTGTCAATCCATTACACGATGACAATGACGACGATAACGATGACGACGACGACGACGACGAAGAAGAGGACGACAGTGGAGAGAACAAGGAATCGAATATTGAGAATGTGATTGCAACAGCAGATAAAGTTCAAATCTCAAGTGCACAAAATCAGCAAAAGATTGGTCCAAACACACCGCCAGGCCCGTGTTCACCAGACGTTTACGATCCATTCGAACCAACAAAATCCCCTTCACAATCTCCAGGTGATTCGATACATGATACCGTTGATGAAGCGCCAACATCAGTAGCCGATGATGGCAAATCCACGAAACCAGTCGATTTATCAATGGCTCTTATCAATTCAAAAGCCTCAATTGATGCAGCTAATTCACTGCTGTCAAGCACACTTGGCGGTGAAGATATGGATATAACAGATAATCCAAATGATGAATCGAACGTGTCTCCATACAAAGACAAAGCGATTGACGATGGTTTCCGTGAGAATGCCGCACCAAAATCATCGGGAATTCATGTCTTTAGTAACGTTTTATTGACACCAGCAAAGGAAAGCTCACGAATGCAAACACAACCGTCACAATCACGTTCTTCAACGTTAACTATAACGAATTTGTCGACTAATGTAAGTTCGATTTCGGTATCGAAACAATCGCCCATGAAATATAGTTCCGGCAGTATTATTTCAAAGCTGCCACTGCCAAAAATTTCAAAGCCACAACGTCATAATGGCAATGATGACAATATGGATATTGAGTCACCATATTCGCCTGGTTCAAGTGACTATGAAGATTGGTTCGAACCACCGCAAAACTCCCCACCAACGAATACACATTCAAGCAGCAAGCATAGCTCACGGCAGCCACCCAAAGCTTCTGCGACTTCAACGTCCACCAATAAAATTGAAATATTCGATGACCTGTTCGGCAGCACATCACCCATCAACAAGGGCAGAACGGCTGCAAAACGAAGACCAAGCAAACATAGTTCGTCAATCAAAGGTATGTATTGTATTACGAAAATTCGGAGAAAACCATATTAAATTTACAACTCAAATACAATATGACGGTGGTAGTGGTGGTGGTGGTGGTGGTGGTGGTGGTATCCCGTTTGGTTTTTGATCGTAAATTGTATCTATCTCTGTTTTTCTTCCTCTTGTTCTCCTTCTCTTTTCCATTCTTTTCCTCGTTTGGAAACATCATTTTTTTTTTTGTAAACAAAAACATTAATGAAACCAGATTGGATTGCAGTGAGTAAACATTCGACGCAATTAGGCGGATATGCGAAACTCAACGAGGAACAATTGCGCATTCTTGACGATGTACCTTCTTCAGCAGTCGAACTACAAGCCAAAGATAAGGCAAGTATTTTAATTTTGACCCGTCAATATGCCGATATCTCATTCATTGAGTGCAAACTTTTAATTCAAATTCTTTTTCTTCTCAAACAGTTCTTAAGAAAATTGAACCGTCAAGAGCGTGTTATCGAAGAGGTAAAGTTGTGTTTATATTTAGAAAGCTTCAAGTTTGGCTCTTACCTTCTATGTTTATTATTATTTTAGGTAAAACTTGTGTTGAAGCCGCATTACAACAAGAAGCACGTCACTAAGGAAGAATATAAAGATATTATGAGACGAGCAGTTCCCAAAGTATGCAACAACAAAAAAACTAAAATGTTGTACTTCAACGTAATAGTTCTAATGTCTTTTTGTCTTTATTTTACAGATCTGTCATAATCGTACGGGCGAAATAAATCCCAAGAAAATCAAGAAATTGATCGAAGCGTACGTCGGCAAGTTTCGGCAAAAGAGAAAATTGACACAGTCCACGAATGTGGGCATCAAGTGAACAACTCTCATGTGAAACCGTAATTGTGCGATCTTTTCGAAAGGGATTACATAGAGAATAGTTAGTTTTATTGCTATAATTGCTTGATAATTTGGTTTTAATTGTCAATATAAGTTCATACCTCATCTATATCAATGTGAGTTAATCCAGGCCTTTCTAAAGTCCATTCGAATACAATGTTGTATTCAATCGTGTTTTGAATTTTGCAATAGTCCATCTCCTTTTTATCGAAATTGTGGTATGTCGAACAAATTAAGTTTTTGTAGATTATTATTTAGCAGAAAAAGAAGTGAGAGAAATAAAGAGAAAATGCAAAAGAAAACTCATCAGGAAGTCGAATGATTCATGCTACACATGAATCATTGCAAATCGAGAGAGAAAAAAACAGTTTTATCGATTCTACTTTTCTAAACTGAACGTTTTGAGATAGTAAGCTTATATCCAAGCTGATGAATAATAATTAATTTATCTAAAATAAAATATTGATATGTATTTTGTTGAAATCATTCAGAAGCAAATTTACATTCATTGAAAGTACATGTTAATTTCAAACAAAAACCTATTTAACGGCATCTGAAGCAACAGAAAACATCATGTAAGTTTAGGATTCTAGAACAAATTTTAAAATAAAACCTTTAAACCAACTACATTGATTGTATTTTTATTGGAAAACATAATTCAAACCGATTAAAAAATTGGTTTGTTTGCATTGAAGTCATGTCATCTTTATTCGACCTTAATGTTTTGCGACAATATTATGGAATAATGGAAAATTTCTGATTTGATAAAACATATTGTGCATAAAATTAGTACAACAAATTGAATATATAAAAATAGTCAAAAGCCAAACATGTTTTGATTTCATTGCAGATTAATAAACAATCTGGTTAACGGTTAAATCAATAGCATATTTTTATAGAATACCGATTATCTGCAATATATTTGTTTGCACCAAATCATCTTCGATTAAATCACAGTTATGCAAATGAGTTCAAATGAATGCTCTCGTATAAAAGCGGTGGGCAACGATTTTATCTTTTTATAGTGTGAATAAGAGCTTATAGAGTCGAATGATGAATAAATTTTGCTATGTGTTATTGGTGTTTGCTTTCAAAATTAAGCCATTTGGTGAGTGGCAACCACATTGATATAAAAAAGAAACAAAAACATTTTTTTCTTTTTAGATTCGCAATTTGCTTCAACACCGACGCCGGTATGTTGTTTAAAAGACTACGTTGTAAATAGTTGTTACAATTCCTGTACGGAGAAGACGTGTGCGAATCTGGCAAAAGGTGAAAACAGAATTTGTACGTTGCTTTGTCAATTGGGAACATGCGAATGCAAAGACGATTTGTATCGAAATGATTGTGATGTGTGTGTACCGAAGGAACAATGCAGCGTTCCATGTAAACAATCCATACCGATCTCCTGTTCAGGTCCATTCGAAACATTATATGGGTGCTGGGATCCATGGCAAGCTCGCGTCTGTCCAACCGTCGAGCAATCAAGACCACGAGACATCTTCTTACAATATATCACAATGCCAAATACAAACAGTTTATGCGTGTTAAATGTATGCGATTGCCAGGAGGGTTACTTGAGAAATCATTGTGGTGTATGTGTCAAGCCCGAGCATTGCGGTGCAGCAATGGAATGTGGAGTTCAGTGCAATGGTGTCGATGAGGAGTTAAAAGAAATAAAGTTTCCGTTAGAAAAATGTAAAAGTGAACGGTCCTGTAAGAAGAAGTGCAAGAAAAATGTACACTGCAAATGCAAGAGAAAGAAGGAAAGCCGATGTCATCAGCACAAACAGACATTCCGAGTAGAGCATGTATGTGTGTGTAAGGATGGTTTTGCACGAAACAAATGTCACCGATGTGTTCCTGAGTCTGAAGCTTATGACGATGTTCCGTGTGTATGCACGAATCCATGCCGATCGGATCCAAAAAAAGAATGGACCTGTGCTAACCAATGTAATATGAGAACTTGCGAAAATATGCATACATTCCCAATCAAACTATGTCCAAGAGAATGCATCTATGGCTGTCATTGCAGCGACCGTCAGAATCTTTGGTGGAATGGCACTGCCTGTATTCCCAGCTTCATGTGTCACCTTCGTCAGGAAGTATCAGCAGAACCGATTTCTAATATCTAGTTATAATTATTATTTTATCATTTTATTCAAGTACCAAATATCTTTTTGAGATAGATCTCAAGTGATTGAGTATGCATTGAAGATTGTGTCCACCTCATTTTATGTACTAAAATATATTTAAGGTATTTTAGTTGACGGGGAAACAGCTCTTTAAAGTCAGATTGGAAAATACTCTGAAGTTAAGTAATTAATTCCCCGAATAAGACTTAAAATCAGATAGTAATTACTGTTCTACCATTTATTAATAACTTCATGAGCGTTAAACTTGTATATTGACATGAATAATTTTCCCATTTATAACACAAATGAAAGAATTAGAAACAAACTGATGCTAATTAGATATCCAATGCAAATATTATTTTTGACTCATCCATACAACAACTAGATAGATAGCATGCAAATATCAACATTGTGATAGTCTCAAATTTTTGATAGCATTGCAATAAATGGAATAGACGAGTCTTTCAGAGTGTACTTTCGCAACATTTCACAATATATCGAAATCACTTACGGCTATTTACAGCTGATTTATGGATGGCGCTCTACAATTGTTCAAGATCTGACAATATGTGGCTACCAAATGTTGAAAAATCATTTATTTTCAAAAATGCAACCGGAAAATAGCAGAGAATTGAAACAAACGTCATTTCTTGGCGTAAATGCGAGCGATACTGTGGTTAAATCTTGATAAAAAAAAATCAATTAAAAAAAAATAAACGCCTTTCATACCATAAAATCAATTAATTTGTGGAAAAATAAACTGTTCATTAAGATTTCATATTTATCGGCTGGCTGTAAATTTTATCACTTAATTCAAATACAAAACAGCTGATATCAAATGAAAAAAACTTGAACAAATTCAATTGTCATGCCGGAAGCAAATATGAAATGCGTGATATCAATTTTAAATAATCATTTCGGAGCGATGAAAAAGTTTGTTAGAATAATGCAAACACGTTTTATGTTCACTTTCCGTACGAGAATTGACTTTGTTAAAGTTTTTTCATTTTATTTATAATCACACAAGGTTAGGCAAGTGTGTGTTCAATGTTCATACAATTTCGAGGTGACTTTAAATATAAGTCCAATATTACTTCAATATCAATATCGATACAGACGCGAAACAATTCTCATCGTGTGTTCGACTAATTTTCAATAAAGAAATAAGTTAACAGTTAAAACAATAATTGTTATATTTTAATTTGATAAAAAAACAAATCCCCGAGTTCACAAATATCTCTGGTTACGCAATTTCTTTTCATGTTTAAAAACCTAAGATACATATAGACATTGAAATCAAAAAGTTCATTTACTTGAACATGTGTAATGGAAGTATCTTTAATTGAAGTGAGCATCAAATTGTTGCCTAGATAATAGATTTCTGTTAAGTCGATTGTTGTTATTTGTTAAATTTGTTTCAAAATATATATAACACAACAAATAATTGTTTCTTTTATAAACTCTGTATGGCTTAAACAGACGAGAGAACAAAACAATGTAAAATGATAATCGAAAACAATGGTGAAGAAGGAAAACTATTTCATGAACAGAGTAATTAACGGATTTGGCATTTTACGCATGCTATCCGATAGCACGTATCGTTCAACCTCTTTGTTTACGATTTCGTTCTTCCGGTTCCACTGAAGTATACTGAAAAAGCTAAAATAAAAAAATTAAATGTTTTCAAGTTCAGATAAGAAATCTTTATCAAAGATAAGAAATGAAGCGGGACAATCACCGTTACACTCGATTGACACATATTATTTTTTTTTGCGAAATAATCACCTATCTAAAATCGGTGATTTGTCGAAAATAACAGTATAGCCTATATTGGGTGACGGTATAAAAAGACACTGAAAGTAAAGCGTGATACACTCTTTTGGACAGTCGTTGATAAGTCGTAGTCTAACGAAGGTGTTCTTGCCCATATTGACAGAAGAATTTTTTAAACAAGATAAAAGTCAACGAAGAAGTTTTCGTGAGTCTATTTTCAGCAGTCCATAGTTGCCAAATTTAAAAAAGGCACTTCGTTTTTGTTTTTAATTCTGGGATATTTCGATATTTCTCACATTTTGTGTAGAGTTGATAACATGTTTTTTTTCGTTGTTGAATTTTTTATTTGGTATTTCAGGAAAAATGTTGAAATCAATGAGGTGGTGTTTGCTGTTTTCAGTCATTTTCACGCTATCTCCCCCATCCATT
>NW_022595244.1:18062947-18233034 GCF_009176505.1 Sitodiplosis mosellana | reverse complement strand
TTTAGTACAAGAAACTCAACGATTGCGCCAGGAAAATGAAAAGCGTCAAAAATTGTAGATGTACGAACTGATGAAGTCGTTACTTTTATATAATTTATTAAAATTTTTACTCTGTTTTACCAATTGCCATAAATAAAGAGTTTATATATATGGAAAGAAAACTCCACATTTTGTCGCGAGTGTGTTCAAAATCAATGAAGTTTCTGTCAGTTGACAATGTATTTTTTCAATATTTTGATTTTTTCCAACATTTATTCTATGAAGAACATGAACTACAATATTGTACCTGAAGAAGGGCCCAAATAATCGACCCAAATGAAACTGCAAGCTATACTATATGCGTATTTCAAAAATCAAATTGACTGAAACTAGATCAACATTTTATTAACAAAGTAAATCTTTGTGAACTTAAACGTTTCATATATCATTAAACGAATTGACGTTCTATTTGGAGGAAACTGAAATTGCCTACCAATAAACAAGTGATTTTCATTCAAATAATTAAATTGTACTGTAGCAACAAACTGAACCATTTTTTAACATTGATTCGGTTTGAATAAAAATTCAATCAAGTTTTCCAAATGAAATTGGTTGAGTAATCTCTCAAGGTGAAGCTTAGAAGCTCTTCAACATTAAATAATATGAACCAGATGCCTTTGTGATCTGAAATTGCGTACAAAATAGTTTTATGCAAGTTTCATAATTGCTTACAAATATTCTCTACCTTCATAAAGACCTCTAATGAGCATTTAAAAATATGATATCCGTCAAAGTTTCTTTGTATTTGACCATAAATAATGATCCATCGAACGTATTTCTGCAAATACGGTGGATGAACATACCAAATGGAATGATAGGCATCATGGCTAATATTATGCAATTGAAGCGACAAAACTGTGGCGAACCAGCAGTACGGCAGGATGCACATTATGCTCAGAACGACAACGCAAAGAATTACAAAGAAATTGCCGTCAAAATTTCCCCAGGCCTTAAAAAGTTACGAAAGTTTCGATTTTTGCACAATTTCTTAAGATAATCCAATTCTTTTCACTTACCAAATCCAATTGGAATAAAGTGGTCGATATAAATGCTGAACCACATGCCAATTGATAAAAAATCACTCCACTAAATATTTGTGTCAGTAACTTAAATTGCCTAAAAGACATTCAATATATTTC
The DNA here is from genome assembly GCF_009176505.1 of Sitodiplosis mosellana. Taxonomy (NCBI): domain Eukaryota; kingdom Metazoa; phylum Arthropoda; class Insecta; order Diptera; family Cecidomyiidae; genus Sitodiplosis; species Sitodiplosis mosellana. The sequence continues at coordinate 18,231,856 of NW_022595244.1, read as the reverse complement.
GCATTCTTCTTGGCGATAGGCTATTATCGAACTTACTCAATAAGGTTGACATGAAATATTACAATAGCAATCAATCTCGATTTGATATTGTTATCATTTTGCGATACGTCGTTATCAATAGCATCAAACTGTTCACTCAAGTCATCGCAACATGCTCCCAAATAGTAGCAAGTACCGACGAAAAATGAGAAACAGGGTATCAAACCGGCGTAATAGCAATGCAATAATAGAAATTGAATAATGAAGTAACCAATAAAACCAGAAACCATGCTTCGGTCAAACGGTGCACTGCAACACGAATCGATATGAACGCAAATTTTCATATTTTTATTGGAGAAGAAATTTCATATTTTCTCTCTTACCTCATTTTATAAAATGTGTACCAATTTTCTGGATTTAGTTCACCTGGTATCAAATCAGATACAATTATATCTATAACCGATATGATGATGACCCCATAGAATGCACCAAAAAATACTAACGCTGGCCATTTGGCTATTCCGTTAGACTTGGTTTCAGCTTCTTCATAAATTCCATATCTTCTATTTCTCCTTCCTTGTCAGATCGTTTGATGATGGAAACAGAAAACCGTAACACATTTTTGAATAAGTTTTCCTTATAATTGTCAAAATAACTTACTGTAACTGTCGGTGATCTCCTGCAGATTTTCGAAGAATTCGTACGTAAGTTGCTTTTGATTCGCGAAACAAATATAACAGGTCCATACGGTGAAAAATGTAACAAATTGCATGATGGCGTAAAGAGCATTTTCACGTTCGTCAAAATGCGTGTAAATGTACTCGAAAGTGATCATCAAAAAGCCGGTTAATAAGCCCAAAATTATCCAGTTAATAAGACGTCCATAATGTGAGTTGTCGGAATCTTCCGAACAAAGTCCACATATTACCAATATGCGACGAATAAACACCAATGTCTTCATATTTACTCACTTGCAAAAATCCAAATCTAATGCACGATGGAACTGCCGCGTTCTTCTTTTTAAAGCAAATCCAGTGGCAAGAAGTGAGTGTATTTTTTTTTTAGAAAAATTTCATCGAATTATGTCATTATATCATTAGACTAATGTGATCCAATTAGTTTTGGGTCATTTTCTACCGTGCGAAATATGAGCTATCGAACGTGTAATTGAAATGGAGCATGAATAATAAAAGATAAACCGTGACAATTGTTTTATGTACATGTTTTGATTGAGTATATCCAATTGAAAACCAAAAGATGTCATATTTCAAAATGCATTTTTCCAATAATTTCGTTGAATCCCTTGATTTGAATAAGTAGCCAGAATCAAGAAATCAATCAATTCCTTCAAATTGCTTAAAACTGTTTTTCTATTATACAATGTGACGAAGTCTCCCATTCAGACCAGCTTTAAGTTTTAGTAACCATTTTACGAATCAAAAATGTTTCTTTGGTGAAAAATAAAATTTTCATGGCCAATGTAGATTATAGTTACATAATAATTCTTTCAACTGTACAGTATATGACAACACCTACAACAATCAGTAAAAATAGAAATTAGAAACGATTTTATCCAAACATACTTGGTACTCATACCATCGATTTTCCCACAGATTTGTAATTTTGTCAAGAAAATGATTACAAAATGTATTCATTTGAGAACATAAAATATTGTTCATACGATAAAAATGTTAAATATTGTCATAAGAACGTTGAGACTAAGATGTAAACGTTGAGTGTATTTATGTCATTTTTCAAATTCCATATATATCCATATATCTCAAGGTTCATTTTCACAAGTAATAAAATCATAATCACTTGAAAGTAGTTGCCTTGTTGTTTGTTGTCTAGACCTAAAAACAGAAAATCATTTTTTGCCAATTAAAAGTGAATGAGGTCAACAGATTGAGTTTGCGAAATTTGGTGTCAATTAGATAACACATCTATGAGAAATAATATTTGTGGAAAACGAATGCTAATAAACAAAATGTGGGCACAAATATTTGTTACAAACAGTAATAATTTAGAATAATCATAAAACTATTGCTATCAGTGATTTTAGAAGCATTTTGTTGTAACAGTTGTAATGAGTACAAAAAAAGGCTAGCAAACATACATCCAACTTCAAGCGGGTACAACTGTCACTGTGACTTGAGGCCGCTCGAAATGTAAGTGTCAAAATGTTTCACGCACACATATCGATGAACGCAGCTGCTCTGTATCGACACACGATCGTTTCACCAATGTACCAGTTGCACTAATACTTTGCACCCAAGTAACAAAACACACTGGAAAGATATACTACTCACGAAATACGCTCATAAACGTTGTGTCGGCATGATGGTAGTGAGTTTGTTAAAACGGACAAAGATTGGCAACGAACCAAACAAACAACAACAGTACATTTGAAAAAAAAAGTTCAGCATACGAATAGTAGAAACCGTGCGCTATTCGAAAATAAAACATCGAAAACCACGATAAAGACGCTTAACTCCGATTTAGTTTTCGTGCTGTTTTTTTTTTATATATAACTTTTTGTTTGGATGGTGCAGCGATTACGACGCACAGATTTTTATTTGTTTTTTCCTTTTTTCTCCATTCTCTATGCATCACCGTTGTGTAAATGTAATAGTTTTATCAATAAATTCCTGGTGAATTGACGCATTAACAAAGGCGCGTAATGATTTTCACACAGTGAAAAATATAAAATGGTAGAGAAATTATTTAGTGGAATGAAAATTTGTCATTTAATTGCCGATTGGTGTGACTAGATTGATCTCAACGTGTTTGGTGTAACTTTTGTGCTACTGTCCTTTGCTTGTATTTGTGAGTGAGTGCGTGCGTGTTCATCATCTTTTGTTCTTCTTTGAAACTTTTAGTTCTTTTGTGTCGTTTCGAAAATGTCTTTGTTTTGGTCATTCGGGTGATACATCAATTTTAGCCCCGTTTCGATCGCATACGACATTAGTAAACGAACGCACAAACACTTTCATCCACGTTCACATGCAAACAGTTTAAACGATTCTTTCGAAATGTTTCAGAATTCCAAACGACGATAAAATAAACAGCGAAACGGACGGATTCGACGCTCGAGCCCATGTTTCCTTGGTGATTTTTGTGATACTCAGAAAGTGACCATCGTTCCGATGCAGCTTTTTAAAACCAAAATACGTCACACATTTTTTTAGTTAAAATTCGCATTTGAAGAAGGAAGAAAAATTCCACCTAAGTATAGTGTTTAGTGCTATTAGAATCGGAAAGTGAATTTAGGTGGCATCAATTCGACCATAGCATTCGAAATAACAGCGACAGCAACGACGTAAATAAAATGATTACTGTAATTCTATCCCGTTTTATTATGTAAGTATTGCAAATGAATATTTTGAAATGAAAGCCAGCCCCAGTTTAAATAGGCCAAAAAACAAAAGTTCAAATCATTACCTCCCGAATCAGATGTTTTGCACGAATGGTCATATGTCAAGCGGTAAATGACTGCTCGGTTTCTTTTTTCTCTCGTCATTTGCTATTTTCGGTCGCAAGTTTTTCGATTGATTCGCCGCATTCACCTCGAATTTTAAATGCGAGACATAGTGTCAGTGTTCGATGTTCCACTTGAAATCCAAATCGAGTAATAATCAATGTTTACTGCGCTTCGTTCATATTGAAGTTATGACGATTTCCAATTCAATGTCACACACCAGTTTAATATTGCAACATAGTGTAACCGTTCCAATGTTAAATTCCATAAGCGAACCGCAGTGCATAGCATAACCTATGCTTATATGTGTGTGTGTGCGAGTGGGATTTCGCTTTTTGTGCTATCGTTCTTTTTATCTGCTTTTATTTTCGGTTGCTCTGATGCACAATGAAAAAAAACACACACAACGAAATCGAAACAATGATTCACTCCATCATGATCTGTGCTCAAGTCAACGACTGCTTTATTATTTTGTGATCGCTTTTTTTCATTATGCAATTTACACTGTATGGTGCACACATAATCAACGCATTCTGCCTAAATATGTCAATGTGACTGAATTTGGCACACGATTCACTCGGTGCTTACCAAAGAAATTCTGTTTCATTCGTACAGTATTTTTTATTGGGCGTGATGATGATGATGATGATTCTTTTGTTTGTTTTGCATTCAAATTTATTGATGTTATCGCCGACGAAAATCGATAGTTTGCACGAAACGCGCTTTATATGTACGTCATTATGTTTGTTTGTTGCATCGAAATGATGAACCAGCAAACTAATAAACAATTTTCAATTACTACCCATTTCCGTACACCGAAATAAATATACGAATACCATAGAAAGTGAAAAAAAATGAAATCGACTATAATTACATCGATCTGTTTTCATCAACCAATCGATGTTTGGAAAAAATGAAAAGAAAATAGAAAAAAGAAACAATCATTTCTATTCTTCGCATTTTTTCAGACATTCGAAGTAAAATATTCAGACAGTTGACCGTTATTCGCATTCGAATCGATCGATCCCAATACAAATCATATATATTTGCATAAAAATAGTCGTGCGTCAGTAGAGAAGATACAGCTTTTTCGATATAAAAAAAAAACATACACTTGGAATTCCGTATATTTACATGTTGTATACCGATTTGCAATTTCACCAGGCTTGGCGAATGTATTTTTCACGTTTGCGGTGTTTTAGCGAAATGAAAATGCGTAATTGTGTCTATCTGCAATTCGAAACAATTCGACGTACAAAAATTGGCTTTCGTTTGTGTCGGTTCATCCGGGCTTTTTTGGTCGAACCGTTACTTCCATTCCGCTTTTGGCGTAATTATGGTATGTGTGTACGTGATTTGAAGAACTGCAAATTAAAGTATGACGTTTGTTTTTTTTCGTGTCTTCTTCCCGTTGTGCCGTTCGAGTTGAATGTCTTCAGAGAGTACTTAGAGTCGATCAAAAATAAAACGAACGGCAAAACACATGTGAAAGACAGAGAGGTACAAACATTTGACATTTGTTTGAGTCGCACCCAAAATAGAAAAAAAAATTGTTGTCTCTATTCAGCGCACCGAATGCGCACAAGAGAATGTAACGCATTGTATTTCTTCACTGAGCTCTGACAAAAAAAACACGGCATGTAATTTTTTTACCCGTAGTTTTGACGTTCCTCTTCTAACTCTCTCTTTGTAAAGTAATTAGTTGGCAAAAAATGGATTTGACAGTTAGAAATGTCGCTATTATTCGACAGTGGCTAATGGTTGAATCAAAAATGTTTTTATGAACTTTCAAATGTTATAAATCGATCCGTCAACCAAACAACCAAATAGCCGCTACAGTGTCATCAACTTTTTAATTCGCCAAGCGTTTATTAGAAATCCACCGTCCCGATATGGTCATAAATCGTTGGACAGCAAAATTTGGCAGACGAGAAAAAAAACCGAGTGACTCAAAATAATGACCATAAATAGTTGTAAACGTATGCGAAAGTGTATCGCAAAAACGAGAGAAAAAACATTGAACTTCATTCGAACGAATGACGTTGAAAATGTAATCTTGTTTTTGGTATTGACGCAAAAAAAAACATCGGTTTATCCACCTTTTGATTTAAAAGCGAAACGGAGGACAGCCGCGAATCGCACAACAATCGGTGTCAATTATATGAAATTCGAATTGGAATTCAACTGAGTAATTTCGCTCAGTATTGTGAAATTGCATCAGTGAGATCACATCCATTGCCATCCGTCAGTAGTTGGATTGATTATTTCCTTCGACAATTTGTATAATTTGTCGAAAATCAAAAGTCAAATGAGAAATGTTCAATCCATAAATAAACAAACAATAATCATGTTTGTTGTTGGTGGCGCATGATTGAACATGCACGTACAGTACACACACGTATAGACACGCACACACTCCGAAAAGTGATGGTAATGGAACAACCGCGATCGGCTACGTTGAAATGAAAAAGAAAAATGATCGCGACTGAACATTGATTCCGTTGCATGGCTAAATGAATATTTATCGGCTTCGGTTGAATAATATAACAAATAAATTGACCTCTAAAACATTGCAATTGAAGTAAACACAAGATGGATCGCTTCAAGACAATTGTTGATATATACAGAGAACAATCGCATGTTATTTATATGCATTTCGCTCTCTCTATATCTCTCTCTCTCTCTCTCTCTGGACTACTTATCTCGAGACGATTAATTCACGGAACAAATCATTAAGAGGTTTCAAATTTATATTCTCGTTAGTTGGTTCGATGTACATATATACATCACTCTGAAACTGGATCTCATTCCCTTCGAGTCATCGCCTCCGTCGTCGTCGTCGTAGTCTCGTCAGCTTTTAATACGCAATGATTTGCTGTATCGTTTGTACACTGTTCAGCTATTTTTAGTTTGCTCGTTTTGTTTACATTTCATTAACTTGATATTGTATTCTGTCTTGGAATATACAGCGTAAATTGAACGAAAAGAATATTTATTCGAATTGTGGTGATATGATTTGGATTATACACATTATTTCACAAGTTTTTGGTTTTGAAAAAATCATTTGAAAAACAACCTGTATCTTCTGAACCTCCTTTTCCGTCCACATTCCAAAACAATCAATAGATTCAACAATCGAAATTCACGACATCTATTGTAGGTCCCAATTAACTATAATCATACACATAGAATGAATTTCGTTCTTAACACAGACTTGCTTCGTGCCTCAGCCACATTCATACGGCTTCGTGTTAATAAAATTTAATTAGACGTTTTTGTTCACTTTGAATCGCAATAGTTTTCATTTTGTTGCGGATTCGTTAATTGAATTTCACGCGACCATCTCGCTCTCATTGCTCGACAGTTGATTGAGATCAATGAATACCGTAATGCATTTGGCATGTAAATTTCAATTTATTGCAATTTGTACGGAAAAAATCAATTTGCTTAAATCAAATGTCAAGCATATGTTTCATCGCATTTGGAGTCGTTTGTGTGGGAGCTATTTGAAATGACCTGTCTATTTTTGCTGTATAATTACACCATTCCGGTGGCGCAATGGTTGGCCGCGTACAAAGGGAAACGGAGAAAATAATTCGAGCGAGTACATGGAGTTTCCATGAATTGAGCGCACGTTTTTTTTTCTCGACTCATTTCTGGCGAAAAGAAAGGCGCTACACAGAATTTGAATTACGCGCTAAGTAAACAATATGCCATCTCATCGCTGTCACACTTGCTTTGCTTTGCGTATGTGTGCCCGTTCATGCTTCGAAATAGCGATCCATCATCTTTCCACCACCTAAGGAATTTTTTGCGATTGCAGTTTTTTAATTCATCTTTTCATCTGGAAAATGTGTTTTTCTTTTATTTTCCGCACATCATATTTTTAATCGGCGCTTATTGTTTTTGTCTTAATTCGCATGCCATAGCTGCTTATTAAAATCACACTTGAACATTGTCGGAGCTCAAATACTATGGTCAAGCGGCATCGCAATCAAATGGCGGCGGTTTTTTCTATCTAATTTTAAAATAAATCAAAAACACTTAAACCGACTGCGAAAGAATTGTGTTGAGCCAGTGAAATAGTTTTTCGCTCGACGAGAGACGTTGCAATCGTTGAAGTAAATAAAAAGAAATACGTTACAGTTTCGTTTGAGAGCATTCATCCCATATTTCATTTTCCATCACTCGAAGTGATCTCGTTTCCCGAGGAATTTTTTTTTTGCATTTTTATTTAAAGAATTGTGCGCACACACCAGTGAAACCGTATTCTGAATTCATGCAACGATACCATCGCACTTCATCAAAATTTCGATACCCAAACTTCTGTTTTTAAATACACACAAGGGATATATAAGCCGATATCGAGAAAGAGACAAGAAAATACTGACTCAGTCTGACTCATGTGTTGAACTGAAATGAGCTATTGAATTATGTGTCCGTTGTGAACGGGAAAATAGTCAACCAAAGAAAGAAGAGCACCGATCACGGATCTGAAATATGTGTGAAATAGTAATTAACACAAAAATAGCTGTTGAATTCATGCCGTTGAAAGAGTGCCCGAGCTGCCACACAACACACATACATTCAGCAAACGATGTGCACATTCATCGTATGCGATGCACAATGCCTAGCATAAATTATGGGTCGTGTCGAGAGCTAGCTAGCTCACTCACTGCTGCTCCCGACCCTTCAGAATAATTTTAGAACTTGTGTTGTAAATAGTCGAGTTTGAATCGCGGTGCGCAACATAGGAAAACCGTTTTTATGTTGTCGCTGGTGTGCAACTGTGCACATTTTGATCTAGGTTTTATTTGAATTTTCATGTGATATAGTGCTGTTTTGAAGGAAAAAATTTCGTGTGGTTTCCAAAAAAAAGTGTAATTTTTCGGTCTTGTGTGCTTTGTTCCATGACTTTTGACAAAAAAAAACTCTCTCATCAAAATGCCGAAATCCAAATTAAATTCGAAAAAACATCTGCCCTCAATCCGATCCAATTCACCAAAGAGAATCATTACATTTCACAACAGCATTAATGATATCATTAATAAGTTTGAAAATTCACAAAAAGTACCCAATAACATCGCCCTCGATATAAAAAAATCCATGAAAAATCCCGGCAAATTGCAAAATAATTGTAATAATTTGAGCATTTACAGTGGACATATTTTTAGCCCTGCTCAATTGAATAGAAAAAATCAGCGATCGTGGAATAACAGTGCGATTAAAATGGTTGACTCGATCAGTGATGATGTTGTTGTTGATAGTGATAATGGATCACCCGATGATATTCAGGTTGTTGAAGATCAAATTACTGACCCGATTGAAGCGAGTGAAATTTATGATGAAATCGACGCGTTCGATGACCCAAACTATGAATACATGCCGATTAACGAGCCAATTGTATCGCCGACTAAGTTTATGAGCTTGAAAAATATAAACATTGTTCGGTGCCAATTGAATATTTTCCAACGATTTGTCGGAATATTGTTGAATTTACCGTTTTTATGGTCAATTAATGGGGCTGGACTGTCTACGCTTACGTGCGCCTTCTTTTTACCACGAATTTTATGCAAAAATATTCTATATCCCGTTTTTAGATTGATTTTCGGTACACTTTATCCGGCCTACGCTTCATATAAGGCGGTCCGACACAAAGATGTCAAGGAATATGTGAGTACATTTGATGCATTTATGTTCAATTGACATTTCAACTTATTGAACTTTTCCTTTGCTTCAGCTCAAATGGATTATGTACTGGATTGTTTTCGCATTTTTTACATGCTGTGAAACTTTCACCGACGTATTTTTATCGTGGTTCCCATTTTACTATGAGCTAAAAGTGGCAATCGTTATTTGGCTGTTGTCACCGATTACGGAAGGCAGTTCAGTGCTCTATCGAAACTTCGTTCATCCGATGTTGACCAAACGGGAGAAGGTGAGCCAAATTAATTTGATATAATTTCTTTTTCTGAGCTATTTTAAGAACAGGATTCAATTTGGTTTTTTTTTTCATTCAATTTGAAATAATGTAATTATACCAATCTAACCAAAAAAACACTCGATGAATTTTTACAGGAAATCGATGAATACATAAACCAAGCCAAAGAGAAGGGCTGTAGTGCTGTTATTCAGTTGGGCTCGAAGGGGGTGAACTACGCAACAAGTGTGATAATGCAGACTGCTTTGAAGGTGAGTGAGGTATGTGTGTCCCGCGCTCTCACAGTGTTTGTTCCACCGCTTTTTAAAGTTTTTTTTTATTTGATTAAAACGTGTGTCTTATTTGCACCATATTCTTCTTTTTCAAAGACATTTTTTATAATAATCAATCACAAAACTCCTTGCACACTTTGCATGTAATTCCAATGGACCACTGATTTAAACCACTGTATTTTTTCTGTTCTTTTTTTTTGGTTGGTAACAAATAACTCATTGCACATGCACCCATTCACCAATAATTTAAAAACAATTGCTGCAAACAACACGGCCTAAAAATATTGCGTTTACGCCGCTTTCTCACATTAGAACAGTAATTTGTTGCGTATAACCAATGGCGAAGCATCAACGTCACGGGGTCGTGACGAAATCGACTATAATTTTTCGGAAGTTGAGGAATTTATGTTGGAAGAGGAAATGCAAATTGATCAACATTCCGAACGGTCGAGCCGAACTCCATTCGATGAAGATGATGATGGCGTTAACGATGACAACAGTTCAGATGGTGATTATGTTGCGGAGGTCACCGAGTCATTCGACGAAGACAATGATGACTTTGATCGAATCGTGACTAGAGGTCAATCCAAACGTCAAACGGCCAAAGCCAAAAAAGATAAAGAGAAGAAACCAAAAAAGAGTCCAGTTTCACGCCAAAATCGTACGACACGTGCAGCTTCAGTGCGCTTTTAAAGTACAGATAAATCTCGTGTATCATCTCCACTTGTATTGTTTTTTACATTGAAGGGCGTTGCACGCACCTTAACATTCACAATACAAACTCAATGCGAGTGGAGACGCCTGATGAAAAATGGCACAGATTGCTAGTGCTAAGGTTTATCTGTACTTTTATGATTTTTGTTCACTACACTCGATTTGCTTGCTATTCACAATGATTTTTAACAACGAGAACGACTCAAGTAATTAAGTTTCTTTATCGGCATTCAATTAAATGTTGCATCACAAAACTTGAAAAATAAAATTGAGAAAAAACTGAGGTGGTGATTTAAAAAAAAAAGACTAAATTTAAATGGTAATCTCGTTTTTAGCTAAAATTAATGTCTCGATTAATGTACACGAATATTTTTTAAGTTAAATGCCTTGATTAGCCAATGATCTTGAATCTACTAAAACAAACGATTAAACCTAAGCTTTTTTTTTAAAAATGGATGCGTCTATCAAACAGGTTAAGTGAAGATAAGCGTTAAAAATGTCAAAACATTCATATCTAAAGATTCGGGTGGGATCAAAGTATTGAATTTGCATTGTAAATAAATAGCGAAGGAAAAAAAATTCTTGTTTTTATGCGTTTGTGTAACCCAATCTTGTTTTTTTCTGTTTTTGCACTTTTTTCATAGCACTCTGCTAAAATGCTAATACGATTGTAATTTGACGACTCACTCCTAATCCAAATAGAAACATCAACAATGCTAATTATTTTGCTAATCAACTACTGGCATAAATTTAACTTATAACCGCTTGAAGTAACATTATGCGGTTTTTCATACCCACTTGACGTCCGTCATCAATTCTCGATTCTTCTAAATGATTTTAGGGTGGTGGAAATTTGGTATCAACATTGAGAAAAAGCTACAGCTTAAGTGATCTATCCGAACCCGACTTGCAGCGATCGCATGATGAAGTCGACGAGATATTGTATGGCCAGGCAAAACAAATGATTCAATATCGACGCATACAACCAAATCAACGATACATGAGGGCTAATATTCAAAACCAACATGTGAACGGAATCAACAGATCATCGTCTACTAGCCGAACGGTTGACGTGTATTATGATGACATGATGTCCAGAAGCTCTGACAACTATGAGTGAGTATTCTACGGTCATTCACCCATTCTATTCATTCCGTTATCCAATTCGTGTTTTTGCTATCCACAGCTACATTAGGTCGTCAGAAGACGTAAGCTCCGGCTATTCCAGTACAGAACCCGTTTCGATGGCGTTGAGTCGAACATCATCGTTAACAAATCCAACGAGACTCCGGCCGAAAACCAAACGTACTGAGGTGAGTTGATTTACAAAGACACACAAAAAATTGTGCATCAATTTTTCGGTCGACAGAAACAAGAAAATTGAATACAACACCAAACATTGGTCGTAGTTGCACGTTTTAATCAGTTTAAATGTTTTCGAATAAAAAATTGAAGCCGAGACAGGCAAATGGCGGAACTTATAAATTCAATGGCAGTCGAATCATGGAGGTTAATGATGAAAGCGAGGCTACCTTGGCGACGATCGGTGACATCAGTAATTTAGATATGAAATACGAATTGTTTCGTAAGTGGCTTCGTCAGAATGACCAAAATGCGATGTTACCCGATGATCGAGAAGTGAATTCTAGCACATTATTGACTGAGGATGAGGTTAGTAGCTTTGCTACGAACAGTGACGATAGCGGCAGCGACGTTTTCCTCGACACTGAATCAAATTTCCCATCGATTGTTATTATGGGCAGTGAAAATAACGAACAAGTGTCAATTAATGCAGATGGTATCGATTCGATGTTGGGGGAGTTTAGAGTCGATACACCAAGTCAGTTGAGTGTTAGTGACTTCGATTGTAGTTCAAGCGATATTACGGTGAACAGTAAGCTAAGTGGTTCATCAAGTCAAATTGCCAAGCGTAAAGCGAAACACAAGAAAGGCAAAGCGCCTCCAATACCAACCAACCATTGCTTCGAAAAGTAAAAATAATTCGGAAGAAAATAGCACAAAAGCATCGTCCAACACTAGATCATCCCATGAAACAGATATTTAACCATAAAAAAAATCAAATCGTAAGAGGATCGACCGAGTGTGTTAGAATAGCTATGCTTTGGATGGCGTTCATTAAAATCATGATATCTAGCATTTCTTTTAAATGGCCTTTTGAACTTCTGATTTCTGTAATAATAATAATTTTGAAAAAAACTTTCTGAAGTTCTGATTGTGGCGCTATTTTTGACATCTGTTCATTTATTTCGTTCATTTTCGTAGGCATCGCAAGTTGAAAATAATTGTCGCGAAATCTCCTTGCTCAAATCACTCAAAATATTACATCCATCAGCTTCAGCAGTATCACCATGATGAACCATATCGATTTAGACATACGCAAATTTTCGACTTCAAAAATAGTTATTTTATCACATAGCTTTGCTCGAACGAAATTTTATTAACACCTCATTCAACACATAAGCCTAACCCTCATTCGTATTCATTGGTTCGATGTGGTAAGTGAGAGAAGAACCATTGAACTGTTTTAAATTGATGAAAGTTGCATTGTACTATCCCTGCATTTGGTTTTCCTAATCAAAAAAGAGTTTGTAATGCTTGAGTTCATTTGATTTTAAACCGTTCCTTTTCTCCATATGCTTGCTATTAGTTCTTCCTTTCAGAACAGACCTTGTCTTGCTTGTTGAATGAAACGATAAGAAGGAAATGAAGCACTTTTCCCCGAATCCATATACTTTTCACTAATATGTTTGAATTTTGAATTGGTTTACATTGACAATATGTTTGAAGTGTCTCTAATTTGCCCTCACGCTTGTACATATCATTCGTTATCTAATCAAATATTTTCTACTTCATTCACAGGAAAAAGTTCTGTCATCGTCTACTACTTACTCAACCATACCACGCACAAGAAAATCCGAACGAGATCGAACAGTAAAAAACCGTCTGCGAACCATCGACAAATAAATTTAGAATGTTTAAGAAAAGTTCACTTGATTAGAAAATTGATAAGGCAATGAAAATGTGTAAAACATTTACCTGCATCAAGCCAACTGTTTTGAAAAAGAGGATATATTTTACTCACCGATAGAAAAGCATGCTACAGAAATACCTGCGAGGAAATAGTATCGCTTCGAAAATCGTAGAAAAAAACATATTTTTGTTCCGATAAAGCGCTCAAAACAATACCAAATGAGAAAAACATGATCTGACAAATCTAAATACATATTGGAGCTCTCTGAAAATTAGTAGATAAGCAACTATGCAAGTTATTTCGGAATGAAATTTTCAATTATAATAATCTTATGCTATAAAATCTGTAATCATGATTCGCACATCACTAAAACCACGTGTGAAAAAGCCTAAAAACTTGTTACCATTTACTGAGTATTGCGATGAAAAAAACGACAATTCAATACATTTATTTCTAGATTTATTCCCAGAACTGACTTAAGTCGACCCAATCGACACATTGTTGTTATTAGGAAAAGAGTAATTATTATTTAATTTAAATCAATTTTCCCTAAGTATTTAGATTAAATAAAAAATGGCTTGGAAAAATAAGTATGAAAACGTATTTGAAAAACATTGTGTTTTAAGCTTAAGTTTAAACCCGTTTGCTATGAAAAAAAAATTGATTTGATATTAAAATAAATGATGATTGAAAGTTTAAATGCAATTTCTTTAAATTGTATATAATAACAATTGCTTCACAGTGAGGACATTGCGAGTTATGTCAAACTTGAATAAAAATAAAGTGAAAATCAATGAAGCTGCGAACTCGTCGTCACACGCAAAGATTTCACGTGATATATCGAGTAGACTACATAGACTATGAGTGAAATGCTACATTTACGCGTGTGACGACAAGTTCGATGCTCCATTGAGAACCTTTTTGTCAGATGTGCCAAAGTGACGTCGTGAAGCCGTTTTTTTTATTGTACATTTTATAAAGATTTATTTATATATTCGGTTAATATACACCTCATTTAGCTAATTCCATGTAAATGGTCGTTTCGTATTTTTTTCATGATTTTTCAAATGCAAATGATTTGGCATCAACAGTTAAATATTCAAATTGTTCCATAATCACTGAATGGATAATTAACAATATCCATGCGTCTCACTTCGATGTGGCTTAAGTTTGCTTTAAGCGCCCATTTGGCAGCTAGATAATACTTTTCCTTCACGTAAATTGTAACTTTAATCAGACGATTAGCTCGTAATTTTTTCCGCGTCTCATTCCATAACGATATGTAGTCATTGATGTTTTCTTCATCTGCGTTGTCCAATTCCAAAAATTTGACAAACTTCAGTTTGTGCAGTTTCGACATACATATGTAAATTGTGTCCGGATGGACCATATCGAAAATGATATGCTCGAGATTTGCGAGTTTAGTTGTACAGGTCTCCATGTTTTGTAACGGGTGATATGCAATCCACATGCTCAAATGTAGTTCCTTTAAGGTTTTTATTGCAGGCCACGAATTTCCATCAAACGAATTTTCGCTGGTCCACAAAAATACTTTCTCTATACTCCTAATCGTTCCAATTTTGTGAATGAATGTTTCATCGGATTGTTGAATACGAAGTTCTAGGTGCAATTTTTGATAGAAACTTCGGCCGTATAGTTCATTTAATTGAACGCAGGTTGCATCAAATTCCCGTGGCTTCAGTTCGTGGAACTCGAGAACCAAAACGTTCAATTCGATGGTTGCCTCCAGCAACACTCGCCTATTTGAACGGAAGAGCTTGTCATCTAGTTCCAGTTTCACAATATTCGGATTTTGCCGGAAGAACGTTGTTAGTTCGTCAATTTGGTGCACTGCATTCACGCCACGTAAATCGAAATGTTGAAGATCGGGATATTGATGGCGGAGCCAATTGTTTCCGATACCGATCATTGTTTTTGATTTAAAACCCACTTCCACGCGTAAAACTTTCAATTTTGGTGCATGCTTCAGTAGATGCTCATAAAGATCGCCGCCACCGTTTTCAATTTCACAAAATTTTAACTTGATATTTTGAATTTGGCCGAGTTTATCTTTAATGGCTTGCAACACATCCGAAAATAACGTAACGTAACATAGTTCGATGCACCTGAGTGACTTGAATTGTTTTTCACCAATTAATCCCATATTTCGGCAATCATTCAATGTGAGTTCAGCGTCGACGGAAACTGTTTTAATGTATTCACGAAACACATCCACACTCATTCTGGTTTGAAAAGTTGAAAATGTTTTATCCTCATCAAAATGGGCCATTTCCATAGGATAATTTTCACGGAATATGTAACCAGCCACGTGTTGCATTTGTTGACAAAGTTGGGCCACCGAATGCAGGTCTTTCAATGATAACCAGTCAAAAGTTTCTTCCCAGGGACTAATCATGTTTTGTGCGACTGATTTATCGTTCAGGATGTTATAATCGTGTTGAATGCTCATGTTTCGGCTTTTTTGTGCGAGTACGCCAAATTTTATAAAATAATTTGATGAAAATTAACTTTGTTTCAAAATGAAAGTTTCAGATTTTCTGCAATGTATCAAAAACACACGATTTTTCACTGATTTCAAAAGTATTTTGAAAAAATGTCGACTTGATATTTATTGATACACTTTTTAGCTCAAACAACACTATTGATAACTGAAGCTCATATATCCCCGTACTGGTATGGTGAGCTACATTCAACGATCAATTTGAAATGCACAATGTAACACCAACTACCAAAACACTCTCAATTTTCGCATGTCTTTCTTCAGTATCATTTAAAAGCATTGTTTAGTTTTTGTTTCATGTGTGTGTTTGCACATGTGTAGTGAAGAATGCTGAATTTCGAACCTTTTGTTTATAAGTAGCTTCAGTCGAAAAAGGCATATTTTGGACTCTTCTGCTTTGGGATATTGGCATCGTTTACATGTGCAAACCAAAAAAAGAAAAGGAAAAACGAAGAATAATAAACATTTGACATGCATGAGACAATACGCAGAAAAGAATGAGCAATGCGATTCAGTTCGTTCAATACAATATGTTGAGTGTTGACAACATGTCGAATCTTCAGCAAAGATTTGGTTTTTTTTTCTTTTAAAAACAAAATTGTTCATGAAATGAATGTGTGATCGCAAAAGAGCAACTTACATTCGAAATACTTTGAAGTGTAACATTTTCATACAAAAAACGTATACTTTTGCGCTCACGCATTCAAATTCAGAAATGTTATCACAATATTTCATATTGCGCTTCAGTGCTACAAATTTTACGTTTTCTCAATTTGGCAATATCTCTAATGTGACCAGACATGATGGTTCTAACGAAGAAAGTGTTTTATGCTAGGTTTTATGACATAAGTAGTCAAGCCGGTGATATCCTTCAGACTTTGTGATTATTCATATACTCGAACATAAGCATAAAATCATTTTCAGACAAATTCTGAATGAGGGTGCAAAATGATACTTGTATTCATTTCACAAAGTAACAGTATGTAAATAGTTAGGTAGAAAAGCCACATTGAAAATTAGTCCACGGGTAGGTTTATTTATTTAATAACTATAGTCTACAGATAGATACAAACTAACCACAACTTAAGTGGTTTTTTCCCACAAATATAGATGACATTCCGAAGAAAGAGATAGCAATGAATATTTCCGTATGGTCATCATACATTGTAATATACGGTGAGTGCCACAAAAAAAAATATCCAAACTCATCTATTGCGTGAGACGCATGGTCACGCATTGAGTGAGTGAGACGCATGCGGATGGAATGAAGCAAAGCGAAAGGGAAGCGCGCAACTAGAACATAGAGTCAATGGGTACTACTTTTTTGTGTTTGTGACCGTATTCTAACGACGGAGTGACGAAATGTATGTTTTTTTTTTTTAAATTCAGTTTTTAAGAAAAAACTACTTCACCCTTGGTGTGATATCAATGAGACATAATGATTTTGGAAAATATTTTCTACAGCAATGGAATATTTCGAAAATAGGAATTACAACGATGAACACGTATCAGGCGGGACATCCTCGGGCAAAAAAACATTCTCTCAGAATTTGATAATTATATGTGTTTATAATAATGAGAATTTGTTTAAATTCAATTTCAAACAATACGAAATTTTAGATGACAAAAAGTTGAAAAATTCCCAAGCATACCCGAGAAAAGAACGATTTGAAATGAAATAAAATGTACAAAGAACGTGTCTAAAGAGTGTTCGAATGCAAGAAAGAGGTTCACCGGTATACTTACGGCCTATTTCTGCTTGTTTCCGCTCGAAAAGAGAAATCATAAACTAGGGGTCAAAATGACGTTCATTCAATATTTATTTCGTTTGGTCGCATAAAAATTTACAAAAGTAAATCGTGAACGTTGTGATGTTTCAGAGTTTTGCTAATATTCACGAATGGTGTGGATCAACTAAAAGTCTCACATTTAATGCTAACCTCGATAATGTCGAAATCACAGGCTGGATGTGTCTTGTATTGTGTGTGATTTATTCTAGATTCAAATACAGTAATTGATGCAGTCACTATTTCTATAGCTGAAGTTGAAGCGTACTGGCCTCCAGACTTTTCTCTAAAAATTAATTAAACCATATATCGTTTAAATTACGAATTGGATAATAGACAATTGGAATCATTTCGTCAATTCATACAATTCAAATGAACACTTTTTGTTAATACTGCATGCTCAGAATTGGAATCGCTTGTCCCTGCATTCGATTGCAATTTTAGTGAGAAAAAAAATGAAGCAAATTTCGAATTACGCTAAAGCCAAATATCAATTCTTTTGTCAGTTTTTCTATCGCTTTTTTTTGTTAGCTACCTCAAAGTCTTTTTTTTTATACGAAAATACTTTTTTCAAAATACTTGTTGTAAGTTAATTCACTAGGTTCAAAATGTTATCAGCAGTCAAAAAGTTTTCTTTGTTTCTAAAGAAAAATGATGCGTTTGTCAATTAATGGTGATGAGATTTTTGTTTTCGTTAATTCATCATCGACTTAATGCGTTTTGTTTAATATGATGTTGATGACGTTCAACATGCATTATGAGTGATAGATTTGTTTCAAACCGTTGATACAGTTGTCGTCGTATTTAATACATTCGGAACAGCTACAACGCACGCAGCTGCTCGGCTCAAATTCAATGGAGCCATTTGGATCCATTCGTTCTTTTCTTCGTCGTATTTTTCAACCGTTTTCAAGTATTGTTGCCCATCATAGCCGCCTACGGCAAATAGACTGTTGCCAAGAAGTGCAATTCCGATCGAATCTCGTCCAATACTTAGCGAGGCAATCTGTAAATTGAACCAATTTTCATTGCAAGTTTTCATTCAAAAAATACTCTCGCGCCTCTATTCAACTCTTACCATTGTCCAATTATCGGTTGCTGGGTCGTATCGTTCCACGCTTTCAGTTCGGCATACTGTGGGATTGCTTGCTGGACTGTCATGGCCTCCCAAAGCATACAAGAAACCATTCAATACACCAACAGCAACTCCACTTCGTCGTCGATTCATTGGTGATCTAAGCGTCCATTTGTTAGTGTGTGGATTGTATGATTCCACTGAACGATGGCACGAGCTTCCATCTCGACCACCACATACATAGAGGCGGTTGTTTAAAACTGCAACACCGGCTGTCGAACGAACGAATGACATTGCCGCAACAGAGCTCCATTGCCTTGCGATTGGATCCCATCTGAGAAAGAAAAATTGCGTTTAATTTTGCTTTTATCAAATGCAAATGGATGTGCACAAAAATTACCTCTCAACCGTATTCAAGTAGCTCCAGCCTACAAAAAAAACACATAAATTATTAGCGGTGAATTTGCCATAGATTTAACTGATTGCTTACCGTCGTGTCCACCAACGGCATAAAGTGGGCCACCAAGAATTTCGACACCAAGTCCATGTCGATGGGTGGTCATTGACCCGAGTGTGTTCCAAGTCATTGTTGTCAAGTCTAAGCAATCGACCTATCGAAATGAAATACATGATTCAAAATCATTTTAAACGATACAATAGAGTTACAATTGATACATTGCAAATCATTTCGTTCAACTTACAGAATTGAGTGTTTTCAATCCGTCTCTTCCACCGCATATAATCAGTTTGTCATCCATCTGAAATCGAAACAGAAAGACCATTTGATTGGTTTTTCTTTTGATCAACAACAAAATATTTTGAAATATGGTTCAAAATTTACCAATGCAACGCCAAATTGTAGACGCCGCCCCGTCGTCAAATGTTTCAGCATTGTCCATTTATCAAGTCGTGGACAGAATGATTCGATACTAATCGAGCCCCGATGTGCATCAACACCTCCAATTGCCAACAATCGGCCGACTGTAGATTTTCGCGGTCGGGTTCGATCCGAAGAAATTTGAGCTCGTCTTTCGGGCATTAAATGCCACTTGAGCGCCTCCATCACAAGCTGTTGGCATTCGCTTGAATCAGCACACAATGATTCTACATAATCGGCAATGAACTGAAGAAAAAAAAACAAACGGATTTAATTACACCATATGGTTGAGTTCGCAGAAAAATGGGAAACTTTCTCTTGAGTTTTCAGATTATTACAACTTACAGCTGGTGGAAGCAATGGAAGTCGGATCAATCCGAGTAGTTCAGGTATGTACTTTTCTCGTGTATTTGGTTCATAATTAATCCAACTGATGAGCGCATGGAATACATCTTGTTCGGTAGGTACATTGAGATCATCACTTTTAAGCAGTGTAGCCAACTGATCGGCACTCAGTTGATAAAATTCCTGATTCTTGCATACTTGCATGAAATGCTGTGATGTATACGATGTCGAAAGTTGAAATAAGGCACTGCAGCTT
The DNA here is from genome assembly GCF_009176505.1 of Sitodiplosis mosellana. NCBI lineage: Eukaryota > Metazoa > Arthropoda > Insecta > Diptera > Cecidomyiidae > Sitodiplosis > Sitodiplosis mosellana. Next base: position 18,211,619 of record NW_022595244.1, on the reverse strand, counting down.
TGTTGTTCGGCAAACAAAGCGAAACCCAGGCAGTTCTGAATTGAAACAGAGAAAAAGTTTGATTGGTTTAAATTTTAATCAACATTCAACAACGAGATGATTGAAAAATGGTTGAAAACTTACCGATGGATGAAGTTGTTTGGCCAGAAAATTGCAGCAAGCATTAACAACATGAGTTAATTGAAGCAGACATGCCGTGGCCAGTAAGATTTCGACATTGTCTTCGCGCAGTTCAATTGTACCAGTGTAGCAGTAACGAATGACTGTTGTTTTTTTTTTTCAAAACAAAATTCAATAAATTAGTTGTCAGAACATATGCATATAATGTTTAGAGGAAAATGATATCTCGGTTGAAACTTACGCAATTGTAATGGTTCACCTTGCACATCGCCTAATGTAATTTCTTCTTCTTTGGTCTCACGTAGCGAACCCATGAACATTGCCGCAAAATATGCACTCGACGCAGATAATACGATTCGATGAGCTGGAACTCTGTGCAATGAAATTGAAACGGAAAAAAAAGAAAGGGATTAAATCGAAATGTTGCGCTTCAGTCATGCGCTCAAAAAAGGCAGCGACGTGAAGGGAAAAATTCCACTTTTTACATGCACACCAAAAACTTATACTTCCAACAACAAAAAAATAAACAAGAAAAAAACAGAGGAGAGAAGAAGATCAATATGCATGGTTGAAACAATGCGAAACGAATGCATATATGCACAGCAGGAAATTTGCGCGCATTTTATCTGTTTGTGGAAATCAAAGCAAATGTTGAGCCATGATTTTTTGCCATGAACAAAAACACAAAGAACAAACGACGAGGCAATACTGAGATAATAAAGAAAGAACACATGTGATGAATGCAGCAAATGCAAGAAAAAAGTGCAAAACTGAAAATGGAAATTGGCTAAAAATAGACGAAGCAAATGTAAATTTGCTTTCTGAAGCGTCACATCTAAAGCAGCAGCGCCAATGTGAATCGCTTTATTTACGCATTTCACAAAAGATGAATGGAACGGAACTTTGTACACATGACTCTTTGTGATGTATGAATAAATGAACTTACCTTTTTTTGTCGATTCCCGATATCAATGTAACATCACAGAGTTGTTGATTGTCCAAATAGGTTTGCATGTGTGATAGAGCTGTCGAAGCGTGATTGTCGCAGTGAAAGTATTCATCCTGTTGACTGATTGTACTGGCCGATGCCAAGCTGGCCAAACTGAAATCCCTTGAAATTGTTTCATCCGTCAATAGCGTTGACCGTGAACTCGACGCCACCATATTTGACTCATGACTTGGGCTACTTTTGCTTGACATCCTTGCTTCAATTATGTTCAACTGTCGTATTGGGTCAATTAGCACAGATTTATTGAATTAATTCCAATTCAAGCGGTCACTCAGTTTTCCACTTCTTCTTTTTTTTGTTCAAGTCACAATCAATTAATATTAACCTGGCCACTGTTTATTTTGCGGACCAAAGAAATGTACACTGTGCTTACTGTGGCAACGCACAACCAAAACTGATTTAATAAACTAACACGATTATTCATCGATCACAACTGAATTGCGTTTCACACAGCACAATAACCATCGCTTTGTCTGTCTGTTTTTTGCCTATCGTTCGATGTGCCAACAACGCTTTGTGCTTGAAAGTACTTCACGGCTTTATTTTGCACATTATGGTTTTGCCTGGTTTGGCTTGATGTGTATGTGCGCACACAATTGTGGCATTTCTTTCTTTCGTTGGCAACTAAATCAATGATGCGAACAAAATTACAACAATGAATATGTAGACAAAATAAAAACAATGCAGTAACTGAGCCAAGTGATTCGGAATGATTTTGTTTGTCGTTTGGAACGCGCTGTAGAGCACACAAAATGCGGTAGTCTTTCAATTTGCTTGCTTTATGTCGTCGTTTCTTTGTTATTGTCACTCTCCGGTTGCCTAAAAATTCTTTGTTGGTTTCTTTCTCTTTGCTGCAAATCGCATTCATACACTCAGCTGTTCCCACACTTCACTTTGGCAATTAGTGACAATCGCTATAATTTCTGTTTACACACAAACTTTCTTTCATTCTCACACACGTCAAACATCTGGAAATTGTCGTCTCATTACAATACATGTTTTTGTCTAGGGAGACAATTTTAATTTAGCATTTGTTTATATTTTACGATATCAGCGTCGGCAGCGCCACTTGGTGCTGGTTGCCGAAAACTACGAAGCGAATGTTACTGCTGCTGTCAAATTTGGCAATTTTTATGTTTTCTATTCATTTAGTACGGGCGTACGTCTACCTTCTGTTTCGCATTAATATTATTTCAACAATTTATTAAATATTTCTCGTTCTCGTTTGTTGTGAAAGATAAACATATTAAGGTGAGTGAAATCGCGATAGAATCCGAATGAGTTTCGAATTGATTTTCGATTGTTATTTGATTAGTGTTGAGTTTGATGTGTATATTTGTATGTGGTAGAACGTATGACGCATACTTATTGATGGTAAATTTCTAATTTTTCTAGGTGAAAAATGGAAGCATTGGACCTCATTGAAAAGCGCATCGACAATTTGAATCGAATTTTGGGAACATTGCCATCGGAGAGTGAGCCGACCAATTCAGCAGCTACAGAAACATTAACAGATTCGCTATTGTCGGCATCTACACTGTTATCCAGTGCAACTAGCGGTCGTGAAGCCATCAATCAATTCACCAAACGCTCTGCTGAATTGGAAAAGTATTTGGATCCAAATTTCGTCGAAGAGCAACAAGATCTTCGCGCTAAAGAGGTTTATTTGCAAATGATTGCACCGGAACTCCAAGAAACATTCGACCAATTGGAAGAAATTAAGAAGTTGGAACCGACATTGGGAGCGGAATATTTTCGTTCGATGCCAAATGTTACCGATAAACTCAAAGCAATGAATGAAACCACATCCGATTTAACGCAGAAAAATGATTTGCTCGAGGAAAGTCTTACACTGGCAATGCAGCGCTATGACGAAATTCACCAAACGCTCAAAGATTCATTAAGCTCCATGAACGATCGCATTTCTCGTATGGAGGAACGAATGAACAAAAAGAAGCCATTGAATGAAGATATTTAAATAAAATCCACTATTAGCTCCCAAATCGAAAGAAAATTGTTTATTTTTTTTTTATTGAATCTATTAAAGCCTGATTGATACATTTAAAGTAGAAAAATTATTTATCCCATAAGCCAATCTCCTTCATCTTCGTTTGAAAGTATCGCTCCAAGTTATTAGCACATTTCACATATTCTGTTCCACTGGAGTTGTACAGTCTGCAGTTGGAGAATATTCGTGCCATGTCGGCCATAAATAAACGTCGATTTACATAATATCTACGAAAGAAATGGTGGAAAAATTTAGTAAAATTTCGTTCAAATCTAAGCGGTATTCTCTTGTACCCTTTCTTCAAACGCTCTTGCATTGATTTCAAATCCATCGGATACTTGATATGGTCATAATAGTCTGGCACCTCGGTCTTGTCGACGGGTTTCAAGAATGGCCACGCCGCCGAGTGCTGACGAACCGTTACTAAGACTGTGTTCAATGTCATTGCCAATTTATCGGGATCGATCGATTCATCAAGTGGTCGACTGGTACGTTGAGCTCGAGCCTGAGGCCGCCATCCTACTTCGCGCAGTCCAGGTATCGCTTCGATTGGAATATTCCGAATACCTTTAAATGCATAAAATTCACAGATTCAGAAATGATAACTGTATTTGATGCAGTTTTTTTTAAAGAAAAAAAGCCAATTTGACGATTAAATTTACCTTCTTTGAAGCACGTCAGTCCGGGATGAATTTTCTGAATATCTTGTTGACGCTGTGAAATTAGCTCCTTGATGATTTCTTTCTGTTTGCGCAATACCGAACTGAATTGTGTGTACACAATCGATGGATGCAGTTCACAGTGCATCAAAGTAGCGCCTTCATACTCCTTGATGTAACCAGCATAAACAGGACGAGCCACTTTAATATCTTTCGAAAAACCTTGTTTCTTAAAATAGCCAATGGCAAATTCATCGGCGTATGTAAGAAAATGCTTGATGCCCTGTTGTGTGCTGTAGTCTTTTAAATGGTTCATCAAATGTGTACCGTATCCCTTGACTTGTTCATTCCCTGTGACTGCGCAGAACACAATCTCAGTAAACCCCTGTTTGATTTGAGATTGATTAGTTTGGGAAATTTATGTCAAAATTTAGTCGTTCATTTAAACTGAAGAAATATTTACTTGTGAAGCAAAGGTTCTGAAACATATTCCACCGATTGGACGATTTTTCTTGATAAGTGCCAGAGTTTTATGCTTTCTAGAATACAAATGTTATTTTAAATTCTATCTAGTCTATTTCACAACAAACAAAATTAAATGTGATGTGTTTGGAACTTACGAATCGAAAACTAATTGGGTGATGTATTCACGTGGCATGTCTGGCAATTGGTGTGAGAACACACTCTGCAATCCAAGCAACCAAAGCATTGTTTGTTTGCTAACAGGCCGTGTTAACGAATTTCCAACAATATGAAATTGGATTTCACCACGTTTCTCTTCAGCTTTTGCGGCCTCATCTCTTGGTGCATTCACTGGGAATACGATCTCATTTTTACTCGCGTAGCTTGCATCATTGATACGATCTATTGTCTCCTTAACAGTATCATCCGATAACTCATCGCCTTCTTCGCGCTTTTGGCGTTTGTTTTCCGGTTTCTTCGCATTAGCATTCGACATTTGTTCACGATCTCGTTTTCGTTGCAACATCAAACCAATTGGTTGCTTGAAATTCGGATCCCAAATGGGTGATTCTTCGTTAACCACCTCATTTTTGAGTGTTTCCAAAAATTTCGGTAAGTACGCGAGCATGGCACGTCTTTCGATTGGCATTCGATCACTGTCGTCACGACATTTGGATAGCAATTGACTTGATACGTACTAAATGTAAAGAAGAGCAAAGGCCTTTCATTCAAATAATCAACAATTGTAATCGTGTTGCTAAACAAACCTGAAAGACTGCCTTGAGAAAAGTACGACCGAACACCAGAGTGGTTTCAAAGTGGCGCAGTGAATTGCAAAAAGCTGGTACATGACAAAACATTAACCAACGAGTGTAGTTAATTTTGTACGATGAAGCATCTTCATTGGTCAACGATTGACAGCGAGCACTTGGTGTTTCGAAGTTCCAATAGTTCATACAATGCAAAAATGTCTTGGCCACTTCGGTCATAATGTGGAACTCAACCTGCGACAGATGTTGATACTTGAAGAATATAAAATTTGTTACCGCCTTCGCAATAGATGGAGCCTCAAAGGGCGGATCTCCCAATGGTCCAGTTATGATTGGCTGCTGCCGTGTTAAAATGCATTGGCGAAGCAACTAAAAGAAGAATTTCAACACCATGAATTTTAAGCAATTTATCTCACTGTGTGATAAACTACATCCAGATGAACGATCACTCACCCGAAACAAGAAATAATAAACCTTTTTTGTGTCATCGTCTTTTTCATTGTGCATGCTCATATACAGATTTTCCACATCGACAACGGCACCGAGCAGTTCGAATGTTTGTTCATCGGTAACATCTGACAAGTGTGAAATGTGTTGTTCCAATGTATGTCGACAACTCTGATTTCGACATTCCTCCGAAAATTTCGGTATGTAATTGTTCTCCACATCACCCTTTCGGTTCTCATCGGGTGTCTTCCAGCCTGTACATCGACATTCATCTGCTTGGCAGGCGGAGTACATACTCAATTTGGCCATTCGTTGATTTCGAGGCAGCTTATTCAACTAAAAATCGTGGAAAAGGTATTTGCATTTATTTTGTTTACTGTGCATTATGTGCACTTTGTTGCATTTGTTTCTATGTTTTACCCTGTCTTTGCGAATTTGGATTCGCTGCAAGCTACTCTGGCGGGTGACTGCTTCCGCTGCATTCGATGATGTGGAATTCGATGAACTGTCCGCTTCCGCAAATTGTGACTCCTGAACTTCCTTCTTAATGCGAACCGTATCCAAATGTTTTCCCGACATTTTTCCACTCTCCTAGTACTCTTTACTCAATTCTGATACAAAAACTTCGTTTTAATTTTTTTGTTTAACCCTACGAAACTAAACGACTCTTTTTTTTAATATAAATACACGAATCGATTTGAATCACGCGAAAATGTTGAATTGAACGAAAAAAAAGTAACATATCATTTCGTTTTGAACATTTTTCTTTTCTGAATATAGCAAAATATCCAAAGCGCATAGACACGAAAAAGATTTTTGTTTTGACACATCAGTCAGTCAACGGCGTCTACCCAATAATTCAATAACTGTCACACATAGTTCTCATAACTGACACCGATCGCAGCGCCGCTCATCATTCAAATTTCTTCGGTTAGAAGGTTGCAAGGTATTTGATGTATCAGATGTCCCATCGAATTTTGTTTTTAAAACAATTGAAATTTTTTTAGGAAAAGAGGAAAAAAAATCATCAATCTTAATCGAAAAACGCAAAAACAAGAAGAAAAAAAAACCAAAGTTCATTGAACATCGAAATAAAAATTGGATGAAAAGCGGCTGACATTGACCCATGGATGAAAAAAAAAATGGAATAAAACACTTAAATTTCGACTTGGTTCAGAAGTTTCCTTTGCTAAAATTCTTTATTCAGTTCAGGCAAACACTTAAAATAAAAACGGTTACACGTTGAAATTGAATAAAAACCTTGTCCAATACATTTAATGTACATTGTTCAAATACCACAAATAAATACCAATTAGTTCTTCTGAAAATAGAGCTCACATCATAGGATATATCTTCTTAAAATAAAACAATCAAAGCAAACATATGTTCAATTGAAATCAACTATGAAATTCCGAATTAGATTCGATGTGAGTTCAAGTGAAGAGAAAAAAAAAATTCATATGACTAATGAGTTAAATGGATTTAATTGACATGAGGTTTTCTGGTTGTTGTTGTCATTCATTTTAATTTTTCCCTAATTGAAATGTAATGAAAAAAATGCAATCGATGTGCGATTTATTATTGTTCATAATTGTGTGTTTTTTGTTCGTGATGTTTCTAGTATCAATCAGTTTGTTCGGTTTGTGTTTCGGAGAGACTCTCTCCGAGAATTGAAGCCAACATGAATGTTCATTTTTGTTGTTATCATCATTATTATTATGAGGTGCATTTTGCTTGGTATTTTTGTTCCCTGACATGATATCGAATAACGATTTTTCCCTTTAAATTCCAAAAATTTGCATCACTTCGGTAAAAAATGATATAAGAATGGAAATGGTTTTCGTCATGGTTCTTGATTTATTATTATCTAATTTAATAATTATTTTGTTGAGCTCACACATTTTTCTCTGTTTTTTTTTTAATTCTTCTTTTTCTTCACCCTACTTTTTATATCAATAATAATATGTATATAATATTATATGTATATGAAATTCTACACGAGCATAAAAGTTATTAGATTTAAACAAAAAACGATGACGACCAATCGAAACAATCTTAGACATTGAATCTCATATGCATCTCAAAAAGAACTTGGTGTATAAACAACTTGAATTAATTGAAAATGAATAAAAATATAAATAGTGTCAATTTGATCCAAAAGCAATTGAAATTATAGCAACAAACTATAATCGTTTCAAATCACATATTTTAGCGTTTTTCTTTTCTTTCTTCGTTCGTTCATTCTTTTGGTTCTCGATAGGTCATCAAAACATTAGAGCAAGTGCAATACAAAAACCGTATAATAATACTCTTCCGAAAGTGTAGCACTTAAATTCCACAGTAATAAATAAATTTGAAATCTAGAGCATCGTCATTCTCATCATAAATTTTGTACATCTAGAAACTAAAAAGTATTACGTCTTTCCATGCGATAAATTCCATCGTGCGATGTTTTTGTTTTGTTCGAATGTGTTGCTCTTCAGTATTCTCTTTTTTTAGAGGGTTAAGTCATTATTAAATCAAATATGCAATTGTTGAGTGTATTAATTTGGTGTGTTCCTTAATTTACGAAGGTCAATGAATGTTTTCAACTGCTGTTCGTCGTTGATATTTGGCTCGTGCTGGCTGTCGGTTGAATGTCCATACCGACATTGGAACCACTTGTTGAGGGCACATTTTTATCACTCGTCGTGAGCGCACTGAGCTGATCTGGCAGATCTGCAGTAGAAACGGTCGCGTGACTTGATAAAATGTCGGGCAATGCGTTCCGTCTCCCTACGCGACCAGTGTTGAAAAATTCCGAGTCTGATTCGGGCCCAGCCGATGTCGATGGACCAGCGCCGGCATCACCATCAACATTTTCCATTGCAGCAGTTAGGATTTTCAACACTATAATAACGAACCGAAATAAAATCGATTATTTTTAACTTGACTTTTTCAATTAGAACAAATATATGCCAGAGTTGTTAGCAAGTCTTTAGAAAATCTCAAGTTAGTACAAATTGACTTAATAACAAAATAATATATTCACTCTTTTTGTTCTGCTGAAGCTATCAGTTTAATGAGTTTTGTTTGTTTCTTGGACGCAAATAAGTGCAACAAGTTGAACCTTTTGTTCACGCCAGACCGGTTATTATGAAAGTAAGACACAAACTGACAGCTTCGCATATAAGATTCAAATTTTCGGATCACAAGCAAATTTAACAAGTTCAAAAAGATCACGATGTATTAATTCGTATACCGTTAATGAATAACATAGCTAGCTGCCAATGAGAGAGTGAAACCAAACCAAACCAAACCAAATTAACGACACCAATGACAGAATAAAAGCACACACAAGCAAAAAAGAAACCCAAGTGAAAATAAAATAAATTAATAAAAATAAGAAACTGAAGGGAGCTGGATCGACTATTTTCATGCACTGTCCGGATCAAGAATAAAACGGTTCAAAAGCACTGACGAATGTACGACCCTCCACCACTTATTAATTTCGATTGCTCGTTTATTTATTTCGCAATTTAAAATGCGAATGAACAATATACACAGCACACAAATTCAAAGCGCTTTTAATTTGATGGAACTTTATTAAGGTTCTTCCATTTATTAGCTGGACTATTCATTTACTTTTCAAACAATGTGCGCGCACACACCGACTCACACATTGGTGTATGTGAAATGTGCTGTTTGTGGATGTGGATGCTCCAAAGCTGCAGCCTCCACGACAAATGGAGAACAATAGAGACAAAAACAGAGTATGGTGCCCGCAACCACATCGATGACTTGATAATTTTAATTGAAATTGATGTGGCTTGGCAATACTCTTCATCAAAATCGAAAACAAAATACAACAAAAAGCAACGAAACAGCACATAAAGCGTCGATGATATTCTGATGTGCAAAGTGTGATAAATAATATTTTAAATTGAAGTTGTGAAAATAGAGCAGATTCGCTTTTAAGATATCGAGACAAAGCAATAAATTGTTTGTTTTTGTCTCTTTATTTATTAGCTGGACATTGTCATCGAACGCATGTTTTTGTTTATATCTTGAATGAACTCCACGTCGACGCAATATTAGTCAGTTTGTTATCGAAGTTAATAAAACTGTCACTATCTCATTAAAAATTGAGGATTGTACTGTCGTTTTAATGAAGATCTATGTCACTTGAAGTTCCATCAACACATTTCAAATGGAACGACAAACAACAGAAGCTCTACTACTAAAATGACTTTTCTATGGGAAAAATTAAGAAAAATAAACCATAAATAATACGCTTATGTAGAAAAAAAAAGATGAATGCTCAAAACTATACCTTTCGCCCGATTCAGTTTTCGTCGGTTGTGTATGCATTTTCTTATTTGTTTTTTCGATGAGGTTGGCATTTTTGCAATTTATCTTCTTTGTTTTATTGAAATTTAAATTTGGTGTTCTTTTGGAATTGTGTGTGTGTGCCAAAATATTTACAATGATTATAAAATCAACTTGTTTTCGAAAATTAAGAAAAAGTCAGATAAAACGATAGATAAATATGGAATATTTGAAGAAGAAGAAATGAAGATAAACGAAAGAAAAAATCTCTAGAACGGAAGAGATAAACACAGACTTAATTGTATGCAAACGTACCATATGAATAGTAGCGATTTTTAACTGAATCGAAAATTCAGAACCAATTATTTTATTCGCTATTTTTTTTCACTATCGTTTTGATTGAGTCCTTTGTGCTACTGTTCACTTAGACACATTTACACTGTCGTTTAGCTTAATCTACTTCGTAGTCTGAATCGATGTGTTGAGCGTTTTTTTCCGTTAGCCTCTTTCCGTGGATTGGAATCGTTGTAAGTTTATTCGCTTCGTTTTGTTTATTATTATTTTTCTGTTATTCTATCGTTAGCTTAGCTGGAGTGCTGCATGTTCAACTCAGATTGATAGCGTTTCATGTGTGAAAAGTTTGATGTTGGCAAGCCTGAAACAAATAGACCGAATGTAAACATTTTTTTAATCACTTTTCTGAAGTTAAATGAAACGATAGTTGTAAATACGTCTTTTCGAGCATACACATTCATTCTACATAGATTATCCATGAGGTGGATACATGACAAAAAAGGCAAAAACAATTCAAACCGAATGCGGAAAGTTCAATGCCAGTATATATTTCTCTGTATATATGTGGATGATGTGACATGGAGTGAGATTTCGAATCGATTGAATTGTGCACGTTACTCGAGACATACTTAATGTTCTTTGTCATTGCATTTGAGAAAATGAATTGTTTGTCGTAATTTTTCCAGTATTCCATTCATTCCATTCTACTTTTCTGTTTGCTATCTATCAATTGACTCTTTAGCACGCAATCGTTTCCGACGAACATTCAACTAGAAACAGAAGATGGAAAACAACAACGCATAACGTAAACCACATCGTTGAGTAATACGAACGGATATTTTGAATGTTAGTGTCAGCGATTGAAAGTGCTTCAGCCGATGAACAGAACTAACTGAATCACGTATAAAAGGAATGAAATTATATTTTCGATTGCTTTAATCCAATAATAATCATAATTTATTGATGGAATCGATATTCGGACGGAAGGATTAGTGCGGTGCTAGACAAACATGACAAAGACAGCGCGCGCTGCGACCCCACAACTGTAATTGGGCACTATTCTCAGCCGTACAATATCACGACATTCTATATACTGTATAGTCGTATGGAGTGTATGCTTTTCATGCCCGAATATATTTCGATACATGATTATTTTGAACCAACACTTGAGCGTGTTCACAATAGAATCAGCTCTTTGCCTGTCAAGTGCGAAGTGAAAAAGTGGAAAATCAATAAAAATTCACACTCTTCGCTGGTTAGAGAGATAAAGAGCAGCGACAGCGAGCGATTTTTTTTTCATTTTTGACCTTAGTAAAAATTGCACACTTGAATAGGTATTTTCATTGACGCAAATTTATTCGATAAGCACACAACGAAAGCACTAGCACAGCATAGAACATCTTAATCCTATTAGCCATGGAAATGCGTTTCGATTCAACGGTGAGCGAGTGTACTGCACTTTATTGCTAATTGGAATGGTATATTTATATGGAGACGCATCAAATTGGATGGTAGCGTATAAGCTGCTGTGTCGGCATTTGTGATAAACTGACGCACGTATTTACGATTTTACGGGTTTTGTTTACTATTCATTGAAAATTTTGTTTTCTCTTTTCATTTTTTGCATATTCCGTCATTTGTTACGTCATTTTAATGCTTCAGCTGTTCCCCATACAACGACCGGATTAGCTTCGGTCACATTTTGTCACACTTTTATCATTGTAATTTCTTTAACCTTGAGAATAACATTCAGTTTGAATTTTCGATTTTCTTTCATATTTTCGGTTCGATTTCACTGATTTATGGTGATCGTTGTATTTCAATCATTAAATACTCAACACTTTTAGCGTACCGAATCGAAACCAATCTCTGTTTTTGGTGTGTATGTGTGAAAGAAAATGAACTTACATTGGCCACATTCTCACTATTCCAAAGGAAGAAGAGCACTGGGAACATTTCATTTGATTGTGAATAATTAAACACTTTTGATAACACGATGAAAATTAAATTCGAATGAGATCAAACAATATATCTTTTCTTACTTTTACGTCTTGTGTATGTAGCTCGCGCACATCTTCACATGTACTGATATTTCTAAATTGATGTGCGTATCATTTCAGCCTCAAGGCATATACATTATGTACAAAGATACATTTTGAAATTAGCATGCGTCAAACACAGTTTACATGCATTGTGTTTTGATTCTAGCCAGACATTTGGTCGTTCCATTGTTTGTCTAGTAATCGCATTATTTTCGAGCAAAATGATAAAAAGTGACTTTTTTTTTCGAAACAAGCAAAAAAAAAATCCATAAAATTACAAAAATTACATGAATAAACATCACAGAATCATTCTTAAATTATATATAAGAAAAAAAAAATAGTTGGATCTCTTTAGATGCATTCATCGTGTGAATGAAACGTAGTCAGCGCCATCCGCCGAATAACATGTCATATTCACGACTAACTTCACTCGAGTTGGTAAAATACAATGCTTACTATTGGCACCGAACGAACAAATCAGAAAAGAATCGACGAACAAGAGGAACACAAAAAGTGAGTTTTTTCCCCATTGTGTGTGTACAAATCGTGAAAAAATATGGCCGCAAATGGTTGATAGAAAATTTACATTTTTCTCGACGATTTGTTGAACAAACGCATCAAAAACATTGACTTTAATTAGGATCTAAGCGAATTAGTTCCAAATTGCGTAAAATTGATACCAATTGATGTTCTACATTCACCACAATCGCAGCAATCAATACAATAAAAGTAATCGTGAAGTTGGTGACAAAAAAAAAGAGAGAGAAGAATATACATTTTTCTAGAATTACCTTTACGCATTAGAAGTGGAAGTTTTTTTTTTCTGTCTCTAGTAGTTGTAAGTGGATTGAGTTCATTAAAAGGAGTAATTTAATTGAAAATTCATGCGAAAAATTGGTGGAATTCATCGCAGTGAGTGGAAATTACAGAAAAATTTTCGAATTTTTCATGTGAAGCAGTGAGTTTGAGCCAAATAAAATTATGTCATCATCGTCATCTTCGCTACATTTTGTGGTTCATCCATTACCATCGGCTAGTGAGGATCAATTAAACGATAGGTAAGTATTTGAGGCTACGATAAAATTGCTGTGTTGTTGTTGTGCCGTGATTTGTGTAAAAACTTCTATGATGCGAGCGAAAGCAAGCATAGTGTGAACGGAGATACCATATGAACGGGTGACAGTGAATACATGAGAAACGTACAACGAACGTTGTTAACCTGCAAAAAATTATATACATAGTAGTGTTCATACATACCTAAATTGCAAAATACATTGCAACAACAAAACACCACGTTTTGGACTTGAATAAATGTCCAATCGTGCTCAATCGAACACATTTTTTTTCGTTATTCCGTGTCGCATTTTTGCGTTGAATTCAGTATTTGCAAATGTGTCCGTTTCCCTTCGATTCGCCCATCAAACCCTAAAAAAACATGTTGGATAATTGAATTACAGAACCTTATTGCGACCGCAATAATGGTCGTTTCCACGAATATTTTCTCCATATTGATTTTTGTACGACCATATTAGAAGCAAGTAAAATGGATGTCAGCACATTTTTCTTTTGAAATTGTCGTAATTATTTCAATACAACTCTGATTCACAATTTCGTTTGAAATTCTTTATTGAAGATTACACGAGCAAATAACGTGTTTGGGCTGGACCGACGGAACTGATTTAATAATAAGAGCACATGTCGTGACCGGGAAACTTTTTCTGTTTTAAATATGAATATTGCTATTTTAATCAAAAATATTTTAAATTTTGTTATTCAATCAAAAAGCAAAAATCTGTATTTCCGTGTGAAATGACCGAAACCACAACGAAATAGTCACGCTATTTTATCAGAGTCCATGTATGTTGATACAATTGATGTATTTGTCGTTTTAAATGTTACAGAATTCGTGAAGTAGCCGATAAAATAAATAAATATGGTGCACACAGTCCACAAGCGTTGCAATCGTTGAAAACACCCGTAAAACAAATAGTCATTGGACCATCACATTTGGGTCTACTGCTTGAAGATGGCCGTGCATTGCGAGTTGCATTTACCGTTATCGCTGAGCGTTTAGACTTGAGCAAATCGGAGCCGAACAAAGGGTATGTCAAACAAAACAAAAATGAAAGATATTTTATTCGATTACTGTTATTGTTATTCGATTCCAACAACAATGTAAATGATTAATAAAATATAATCAATCGATTTGATTATATTGTGTAGAACAACTGGCGGAGCTGGCTCATCGGCTAATAATGCATCGGCAAACGCAAAACCGAATTCATCGAGCACATCACGTCAGTTGGCTCGTTCACGTGCCCGAATTATGCGAACCACATCGGTACGCAATAATGGCAGTAGTAGCGGCCAAGCTGGTTCTGGCTCCAGTTCACGTGGGACAGGTGTAATTATTGGCAGCGGTTCGTCTGGAAGGTCATTGGTTACAGTTCCAGCACCATTCGTTCCGGAAGAACTGGTTTCGCAAGCCCAAGTCGTTTTGCAGGGGAAGAGCCGCAACGTCATTATTCGGGAACTACAGGTAATAACTATTGGTTGTATACTCACCCATCAATGACTTTAACCTAATTCAATGTTCTTTTTCTTTTCCTTTCTTCAGCGTACAAATTTGGATGTAAATTTAGCCGTAAACAATTTACTATCGCGTGACGATGAAGAGGGTGACGATACGGAGGAGGGAAGCGATAACTATGCTCCAGAAGATTTAATTTCGTTGTTAGACAACAGTTTTCATTCGGATAATAGTGTTATTATCGACGCAGACACTATGTTCTCAGATGAGATGTTCGGTTATTCAAGCATTCGAAAGTAAGTAGCATGAATCTGTGTTTAGTTCTTAGATTGAGAGTGAAAGTGGCAATTTGCCATCGATCACCTGATGGGTTAAAGTTCAAAAAAAAAAAAACAAAGTAAACCATCAAAACGGCCTTATTTTCTTCTTTGTTTTTACTTTTCATTTTTATCATTTAAATTCATTTGAATTAAGATTATCATTTCATTGGATGAGCAAAACTATCGGTTCTTGAACATCGATTCTATTGGCAATCCTATGCGATCGATAAAATGATATTTGAGAGCGTTTCAAATTGCACTCATTGGCCGACTAATGTGACATTGATACTCACACAAATACACTTTGTTTGGAATTGAATTTACTCGTTAGCCAACATTATATTTAACGTAATTTTTCTTTGCAAAGAAAACTACTCTCAAATATGAAATTTTAATCGAGTCACGCATAACAAATCGTTAATCGAAACCAAAAATTGTTTCAATTTCTGAAACAAGTTTATTATACAGTCGCGTTCGGAACGATCGTAATCAATTGAGCAACAGCAACAACGCTGGCAGCGGCACCAATGCGAATAGTAATGCAAATAGTAGCGCAAACTTAGGCGGAACGTCCAATGATAATGCAACGGGCAGTGTCCGTAGTGGAAGCGGTTCAAATCCAGGTATGTTGAAAATTCGTGCCGATTTCAAGTTCCCTAGACGAAACATATACTAAATTCGAAAAAAAAAATTTAGACGGTGCTGGTGGTTCGGGAAGTGGCGGAGTAGATCGTGATTCGTTTAGCCGTTGGCGTGATCGGCAATACTATGGACCAAGGCGATGGTTTCAGAGTTCCCGCGAGGAAACACAATGGGAAAAAGATAATGGTAGGAATTTCATTGAAATTTTTTTTCGTACTCATTGCGCTTACCTCGTTTGTTGTCCTTCTAGATTCAAAAAAGAAAGACTCATCATCTGGTTTACCTCTATGGATATCTGATGATTTGGAGCTCTGGCCTGAACGGGATTCGCCAGTTCGTTTCACACATATCGCGGCATTACATTCGGAATTCATAGCGATTTCAACGAAAGGCGAATTACATCAATGGCGTTGGTCCGATAGCGAACCGTACAAAAACCATGAGAATCCTAGCATTTTCCATCCAAAAACCCAGTCGTTGAATTTAATCTACGAAAAAGTGTGTCAAATATCGGCTACATCGATCCGCTGTACCATTGCCACGGAAAGTAATCGCGTTGCAACTTGGATGGACGAATTGCTGGGCCACAGTGGTAACAAGCTAGAGCATGTGGCCACAAGTTTTCCGGAATTTGCAAATGAAAAGATCCACTCGCTGTACACTTGCACACTCTACACAGTTGTTCGAACTGAAAACAATAGCCTCTTCTGGTGGGGTGTGCTGCCATTCGAGCAACGCAAACGTCTGTGGGAAAAGCATAATCGTTCAAAGGTGAGTTATTTTCATTTTTAGCGAAGCCTAATTTTAAACTGATTCGTCAACATTTTAATAACTCATTTTTTTCATATAAAAGAAAAATGGAACATTCTCAAAAATAACTTTTTAACCCTGTCCACAGGCCAAGTCTAAGAAACCAATTCGATCAAGCACTAGTTCAGCCGAATTGACTGTTGGCAGTCAGGTTTGCATGAAAAACAGTCCAATGTATCAACCTGGTGCAATTGGATTCACCATTTCGAATGGTGTTCCGAAAGTGGGTCAATTGTTAAATTCAGCCTGGGATTTGACCGACATATGCCGCTTCAAAATCATCACTGTATCATCATCGAATATTGCAAGTTCGATACCGTCGAGCAGTTTGACGTCTAGCGATTTGAAAGATTTGGTTGAAAAAGGTGGCAAAGGTAATGAGCTAGATAAATTTATCTACCTCTCTGTTTCGTGTGCACTCAATTCTCTTGTATATTTATTATAGCTTCAAGTAGTGGAACTACAAGTAGTGTTACAAAGACGGGTCCAAGTGGAAGCAATAAAGAAACAGCTGATCGTTTAGATATGCCTCCTCCTCCATCGCCGGCATCAAGCACATGCAGTGATACCGGAAGTGTAAATTCGCACAAGAGAGCGAAACGTGCTGCTCCAAAAGAAGAAAGCGACCCAAAGAAGGACGAAGAGCAATGGATGTTGAAGTAAGCAAAACACCTCTAAATAATAACACAACATCAATTTTGTCTTAAATCCGAATTATTACTCTTTACCTGTCGCAGGGATGTAGTGTTTGTTGAAGACACACGTGCGGTACCAGTTGGACGTATTTTAAAAATTGACGGCCATTACGCAGCAGTTCGGTTTCCAACATCAGGCTCTGAGGCAAAAGATGACGCCGATGCTTGGCAAGATTGTCGTCTTATGAAAAAGGAAGACTTGATGCCAGTAAAATCAGCGACCGCATCACGTGTACCTGACTGCTTTCAAAAAACACCCCGACGCGTTTCACTAACAGCATCAACGTCCGGTGTAAATGAGACTGCACAACAACAAATTTTAACCATTTCGGTTGACACAAAGGGCATTCACGCAATCGTGCGAACCGGTTCGAAATTGCATTATTGCTTGCACAATTTGAATACTGGCCGATTGGAGCACGACAGCAGCTTTCCGACCGATATCAACGCCTTCTTAGGACTATCACAGAACAATGTGTCGCTCACATGTGCCAATGAAACAAACGACAGCGTTCTGATTTTGCGCGATGGCAACAGCACAATCTATCCACTGGTTAAAGATTGTTTGGATGCAATCCGTGATCCGCATTGGTTAGACTTGCAACCAATTAGATGCTTAGCCGCCACAACCATAACTTTGAACTCGGTTGGCGCGAATATGAAATCACAAGTTGCCATCTTGGCTTTGGTGCCCGAAACCCAATTGCTTATGCAACGTATCTTGCGGTGCGATTTCAAGGGATTCAAGACAATTGTCAGTCAAATTGAATCGAGCGCTGATGCAAAAGGGCAAATTAGCGGAATTTTGAATGAACGGTGCGATGGAAATCGTAATATTATTCACGCATGCGTTTCAATGTGCTCGCCAACGAGCAACAAAGACAATGATGATTCGAGCAGTACGAATTTACCAGGCTCAAATCTGGGTAGTAGTTCGGCGCTGGATTGTAACCTAGATACACAGTTCCCTTGCTATCAGGTGAGTTTTTGGATTTATTTTTGAATTGAAATTCAGATTCAGGCTCATCCAAATTGGAATTAGAAAGCTAATTCGCTGACATTTGCTCCATTTACAGATTCCATCGGCGAGCAGCAATCTACGGGATAACCGAGTTAGTTTGCGTGAAATGATGCGTCGTGCACGAGACATTGACTCGATTGCTAGTAATTCGAATACAAATGCTCCTTCTCAGGATGAATCAACGTTCCCATCGTACTGGCCATCCGAATACGAACTTAACTCTGGCGATGAAGACAGCCTAACCGGAATGAAAAACAAATTAACTCGGTTAGTGAAATTCTATTCACTTTTAATTTTCTTCTGAACTAATCTGAAGATCAAATAGATAGTAAGCAACTAACGATTGATTTTTCGTTTGTAGTAATGAACGTTGCCGTGAAATGGCCTTCGTATCAGATCCAGCTGAACGTCGTGAAAACGCAACACTGATCTTGGGTCAAATTTGTGGAAGCTCTGCTTTCCAACCGTATCTAAAACAGTTGCTAAGCGCAAAAGATGCTCAAGGTCAAACACCGTTCATGTTGGCCGTTTCCTCCCGTGCATACCAAGCCGCAAAAAATCTTCTGAATGTGATTCAACAAGTGGCAAATGGTGACTCGAATCTCCGTGATGCAATGATTTTCCCTCCAGGCTCATCACCTGACCAATCGCCACTGTATGTTCTGTGCTGCAATGATACGTGCTCATTCACATGGACAGGAGCCGATCACATCAATCAAGATATTTTCGAATGTAAGACATGTGGCTTAACTGGATCACTATGCTGTTGCACAGAATGTGCAAAGGTTTGCCACAAAGGACACGACTGTAAGCTAAAGAAAACGTCACCAACGGCTTATTGTGATTGCTGGGAGAAATGCAAATGCAAAGCTCTAGTGGCTGGTAACCAAAAGAAACGATTCGAATTACTGGAAAAACTGGTGGCCGAAACAGATTTAGTACGACGTGTTAATTCACGGAACGAACCAATTCTACTGTTTCTCATCCAAACGGTTGGTCGACAAACAAATGAACAACGTCAATACAGATCACGTGCCCGAAATACCACTGGAAATCGAAAAACACCATCGCTTGACACCGAAAACGATATGCCCGATCATGACTTAGAGCCGCCACGTTTTGCAAAGAAAGCACTCGAGCATATGCTTGCTGATTGGAATGCTGTTAAAGCCATGATAATGACAGCCGCCGACCAAGAATTAGTTTCCAACTCTGGCTCCAGCAACAATCGACTTGATGAAGAAGATCGCAATGCATCATTGCAAAACCAGAGTGGTACTACACTATTGGATAAGTTCACGCACAGTTTATTTGTGCGCTGTAACGGCGATCCCTTGGACACGTTGCTCAATACAATGAATAGAGAGCTACAAAATACAAGAATACCGAATCGAGTTGATGAAGCTCAAAAGGTAGCAAGACGTTTCATTCGATCGGTAGCTCGAGTGTTCGTTGTTTTTAGTTTGGAACGAACACCAAATCCAGAGAAGAAGACCAGTTCGTCGCAATTGAAACACATTCAAACGTGTCGTCGAGTTTTCCAAATGTTGATTAAAATCTCCATCGAAGAACTGATTGAAACAGCTGACGCTCTAATTGCACCCGTTCGAATGGGAGTCGTTAGACCAACGGCGCCATTTTCTTTGACCTCCTCAAGCGCAGATAGTGCCGATGATTTATTCAGCGTTGAGCCATTGGCTCCATCGGCAGCAAGAGAGACCGATGGCAACCGCATGTCAACGCTGAGAGCCGAAATTGATAATGTCAGTTTGGGAGCACGTTTGAGCGAACGATTCCGTAATTTAGATGACACCATCGACAATGATGCTGTCATTGACAATGTGGCCGACGATGGAGATGCTTCCGAACAGGATGACACACATTCTGAACGTGATCGTCACAACTCGACACGCTCGAACAATGATGAAGATGCGTTACGAAATGATGAAGTTGTACCCGAAGGCGAGAGTGACAATGAATTTTTCCATGAGGCCGAAACGGAATCCGACTCGGATGACAACCAAAGCACTCAAGATGCACAGCGCAGTGTTCAAACGGGCGCCACAGCTGGCTCAGACACAGGCGTTGTATCGCTTCTACTCAATGAAGATGATTCGGATGGATCCAGCCAACCAGATGACGATGGATCCGAAGATGGAGAGACTGACGAACATTCACAAGAAGATTTTATTTTTAACGATGAACAATTGGAACGCCGCACCACGAGCAGTGGAAATCAACGTAGCAACCTGGCACCACAATCCATGCAATGGGCCATTCGAAACCGTGATGCAACACGTTCAACTGTTCGTTTGACGAGGTAAGATTCGAAATAAGATCTATGGGAAAGAATGTACCTAATCATTTTGTTTGCTTTCATTCACAGTGGCTCTGGTTTAGTATTCATTGATCCAGCTGCTTTACGACGCACCACAAACCATCCGGTTACAGCAGCACAAGAACCAGCCACAATGCTAACCACCGCAAGTAGCCTAGCACGTGCATTCGGTATCATTTTGCGCCAGGTTTGCCAACTATTCAACACCGTCAATGAAATGTATGCGAATGGAACGTTGCACAATTTAAACATCTCCTACCAAGAGGCCAATGAGCTTCACGTAAGTGCACTGAATCTGGTTTTTCTTTTGTTTTGAACGACAAAATGTAGATGTTGCAAAGTGTAACGCCAACCAATAATGTCTTTACATTTCAGATGGCTTTGGAAAGTCGTTTGAAGCCTACATGGGACTGGGTGTTGAATGTAATGGACGCAACAGAAGCTCAACTACGCTTCGGTGCTTCATTGACTCATTCAACCGATCCATCACATCCATTGCATCCTCTACATTTGAACTCAACTCCACCAACTACGACTACATCAACTGCCACATTGAGTGGACTAAATGTCCTCGGAGGTACGTCACAATCACGCACTCGCTTGATTGATTCGTCGAATTCAGGAAGCAGAAATATTCTCAGTGGTAAGCATTGATCACAAAACTAATTGAATTCGTTCTAATTTTCGTTTGTTCCAATCAAAGCGTATATTTACAAATTGTGAAATTTAATCGAAAATTTCTAGCAAATACAGACAATCAACGAAACTTTGATCGCGACAACTATGCACAAACGTCGCGCCGTGATTTTCTAACGTATGCTCTGTCATTGATGCGTTCCCATAGTTCGGAGCATCGTGATTCATTGCCAGTTCTCGATATAACCGCATTACGTCACATTGCATATGTTGTTGATGGCATCGTTTATTACATGCGATCCAGCACTGATAACGACAAATCGGACAGTAGCTCATGGACGGATGCCGATGAAAACGAAAACGATGATAGCGAATACGAGATCCAAATGAACTGTGATAATGAATCGATTGATGACGAACTATCGAATGTGTCCGGTAGTCGACATACATTCTTTCAACGTTCGGAATCGACGTTATGTTTGGGCTGCCCACCACCGGAACCATTTAATTTGCCAATGAACGAAGCCTTACCGTTAGCCGATCAACCGCATTTACTGCACCCGAATGCAAGTCGTGAAGATTTGTTTGGCATCCCAAAACAACCGGACACACTGCGACCAAGTACCGAACCAGCTGGTTCGTTTACTCCATTGGAATTACCACCAACGCACCTAGGAATATCTTCAACATTGAGAACTCCACAAGCAAACCAACCGAATAGTTCAAAGGATGACACAAGTAACTCTGATATAACTCTGCAAGAGGATCAATCAATGTCGGTGGATGTTGATGAGAAGGTTGAGAAAAAGCCGGATCAAAGTGAATTGCTGGCGGCCAAGGCAAGCACATCGGTCAACAGTCAAAATGTAGCGGGTCCAAGCACATCCAAGGAAACACCAACGCGTCAAGCACCAGAAGGATACAATATCTACATGCAACTGAAGAAAAAAACCTATTTCGACTTTTATGAGAATGAAAAACGAACCGATGGACCACAAGACTTGTCAAAGGCAGGCACAGAATCAAAGGTTGCCAAAATGGAATTGGATGGTGACATCGAAATGGCAGATGCTGAAAATGATACGAGAAACTCATTTGATGCACATCAGCAAAACAGTGATTCGTCTTCATCTGGCAACGCTACCATTCGACCACAAATCATTGTGTCGCCACGAAAAACATCGGCTTTTGCCAAAACGGGCAAAACTGATGGTTCAACAAAAGAAACATCCGGAGAATCTTCAAATTTTAACGATTCAAGTTCAAATGCTTTGAACACATCAAATGAAATTGCAGGAGGAAGCAGTTTGGGCTCGCCATCTAAAAGTGTCATCGTTCGCGTTGGATCGTCAGCATCATTGGTAAGCCAATTTCATTTTTAACTATACTTTTGACGAATTTTTGTAGTTTGAGTCAAACGGGTTACAGATACCGTATTGAAAGAAAGTCTAGCATTCAATTCGCACTAAAGATAAAACCCAAAATAAAAGCCACTTTCTGATGATCTCAAAATGATTCAGTCATTTCCTTGGGAACAGATACGAAGTGTACACTGTACAGATTTATTTAATTTATTCCATTCACGTACGATGTATTTCGATCTAAGATACTAAGATACTAAATTTCATGCGGTTTTCATTTCCAGAACTTTGCAAATGCAAACGAAGTCATACAACATGCGGAGACAATGGATATTCAAGAGATATCAGCCAATGTGACAGTTGAAACGAGTCCCGATTTGAATGCCACAACCCGTCAAGAATCGATGGCACCTCGTGGTCAATACTTCCGATCCGCACCACCAGTGCCAACTGTTTCATTTGCAGTGCCAACACCACCGCCTCCACCAACATGGGATTTGCTGCTGAGCCGTTGGCGACTATCACTCGATCTATTTGGTCGTGTTTTCATGGAAGACGTTGGCCTTGAGCCCGGTTCAATTGTTTATGAATTGCGTGGATTCCCAGTGAAAGAAGCCAGATTTAGACGACACATGGAGAAACTCAGAAATGCACAACAACGCGATTTAACCTTACTGAAAATGGAACGAAACCGTAGCAACCTCTTGATTCAAACATTCAAAGAGTTGAACACGCATTTTAACAATCAAAATCGCCGTCTATTCCCACCACTCGCCTTCAATCGTGTCAAAGTAACATTCAAAGATGAACCGGGAGAGGGTTCAGGCGTTGCTCGCAGTTTTTACACATCGATTGCCGAAGCTTTGCTGGCCAATGAAAAATTGCCCAATCTTGAAGCAGCGCAAGTTGGTTCATCAACAACTTCATCGAGTGGCAAGTATTCGATGCCATTTGCTGTGGTTTCACGTCATCGTATCAGCAACAGTAATAGCTCATCGAATAATGCAAGCAATCGAGATCTCTCGAATTCATCGAGCAGTTCGGCACGACGCATTTCGGGCAGTAAAACATTGTGGCGACCGAATCGTGAACCAAAACGAACACTCAATTACGATGCTCGCCCATATAGACCATCCAATTTGACCGATAATAGTGGCAATTCAAACTCCAATCTAAACGATCATCTGCCACATAATTTGCAACAGTTGGGCGATCGATTGTATCCAAAAGTATTCGCATTGCATCCGGCTAATGCACAAAAGATCACCGGAATGTTACTCGAACTACCAGCACCTCAACTTCTCATTATTTTAGCATCGGAAGAAACACTTAGACAAAAAGCTGATGAAGCCATGGATACTATTTTGTATCGTCAACGACAAGAAATTGGTAAGCTTAACCTTCAATTGTATAATTTCAAAATAAATTTGAACAAATAGCGATATTTTTGGCTAACATAATTTTTGCTATTTCAGTCGATTCAGCAGCGGCAAATAGCTTAGGTAATTCAAGTGGAACATCATCGGCAGCATCGGTTCCGAGTACACCAGCCAAACAACGCATGAATCCAGTCGTGGTATTGGAAGAATGTGCTATAGATGACTATGCGCCTCTATTCTACTCACCCGGAAAATGTGGTTTCTACAGTCCTCGCGAAGGATTCGCTAGCTATGAACGAATAAATGCATTTAGAAATGTTGGAAGGTAAGAAAAACCACGAAATTGAATGAAAGAGCCTCTCTAATTGTATGATGTTATCTTTTCAGATTGATTGGATTATGTTTGTTGCAAAATGAATTGTTCCCACTGTTCTTGCAACGACACGTTCTGAAGTACATCCTAGGCCGGCCAATACGTTTCCATGATTTAGCATTCTTCGATCCGGTTGTGTACGAAAGTCTGCGGCAACTGGTGTGTGAATCGACAAAGAGCGACGGTGTTAACATTTTGGCGAATTTAGAATTAAACTTTGTGTAAGTTATTTCAACCATTTTGTAACTCAACGAATTATCAATCAACCCGTTTCTTACTATTCAATATTTTGCTTTTCAGAATTACATTGACACCTGAAGAGGGCGGCGGTTCCGTTGAGCTTGTCACAAACGGACGAAACATTCAAGTGAACGAAGTAAATGTTTACGACTATGTCAGACTGTATGCAAACTATCGTTTAGTTAAAACACATGAGAAATCATTAGAGGTAAATATCATATTCACACAATAGCGATAGAATGACTCTAATTGACCATATACTATGTGTATGATTCTAATGAATAAACATTTTTGTTATTGTTCATAGGCTATTCGCTCAGGTGTATTTGATGTGTTACCCAGTGGTGCATTGGACTTTTTAACCGCTGAAGATTTGCGATTGCTTTTGAACGGTGTGGGTGACATCAATGTGAGCACATTGATTTCGTACACAACTTTCAACGATGAATCGAGCGAAAGTGGTGAAAAACTAATCAAATTCAAAAGATGGTTGTGGAGCATAGTCGAGAAGATGTCCAATTTGGAGCGACAGGATTTGGTACGTATGGCTTTTACATGCAACTTAATTATTTGAAACTAATGCGTTTTTTTTTCTTCGTTTGCTGTACAGGTTTATTTCTGGACTGGATCACCAGCGTTGCCGGCATCCGAAGAGGGATTCCAACCGATGCCATCCGTCACGATTCGACCGGCCGACGATGCGCATCTACCAACAGCCAATACATGTATATCACGGCTGTATATTCCATTGTATTCGAGTAAAGCCGTTTTACGACACAAACTTTTACTAGCCATCAAAAACAAGAACTTTGGCTTCGTTTAGATGAAAACTAAAGGAAATTGGTTACATCCATACACAAAAAATGTCAAACTACAATAATTTTATGTAACAAAACTAAGGAAGATTTCGTAAAACAAAACAATTTATATACAGAAAAACAAAGAAGAAGTGAAAAAAAATACGAGCAACAAAAAGAAATAAAATCGAAATTTCATTCATGCATAAACTATTCAATTGATTTGAGGTTAAATTACTCCTTTTCATTTGATTTGCTATGCTTTGTTAATCGCTTCAGTTTCATTTATTATGCAAAAAAAAAGAAACAAGAGAAGAAAACAAAAACAATTCTTAATGTTAGTCTTATCGATACTCTAAGAATTCAAGACTATTTAAGATCATTTAATGAGTTCGACAACATAAATTAGAAATTACAACTTTATTTGTACACCACCAGATTTCATCTGAATTCAAGGCAATTTTATTTTTCTTTCTAAAATTCGAATTTCGTTCGCATGGTTTTTGGCCCCCACAGAAACACAAAAACATAATAACAAGCATTTTGCATCAAGAACGACAGTATAAGTTGTAATAATTTATATAAAAATGGAATTTGTTATATTTACAATTTTACAGTAAACAGTAAAAAAAAGAAGAATTATTTCCGCTGTTTTGTTGGAACATATTGTTTTTTTGTTTACGGATGAAATCATTTATTTAAATTAATTTAAACGTATTTGATATTTTATTACATTAATACCGTAGTGAATGAAATAAAACTGAACATTGATTATAAATTAATTTGGTTTTATTACAATGCGATAACAATTCAAATGTTCATTTTTATACATCTTTGAATGGGCCCGTTGACCAGCCGAAGAAAAAAATCCCCGATGACCAGCTCTGGCAAATGGTAAGTACTGCAAATGTTGTCCTGCATTTGATAGCAATAGGTATATATGCGGGAGGTGCATATAATATAGGATTTTCAAAACATGAGAGTGTTCCATCCTAATTTGATTGTTTCGAAAATGGAAAAATAATTAACTGGCGCCTTTAAAAAAATGGATAAATTCGACATATACTCACCAATATGTGCTTTTATGACTGAAGTGTGAATCACAATAGACGGCGATTACCAAGAAATAACAAATATCTGCGTCATCAATGCCCTAAAATAGTCAACAATCTTAATTGATTGGCAAATATTCATGAGTTTTTAACTAAGCATTACGAAAGCATTATCAATCAAATGTGCGAGTATGTACATGAAAAAACTCTTACTCTTTCAGCAATCGACTCCATGCGCTAGCTTCAAGTCATTTCGTAGAAAAAATAACGGATTGACTTTCAACTGAAGTCACTAACGAATAAACATACAAAACTCATTACTTTCGTAACCAAATTTGAACCTAACCTTATTTATGTACTCATAGCTCATTAGAATCCAAATATTCAAATTGCTATTTTTGTAGCCATATATGCAATATTTCAGACTTAGAATAACTGCTGAAAATAGATATAATTGTTTTTCAATAAACATACATAGAACAACAACTATTCAGTTCCAGTAATGCTTTATTGTTTGAATTTCATTTTAAGGCAAAGTAAGTTGTCGTAATCGTAGTGTCGTTAAAGACGTTTTACCAAAATCAAATGCTGAACTTGAAGACCTTTTGCAAAAATGCCAAAGAATGAAGTCGTTTGAATGGAATCATTAGTCCCAGGCGAGGTAATTTTTCAAAATTTCTCGATTAATTTCTGTTGAATCTCCATTAATCCTAATTATCATGTTTGTGTTGATGTCATTTGAAGTGAAGAGTGAAAAATCAAAAAAAAAAAGAGGAAAAACAGTCTATTGCCGCTCTAAAGAGGTCAATTTAGCAATGCATTATAGTAAAACTCTCCTTTTTCGATTTACCCCAGCTCATTCATAATTTCGCACACGATAAATGTGGCACCATAAACGGTTGAGTCCCTTGAGTCATATAATCCAGCGTAATATTTTTGATGCATGTATTTAGCGCAAGTCAATTTATCTTTATGAATGTAAATCTCAGATGTCGTGCAATGTTTCCAAAGTTACAGTGTGAATTTGCATTAGCAACTTGAACAACTGCACAAATTAAGATGCTTATTTTTGTATTTGATATGTGTTTGGCTTCCATGAGCAGATCTCGCATTCTATCGCACTCGTACACACGTATCCCACTGTGTCATTGCTGAAAACCTACAAAACACACGAATACGTATATATTCGGGATGTGGTTTTGCCGCCACTTTGCCGAAATGCTCACCGAACTTTTCCGTTTTGCACCGTTTTTGCTATGGGGTGAAATCAAAAATGAAGACAAACCCAAACGATAATAATGATAAAGCAGCACAACAACGGGATATATATATATATATATATATTTTAACGGCCAAAGTTAATACGGTGCGGAAGGGACATAAAAAAAAACTTGTGGCGAATAAAGTTCTTCCAAAATATTCATAATAATTTCTAAATTCATATGTTTTTGCCAAATTATTCTCTGCAGGCACAACTGCAGTTGTATAACACACATACACACAGTGTGTATGCGATCGAGATGAGCCCGTGTGTTTTGGTGTACAATTTTGAATTCATTGCTATTGTCGCAAAGTGTCAGCTTAATTAAATTAGGCGCAATAATATAATGTTTGTGTGTGTGTGCCCATAATATAATTTTGTAGGCTTGGCTGTGGGTATCGATGAACATGGAGGATATGTGTGTTTTGCAGGAAGTTTTATGGGTAAAACTTTATTCGAGACCATTAACAAATGCTAACTGAATCCAATGGGCTTTATCTTAAAGATTTCTTCCATTGCCTAACGATTACCGTTACGCTGACAGATCACTTTCACCGAATTAATTTTTCCTTATGCTAAACATTTTACAGACGAAGTTTCTTTTCTTTTTCTTCAACAAAACTTTTGATAATTTGGTGAATTTCTAATTTCAATGGAGTTCTAATATAGTTGACTCCCCCAAGAAATAGCAGTGGAAATTAGATAGCCAACGATTCGAACGTTTCCATCTATTTTCAGAACTTGTTTGAACGCAACATGCACCAAATATATATACATGCATTGACCTAATGTCATTTTTTGTCCCATTTTTTCCCCCAAGTTCGGGGAATCTCCAAGATATAAATCGGATATCATGTCAAAGATTTTGCATTCTTGGTATTATCGATAACTTATCATTTGTGATGATTTGGCAATGAGTCATAATTATGACGAATCGAAATGTTTGCCGTTTAGTTCTGGCTTATGTGCAAATGTGTCGTGATAAAATTGGACCGCGCTGATCACTTCGCCTCTACACATCAATTACAATCAGGTCGCAATGAAAGGCACATCGAATTGGCTACACAATACTCATCGAAACGCTAATAATTTCTTTTATCATAGCTCAGCATACATAAACACATTCGTCTATTGGGATGCCGGTCTCGCATACACGCGTGACTCTATGTATGTCTCTGTTGCGCTCGTTATCTTTCCGCTAAGTTTTGCTTTACAAAAGAATATCTCTCGCATACACTGAGGCGATACAAACAAGCATATAACCACAGACAACGCTGTGTTAACATGTACATTCAGCCACATTGCCGTACCGTAACGTGTTCGTTCTGTTGCGCGCGCTCTCTCTCTCTCTCAGTCGCTTGCCGAGGGAGTTCTCTGTTGAATTGTGATTGTAGTCATTTGTTACATATTTCCTTCATTCAATTTGTTTAGTTATCCATTCGGTGACTCTCACCGTTTTGTCGGTTCGTAGAATATCAATGTGCCGCTCTCATGTGCTTGCAGCGTCTCGCACTGTGTATATATACAACGACGATGTTGTACATATTTCGGCTACAATTCCTCCGATTCCTTGTGCTCATTCTCTGTTTATATTTGAAATCAGTCGAAATTGGACCGTTGACAAGTGAACAAGTGCTTTAGCATCATCGTCATCATAACTAAATAGAGCGTGTGACCATCGCGTATCACAAACGTAGTTTGCGCTTCACACTTGAGAGAAAAGTTCATTTTAAAAGTTTTGTTTTACAAATTCGCCGTAAAGTAATTTTATCAAGTTGTTTATTTTTTCACATTATTTTTTACTTGTTTGCTTGCGATTTGTTAAATGAGCATGTTATTATTATTTTTTTTTTTTTTTCAAATAATTCGGCGATTTATTTGCGTTAGAAAAAATCAAAAGTCCTGATCGAATGAGATTTTGCACTCTGATTAGATGACTTTTTGCAAAAGAAATGTAAACGTGGTGCGATTTCTTTAAAAGTAAACGCATGCTGAGAAAGAAAACGAGAGCGATCGAATCGGAGTACAGGTGAATCAGAGTGGGATAGCAACACAAAGCAAAATACGAATAATATTCGAGCCAAAGTTGTGTGAATAAAAGAAAATATCGTACGATATAACGTTTACACCAAGACTGTAAAGGCCCCGCTAATCACACAGACACAGACATCACACGTACACTGAATCACACGGAGATCGGTCGCTACGAGTACCATACACACTGTGTCCGAACACATTCGTCAAGAGCAATAAGTAAGTGTGTATCAAATATCGTGCATGACGTTATTATTATTTGATAAATTGAAAATTTGTTATTGATCTCCCACTAAATCGCCTGACCGAAACCAACATGACATTTGATTCACACATTTTACACAGAATTATACCGAGTTGTTTGTCGTTATTCGTATTTCGTCTTTCAAATTATTTTACCTGCACGATCATTTCTATTTCCTAAATCGATTTTCATTTCTATTGTATTTTATGGTACGAACGACCGTCTGTTTCCAATAAATAATACAGAAAACCTTTCTTTCATAAAAACTATTGAGACGACATGCTTTCCAATCTTCAAAGACATTCCGATTGATCTGACTACAAAAATGTATATTTCTATGGATTCGATGGCATTTGGTTCAATTCTTTGTAGATAAAAACTGACAAACAACTTTCGATATCTTTATGGTAGCGAATTAAAAGGCAGGCAAATTAGATCGCTTCTCCACATGTTTTGTCGTCACGCAATTCAAATATCATCTGTTTCAACCGAAAAATGCGCACAATTATATCAAAACTTCCATAATTATATTCAAATTTTTCACCGGAAATTTATGGAAGATAAAAGATTAGTGTCAATGCTACTCGTTTGCCACCTTATATTCTATATTATATTCGTGGCGAATGTTTTACGAAAAAATTCCATTTCGTACATTAAGCATTTTGGCATTGTATCGTCGGTGTGTCGCATCAGTTAGATTGTTTTGCTCTTGTTGTTGTATCGTTTAAAACCACATTACCGTGTCGAATCGCTCTATTTCTATGCTTCAATATTTCACGAACACATCTTTCTTTCTTTCTTTCTCTCTTTTTCTTATTCGTCCGATTTAATTTGTTTTGGTTGATGCACCAGAACCAGTGAACGTTCGGTCAAAGCATTCAATTTTAGATTGTGTGCAACGAAATCAATCAAAAATGTTTATTCCTTGGCGTTCCTTTTCTTTTATTGCTTATTAAACGTCATAGCCAAATCGTATACTGACGACAAACCGAGCGTGAGCACTTGCAAAAGCGCATAGAAATTTAATATATCGTTTTCTATGGCACGTACATATTTCATATGGGGGGGGGGCTTTTGTTGTTGTTGTTGTTGTTATTGTTGCACTTGGCGAAAACGGTCACACCACATACCGAAACCGGCCAAATGGCAATCGTTTTTGAATATTTTCCACCTTCCTACCATTTTTATGATAAATAACAACAGTCAAACGCCATACATCGGTGAAGCGCAAGGAAAAATCCAAACAGCAAGAGAAAAAAAGTAGTAGTAGTAGCTGTGGCAGTAGACCGAAGAAAAGTGACGACAACAGCAGCACGGTAGCTATGTATTGTTGCATTGCGTATAATAAACAGACAACCAAAAAGCATTCTTATCACAACACCAAAATACGAACAAAATAATTCGTGTTGTTGAATTGGCCAATATACAGTAGTCATAGTGCCATAAGGATATGTTATGTGTTATGTGTGCTGGCTTTCGTTTCGCCACGGCGAATGCAATCGTGAACGGGTGAAAAAAAGGTGAAACAGCGGAACCGACCAAGGAGAAAAACAGAATAATAAAACATCACACAAACATAAAATGAACGTGCGATCTAAAAATTCTGTTTGTTTTAATAACGGAATGAGCAGGGAGCAAGACAACAGGGAAATGAAAAAAAAGTCAGCACGAGTAGCAGAAGAACGATAGTGGTTTGTGAATGCAGTGGTCTTTTCGGCTATTCAACCATTCGCTGTTGTTGCACATTTTATTTGGCAAACATGCGGGAAAAACCGCTGTGCAATTGTGACTGCATCCTATTCGATGCTCATTGTTTTTCGCATTACACCATTAGACACCATGATCTTTATGCCACTGCTTTTTTTTCGTTGTCGCTGCCCTCTCGTCTCTCATTTGTCCCATGTCCGTTCATCGATGCATTTTTTCACACATTCCGTTTTTTCCGCTCATCGCGCTCATTCACTTATTGTTTATTTTGGCAAACCGAAGTCGAAATACCATCTCTCGTTGGAAGCGCGACACAGGTAAACCAAATTACAGTGGCGCAGTATTCATCGAAAAACTACCACCGATCATTATAGGGTAGTTAGTGAGCGACAAATCGCAATTTGATTCTAGCAATTGAACTGACGTGATGCGATATGACAGTTCATGGTATGACACCACTGTACGGCCAATAATGATAAAGTATTCACTGAAAGTACCAGAACAATTCCAATTTCGACTACAGAATGCAGCCTTCAAGCAGTAGGAATCGCGCGCGCCATGCATTCAATTTTCTTTCCACATACCGCCGCATGGTTATTACTCCGAGCCGGTCCACGTACGTTTCTTTGTGTCTCTTATTATCTGCTCTGTGCTTCTTCCTTCTTTTTTCTCTCTTTCTTTCACTCTGATTCGGGCCAGTGTTCGTTCGTTGGGTTTTTATTTTATTTCTTTTTTTTTTGTGTCAATAGACCTCTACACTTTTTACTTCGTCGGTTGGCATTTTTTGTTCGTAAGCAAATTTTTCGTTCGTTTGATGTTTATTGGATTAAATTAAAAATAATTGCTGTTTTTCCACTCTCTTGTTTCGCCGTACCGACGAACCGTTCCGACACATGAACCGGGACATGCATTGAGTGCGACAAAAAATAAAACCGACGGCCAGCTAATAAAAAGAAACAAGCACATAGAGACAGAGAAGTAGCCGCAGTGCCTTTGTCTCTTGCCAATGAATAATTTGTTATTGTTTGCCTGGTATTCGAATAAAATCCAGATCGCTTGAAAAAGAACATAATTGGATGCGAATGGGTCGCATGTACAGCATCATCAGGTTTTCTTCGGACGAACGGTTGGCTGGTGCGAATAATCCAGAAATTCGTTACGAGTGTGTTGCGCTCTCGAGACTCATGAACGTGGGATGATTTACGTATTGGTATAGTTTTCATGCTTTTAAATTTTCAAAGTGTACATTGTATATGCGATCGCAATTACACTCATTACAGTTAACAAGGTCCATTCAGCACTATGCAGATTACAGCATCTTCCATTTTAATCTAAACTAATTAAACTTAATTAAGACACAACAATATACTTATCGTTGAGATGGATATGGATACGAATGGACTATGGTCATGCATGGCACAATATATTTCGTAGATAGAGAGTGAGAGGGAGAGAAATGGAGAGAGATACACTCATGCTTCGAAGCCACCTACAATTTTGCCCCAAATAAATTCATTAGCCAAATAAATGCTAGCCTATTTAGCTTGTTTTGTTTGGTTTGATGGTGTGTTAATGTTTCCGACGAATATATTGAATAGTTCGTACATTTAAATGCATTCATTCATTCATCATAACTCATCATTAATGAATAGCACTCGAAACATTTTTGATAAAATGTGAAAGATACTTACTTTTCGGAATGGGTAAAATGCAAAACAACCCAATTTACACATCGGTGTGGTCACACCAATGGGAAAAGAGTGCTGAAAGCGCGTGCGAGCACGTTTCGCCCACAGAAATTATTTCGAAAATTTTCAACTCATGTCACACTGATCAAGAGCAATTTAATAAATTATCCAGCGAAATCATACCGAGTGGCTCTTCGTGTTAATTAGATCGAATGAGTGTGTCATCAGCTAGAATTGCTACTGTTTTCGACACATGAATAAATTATTACCACTGAAATCATCCTTTCATTTTGGACATACATTTTTTACGATGAAATAACAATGGCTCGGCCACGACCATTGACGAATTTGATTGATTCAAGCAGAAAATAGAAAAGCTATTTCTCTTCAATCAAATCAAAGAAAACCCCCATTTCTAATACTTACAATTGTGACAACGAGTGCGGTTTGTATGAGTTTCAATAAGAAGTCGTCGATATGATGGGTCAAAAAACCAATTTATTCCCTTGTGTTTCTTGATAGTGGCCATTTCATACGTTAATTGTTTCAGTTGTTTCTTCTTCTTGTTTTTTTTTTTCAGTTTAGGCACAGTTTTAAGCGAGGTTATTGCATTTAAAATGATTGACAAACAGCCGATGCCGCTGTGAATAATTCAATTGCATATTTAAAAAAAAAAAGAAATCGATAAACGAGATTCCGTTTTTGCCCATAAAATATGGAATTCATGTTCAGTTTTTTTTTAAATAGATATTTATCCCATTTAATTCTGAATATCGATTAGTTTACAGTAAATATCAACAGAAAAAGTGATGAGCAAATGCAAATTGTTGAAAATTAATTAAGTTGTTTTGAATAATTTGCGGTATGACATGCAATGCTTTGATCTATTTGTTTCCAGCTATGTTTGAATGGCATCCTTTTCATGATAAACCGTCAGGAAACTAAATAATTTTGGAAAAAGTTATCAAAGTGAATATGTAAATAATTGGCCATGCACTCGGTTAATTAAATTTAATAGCATTTTAAACTGGGACAAAATGCAATTCTAATGCACCAAAGTTTGGAATGTAATTAGCGAGTTCGGAGCAAGTGAAAGCAGCGAGTGAGTGAGTGAGTGAATCTAAATGTTGAATTTATCTCATGTTTTATATTTTTCCGCGAGAGCCTCGATACCGTGGTGCTATTACTACTACCCGACATAAAGTGAATATGAAACTATTGACTTTTAATTTAATCAACGTGCTCTTCATTCCCGTTCTAATTTGCATTTGGCTTTGTGGTTCTCGCACAGATACACACTTATACATACACAGTCGGCGATTCCAAAATTAGCCATATTAGCCATATATTAAAAGCTTGTTCCATGCTCTGCATTCATCCCATTCATACATAATAATATTTGGCATTAGTTTATTTGTTAAACAAAATTAAAACTGAAAAAAAAAATACTATCCAGCATTTCTTCGCAGCAGATGAATTTTGATGCGGGTGCAACTGTGCGCATTATTTTATGATGAGCATGTAGCGTTCGGAAGATGAATTATACAAGCAAAACCAACGATTTCAGTTAAATGTTATGCACTGACACATCATATTTTGTCAGTATGGTTCGAGGATTTTCCACACGTTATGACTTCAAGTCATTTATTCTCAATTAATGATATCTCCGACATTTTCATTTATTCGTTTTTCGCATCGCTTATGCATGATGATGTTGCAACGAGAAAAAAAGTGTAATCTCTCTCATAATTGGTTACAAGAGTAAAAAGAATTCCCTAAAATGTGCAAATATTTAGCATAAATGATATTCAGAAACGATTTTTCCACAGATGCAACATTTTAAATTGCATTTTTCACATTTTATCCAGCGGCAATGTAAGCAGAATTTGTGTTGTTTAATCAC
This sequence comes from Sitodiplosis mosellana, assembly GCF_009176505.1. Taxonomy (NCBI): domain Eukaryota; kingdom Metazoa; phylum Arthropoda; class Insecta; order Diptera; family Cecidomyiidae; genus Sitodiplosis; species Sitodiplosis mosellana. Next base: position 18,176,469 of record NW_022595244.1, on the reverse strand, counting down.
GATACAGCCGTAGGAGGGGTGAAATATTAATAATAAAAAAACTCTCTTTTGTTGCCTTCGTTATCCGCTTGATAAATGAACTTTTTTCGCTAAGGTTCGCAATTTTCCACTCGAATAAAACTTCGGAGACGAACAAAGAAAAAATACCAATATCCACAAATCTCTACAGGATAAGAGAGAAAAATTAATTCGCACCAGCAATTGACATTAAATACTAAATATCTTCATTTCGAAATGTCTCACAATTGAAACGAATGCAAACAGTTCCATTTTTCACAGATGAAAACTGCAACTGTCAAAGTTGTACGAATTGTGAAAAAATGCTGGGGGAGAGCGATAATTAGTGAACACTTTAATGACAAGGATTTTTTTTTTCCTCTGTACAATAACTTGTTTCGCACGAATTTACTGCAAAAATCATTAAAAAAGTGTCAACAATAAAATTATTCAGTTATAGAAGCGCGCCATGGCTTTAATATTAAAAGTTATTGCATAGATAAAAAGTGTGAACATTTTCAACATTTAAATTTTATTCGCTTTGTTTATTTCGTCGCGTTTGCTTCTTCATCGTTTTTTTTCTTCTGCAGCTGTATGTATGTCCTTATCGACGATAGTCAACAATGTAAAAATTGGACGACGATGTAGAAGCAAGGGCGAAAAAAAAATCTCTGCAGCAAAAGTTACCAAATAGAGAGAAAAATGCATCGCAAAAGAGACAATAACAATATTCATCTTTTCTTATTATAAATATAATTACGGCTGGAACATTGTCGATTTTAATTTTAATCCCAACTTAATGCTTTTCGCTACTGTTTCTTTCATTTTTATTCTTTCGCTTTCAAAATTTATTCTCTCACACAATATTCCAGAAGACTGTACCATCATCAACCGAGGACTCATTTCGAATGTATTATCCGACGGTTGCAGTTTAGAGTAGAGCAAACGAATGCAGTACGGTTTTTTGTTTCTGCTGTGAGTGTATCGCGCGCGCGAGTGTTGCCTAATTGTTCGGCTCGTTTTTTTTTTATGCACTCTTAACTCATAACGCGAACATCACCGACGTCAACTTAAGTGGTGTGTAAGTGAGAAGCAACAGTAGTCAAACTAGAGCCAATAGAGAGTCGGATCGGTAACGTCGTGAGAGCGTCATCATAACACGCGACCAAGAGAGCGACAAAATACGAATATAGCAAGACATCGGACTGTGTGTAAACGGTTTAGCAGCATAAATATAAATCAGCACTCAATAAAAGAAAAGAGAAGCATTCTCGTGCGGCGGCCACAGCAACGACGACGATAACAACGATTCGACACTGAAAAAGAAAGACTCGTCCGAGTGCAGTCTACAATTCTCGGGAGTAGAGACAGCACATGCAGATAGAACGATTTTATAAGCAAATAGAGGGCAGTTAAATATTATCAACAAAAGCGACTACATTATCCAGCACGCGGACGTGAAAAAAACGCAAACTTTTCACGTTCTGTTTTTTATATCGTGTGCAAACAAAAAAAAACGTTTTGGTTTTTATGGGTTTTTCGTTTATTTCATATTCCGTGTATCAGTCAACTCCTCTTCAGTTTTGTGCAAATTAAAACCGTTTTTTTTTGGTTCGTTTGTGAATTTTAATGTTATATGCAATATAATTACGCGGAGCAAGTGAAAAGAAACGGAAAAACTGGACTTATTCCGGGATGACAACACAATAAAAGAACCCACCAGGTACAAGCATTACCGAGAATAAATCAGATTTGTCGTTCCAAAGTGATACTGCGAAAAAGGGACACATTTCAAATAGCAACGGCAAAAAGTCCTTCTTCCATATATATATATATATATATATATATATATATATATATATATATTTACATCGTTTGGAAGGGAAAGAAACACAAACCGCATCTCTGCCGTCGAACCAAAATTCATACACTTCAAACGCAGATAACGAAAGAAAAAAAAAGTTTCACTCGAAATTGTAAAGTAATCATAAACATCATATAAAACAAACATCTTTTTTTCGGTAATTTTCGTCATTATTTTTTTTTTCCTACCAAAGAAATTCGGGAAAATCAAAAGGTGCATTTAAAACTTAGTTTGTGTGACATTTTTAATTTTCGTGTTGAGTCAGTTTTGTTGACATTCGTAAATGTAATTTGTATTGAGCCGATTTGCAATTGAGCATCGTATGCAAAAATCGGTCGGTTTTTATTTTGGACGGCAAAGCGTTGTAACATTGATTTTGTTTTGCCGTCGCACATAATTCGCTGTTTGCGACAATAAAACCGTCTCATTTGTGTGTTACGCAATTCAACCTATCAGAATCAGCTGGAGATTACGTGGTTTGTTTGAGTCTGAACTTCTAGTCTAAACATGAACGGCATTAATAACAGAAATCTGTTGGGATTTTTTTCAACCATTTTAATTGGTGAGTATTTATCATATATTTTTATCACAATTTACACATTTGAAACAACATATTCGATGATTTCGTCTCATTTTCTACTCAATCCATTTTGATTTTTAAGATTACTTCTATTTATTATTGTGGTAAACTTTACGATTGATTTTTAACTAAAATTCCCCAATTTCTGATGAATATATAGAATAGTGCGTCTTATAGATTAGTAAACGATTCAAGAGAATTCGATGTGAACGCGAGAGAATAGCGCGGAGTCTAATTTTATCGTGGTCGCTTCGTACAAATTCGAAGACGACGCTTGGCATCGTCGATGACACCAAATGAAACTGAAATAGATGATGAATTACACGCTATCTTTTGATACTGATTCGAGCCCATCTCGCAGACAAACAATAAAACTGTAATTGAATTGAATTGGTCGATACATATGTACAAGACAACGAGACTCATCAGTCAGTTTCACATGTAGCGCGCGATTGTTTATCACAGGGTGCCCAGTGCCACTCTAGCCGAACAAACTACTTTTACAAAATTCATAACGACTATATCAAAAATTCATAACAATATCTTGGAAAATGGACGAAGAAATTGAATTTTGAATTTAAAAGAAACGAAGGGAAAAAAAGAAGGAAAACACGATACATGATTCTAATTAGTTTCAATTTAAATACATCACATTCGACCAACAAGTTAGACGATTCCACTTTTCAACAACTTTTTATTAACTGTCACAAAAGTTTGAGACGAGACGATAAGCTTAGACATCACCCTAGTCGATGGCCTTAGATTACTCACGTATGATTTATGCGAATAGTCTACGCATTTAACAGCCTGTTTCTGTGGCAAACTGATTGTGTTTTTGTCAGATTGTTTATTTTGATTTTTTGTTATTTTTCTCTCTCTTCTCATCGAATGTTGCGATCAGCATTCCGAGAATTTCGACATCGTCTCTGTGTCACCTTATGAGTCAAATATTGTATCGAAAACATGAACTTCGGTTAAAAATATTTGACTACGACACACAGTGTACAAATATGTATGTGATTTTAACTGATTTATGCAGAGAGTTCCATTCAACTCTAGCTATTAATTATATTTTTGCGAATGGACGATTTGAAAACATAATTATCAACACTGTGTTTGATTTGCTCGAATTTTCCATAAATAAATTTATACCATTTTGTTTGAATAATAACGTAATTCGACACTCATCGCATGGTAATATCGAATTTGAATCAGGTCAATTACCATCCGACTGAAAACTTACTGTATCGTGCTATTATTTACGAGAAAAAAAACAGCAGTGCAAAAACTGTTGAACAGGTGTCAGTTTTATCAAATTGGATAAAACATTTGACAGCTCAACACAGTATACTCATGTTGTTGTCGGTATTTTCTTTTCTATTGCTGTGATTTATCGGTGCATTCTAACTGAATGAAAATTGTATCTGAAGGAACTTTGAAACTCAGCCAAATTTGTTTGCCCATTTCGATGGACTTTGGCCTGTTGGAACGTTATATTTAGCCAATCAACGTCAGATAAATGTTTTTCCAAGGTAATGGACGAGAGTTGTGAGATTCTTTTATTGTTCCCAATGCAAAAATCACTTACTTTTAAATAAAATCATGCGAGCAGAGTTCTCGACCAAATGTAATTTGCTGTAATTGACAGGTGATATTTAGATACATTAAACGTGTAAACGCCAAACCGAACCGAAAAACTCTCGATAAACTTTCCGTACAGCAGAGATAATAGTAGATAATAGATGCCGAAAAGTGGACAAGGAAGAATGGGGCATAAGCGATCAGAGTGAACTCCGAATTGAAGAAACAAATATACAGTAGCTAGTGAATGAGTATAGTTCAATGGGTTTTACTTGATTTCATAGACACATTGAAATAATGACATTATTTATTGTGCTGATATGCATCAGACAACAATACTGCCGAATGAGTGGGAACGAATATGACTCGTACACATGTATATAGTACATAGCTATCTGTATAATGGTTCTACAGGAACGCAGTTGTCTATTTCGATTGGATCTAATAAATCTCTCTCTCTCTCTCTCTCTCTCTCTCTCTCTCTGGGTATTTTTTTTGTCCATCGTCATTCATTCTATAAATGCCAATCGCATATAAATTGAAAAGATTGAAAAGTTATGGCACATTTAAGTGGCAAAGCGCATCATCATAATTCTCTTAGGGGATTATCGAATATTCAACAGGAATGTGTGCCGATACAATTCGCTCAGCGCATGTTTTCATGTTCGTGTTCCATTCATCAATAACACAATGTTTGGAACCGCAGCATCACAAAATATACACCAAATACAACTCTCAACAATGCCAACGGGAATGAATGTGCACAGTAAATCCTATCCAATTGATAGAGATTGTCGTAATTCATTTCGATTGTGATTTTGGACTTTCTGTACGCCCCGAAAAAAAAGAGCCAAACACGATGACTATTTTCCAAATCGTTTCGCGATCGAGTCGACAATAAATGGCAATAGACATAATAAAGATGGATTGCCGATTAAACAGTTCGACAGTTCGAGTTTCGTTGTTGAGCACACACACACACACACATAATACATCGGTCCATACAATAGCCGTATAACTATGGGATTATTTGACGGTGGCCAGAAATTTGCGATGTTGGCAAGTAAATAGCGATAAATTGTAATGGATAATTATGTGAAATGTCTGTAAGATGGTCTGAATGCTGTAGGAAACCGATTTCAGTTGGTTTGGTCTCTGATTACACTATATTGTACTAATTACACGTAAGCCTGCAAAGTAGCTATATCAATCGAATCTTTCTTATCAATTTCAACTCATTCAACTATGCATCGATGAAGCCCATTTAAATCTTCAGAAAAAAATATTTACATTTGCATTTTTTTCCTTCACTTTTTTGTGATGACAAATCAGACCATTTTTCTATAAGTAATTCAAATTAGTTGCGACTGATAAGCATTATGATGCGGCACAAAATCACGCGATGGATTCGTATCGTATGATTCGAGTCAGGATTTTCGACAAAGTCACGGCACATGACAGCATTTTCACATTGAACATTTGACGTGTCATACAAACCGAACAGATTAGACATGTTTCGACTGGACTATGTCAGTCGAAGTGTCATCTTAAATAAGCATTCATGCTTGTTGCAATAATACATTCAGTTTTTCTAGCATCCATGCGTTATATACATATTATTGAAACAGTGACAACATAGAAAACTATGCGAAATACTAATGCATCGCATTGATTTCAGTTTCATACACATTCTTGTATTAAGGTACTCTCGATATCGTTACTGGCCGCTTATCAATCAAAATTCTCACCATTAACCGCATTTGGAATTATCGATCGCGTTGTCATTTAATAGAGAACATATACGCCTTTCAAAAACGTGTTGTCTGAATAATTGATCGATCTGATTTAAATAAGTTCCAACTTTATTTTATTTATATCACGTTAAGCAATACGATTGCAGTTTTTCAATGCGTTCAAATAACTGAATCGATAATTTCATTTGTGGTATGCACACGAGTTCGATCCAAGATTATGTAACCGCACTTTTTTTTATCAACAACAGTCTGTGTCGACACTTGTTATATTTGCTGTTGTTCAGAACGAAATCAATCATATTATCGCTGAAACGGTCGTGTGATATGGAAAAAAAAGTAATTAACAGCTCATTAGCACATAGGACCTGATATGTGTGTATGTGTCTTTTTATTTTTTTTTTTATCAAAACACTTTATTTTTTCGCAATCCTTTTTCAAATGGAAATTAAATTTCATACATACAAAAGCCAAATCTTATCCCCAATTTTATAAATGTATTTGAAATGATGTTGATGTTGATAGTATATCAAAATCTCGCCATGCAAACGCATTCAAATGCTTAAAAGCCTAAATGAAATATGCACAATAATCCATCATTAAATGATGAGATAATGGAAGTGCATTTTTCAATCTGATTCACGTCAATTAATAATGATGCGCGTAATTCGAAGCGATGCGGGCAAATATCGACCATTATCATTAGCAACAAAATGCACAGTATTAATACATACGTATATGTTTTATCTCGTTCGTTGAATTTATCGATGTCGTATGATTTGTATAGTGTTTCAAATTAAAGTTCAAACTCATTTCAAACCTCCGCTCTTCTAATGAATTGGCGCTCGCGCCGCGAAGGACAATGCTTCAAAAGATGCATGATAAAAATGTATGCTTAATCTGATGATTACATTGTACGCAAATATAATAGCTGTAAATGGGCGCATGGTTTAACGGCCAACTAGCGGCACGAAAATTACAGTGCTCTCGGATTATAAATGCATGTACAGGGCATTTTTGGGTCGCTCGTGTAATTTATTTCCAAATACTATACCACAGATGCAAACACAATCAGTGGCAAGCAAATAAACAGGAAAAAAAATGTAATTAAGTTAAAATATTCCAATAGTGAAAATAACTACAAACCTCAAACCGAAGCACAAACACCAATGCTAATACCAATACCGTCAACAACCGAACATGTAATCAACGGACGGATTTAGCATGAGCTCAAACAATACTGCTGCATATTCCCAGTAATGACATACGCAACGCACAAGAAACCTCCGACAAAACTGCCCCCAGACCCTTGCCGACCATCGGTAGAAAAAAAAATTTGGTTTGACATTCGCTTCAACTATCGAATGCTTTCAATGTTTGTGAATGTGAACAGAACAGTCCAAATATTGAAACATGCCGTTTGCAATCGATGTTGTCACGCGAAAAAAGCTTATTATATTCGATCAAAAGTCAGAAATCGACAAAAATGAGAAAACCAATCAAAACCAACGTGCACCAAATATCATTTGCATTGTTTCGTATCTGAACTGTAAACAGACATTTCGAACCATTCGATTAATGGATATGGAGCGTAGCAAAATACTGCTACTGCGGCCACCAAGCATCTATATAATTACTGTGGTTTATCTATCATTTTGAACCGTACTTTTCCATTGCCGACGCGAGAAGGGTGAGTTTCGAAAAGCTACAAATTTTGTTTCGATTAGATGAACGATTAAGGGTATCGTTCAGATGTTTGCCCTAAATGTTCGCCTATTCTGTTTCCGCCAGCGTTACATTGTATTAAAATATGTACTAGATTCACGAATAGCCATACAGTGAACATTTGGTTAAAGAGTTGTGGTGCTGTTTGACAGCATCGACATTAAAACTAGTGGATGCATACGGCATCTAACACATATCCTAACTCTGGTATTGATTCGACAACATAATACAGTGAAAATGATTTCGATTCATACAACTTATATTTGGTTTTGCTCTTTTCACATATTCCAGGTCTATGTAATTATGTCAAAATGGAGACCTGTGATTTCAACGAACTCGTATCGTGTACACGTCCACTATCGGAGATTTCCGAATTTTCTGGCCTATCGTTTCTTTCGAAAAAATCGGATTTGGACAAACTTTGCCCGTAAGTATTTGACAAATATCAAGCAACAATATCAATCGTTTATAAATAAATCAAGTAGCACATTTCCACTGAAACAAATTTGAAAATGCTGTGCTTCACCGAATTCGAGAGCTCAATTTCGAATTCTGTACAATGTTTCATGCAAATATTTCTGCCCAGATCCGGCATAAAAAAGAACTCAAACGTTATTATTTATTAAAATGATTCACTCGATCAGAACTTGTTCAATTATTATTCGCTTAGGTTAAATCTAACTTGCGAATGCTGAAATGCAAACGCACAAAAAGTCCTCAAAAGAGCATTTTCTATAAATAAATTCGTGTTAATCTGTATTTATTTTGAGATTTCAAAACGACTCACCCGACACCTATTCAAACGTATACGCGCCAAACACACATTCTTCTGTATTGTATTTAGAGAAAAAGCAATTCAATATGTAATAGTCTTCCAAAAGTGTGTGTCTTTTTTCTTTTAAATCTCCCAAAAAGTTTTCAACAAATACATTGGATTTCATGTTCAGAGTTCCGAGTGAAAGTGAATATCATGCAGAAAAAAAAATCAAATACGAAAATCTTTTGTCGACTTTTCTTTCGTACAAATGCCCATTTCCATTCCGAAAATGTGCATTATTTGCAAACGAACACTGTAACACGATGTGAAATGACTTGGATAAAAGCGCAAAAGCACAAAAGCAGACGATATGATACGAAATGCTTGAGGCGCTTGTAATATGGATACATAAAAACGCATTTAAATAAATTAATGATGACATTCGGGCGGTAAAATTTATTCCACTTTGCTTGACTTTAACCGAATATTATTCTAAATCTTAATTAATAACAGCATAGAAAGTGAGCAGTGGAGGTGGTGGGCATGGATGCGTTCGTAAATGGGCATTGCTTTTAGCTTTTCTCAATTTATTTATTTGCTTGTGGCCGTGACGTGTGCAATGACGATTTTGCATTTCTTATGCTTTTCGCTTGAGCACTTCTCGGCTTGACTTATCTCTTAAATTACGTGTGAAAACAAATTTCGCATAGTTAACGCTTTTTCCGCTGCACATCAGATACACGACGTCTCATCTGCTCTCTTTCTCTCATGTACCCACACACACACACACACACACACACACACACACACACACACACATTCACATTCACCTTTATCCCTTGAACGGGTTTTATGATTTCAATTTATCCAGAGAGAGAGAGAGAGAGAGAGGCAGAACGCTTCGCTTCCCCCATTCAAAGAGTTGTGCGGAAAAAACGGAAACAAACATTTACGTTTACTGTTTACTTGTGGTAGATTTTAGCGGTTTCTAGTTTTGCATTGATGCTGAACAAACGCCAAATTATTATAATCTGTGCGGTTGCACACAGTTTAAGTGATTTCGGCACATCTACAAATCTTGCACATGGTGAAATGCGAACGAGTTTTTTGCAGCGTCGCATCAGCATCCCTGCCGTTAGTGTCTTTGAATTAGTGCCTTCATTAGATGCGAGAAGGGTAATCGCTCGGCAAAAGCGCAAATACCAAAAAACCAAAACAGACAAAACAACAACACATTTTATACGCTAATTAATTTATACGACTGCCGAGCATTTAATAAAGCACAATTCATGTGTGGATACTCAGTCTCCTTCTCTCTCACAACCTCCCCCCACCTCTTTCTCTCTCTAGCGTGTCTCTGTTTGTGTCTTTTGACGCAAATGGAAATTTATGGCTGTCGAGTATTTGCGTCCATGCGTTTGCTGTAATGCATTACAACATGTGGTTTGAGCGTTTCTCGCAATTAAGTGGAAATATTTATAAATGTGTCGTATCATTTGCTAAGGTTGCCCTCTATTTTTCGATATAAAGACCGAACGTACAATTCGGTGAGTCCATTGTTGGAGAATTTCAACCCTGTAGCGATAATAGACTAGAAAAAAATGTCTTTGATAATTATGTTAACATACAATTGTACACTTCATAACCATTTGTTATTATCCAAAATGAACTATACTCGAAACAAGCAAAAATAGATGGTTCACAATGTGCGACAAGAACAAATCCTTAATGTTGATTTGAATGGAAATGAAAAGAAACATCAAGTGCAACCAACATAAACACATCCTATATTGGATCTTATTGTATTAAAACCAAACTTTCTCATCTTTAATTTATATGCAGCGATTTACTGGCCGGATTAGAGTGTATCCAAAGTTATACGAGACGATGCATGAACCAGGAGCAACGGAACCATTTCAATCAGCTGTATCACGGTACGGGAGAAGTTATTCACGAGTTGTGTGACTCAGATTCAAAATATCAGGAAGGCACGTACGTATTTCTATTACAAAATTTTCGAATTAAGTCGCTAATTTGTCACAAAGATCAACCGTCTGATTAAACTTCCGGTGACCAATGGATATAGGATACGGTATTTATAAATCAAGGATTCATCAGCAAACGAGATATGGCTTATGGCTCCCCTTTTGAATACCATGCTTTGTTTGTGTGATGACTCTATTGATGATATTTTTGTCGTCAGGTAGAAGAAGAAGAAGAGTTGATTTTTTTCAGTAGCATTGCATGACTGTAGCCGGTCCTTCGAATCGATTGAGTTTTACCCAAACTCAATGCACTTTTATATGCATTACTCGTGTCTCTTGAACATAAAGAGTCAAATTTATTGGTCTATGTTTGTAAAAAAATTATAGTAAATTGTCTGATTATCTTTTAAATGGCGATTTATAGACATTCGAAGTTATTTCGTTGCTTGGCCAAACCAGACCAAATCATGTATCTAATGTGAACTATTTTCCGCCGTAGATTTCCTTAGACACGCGCCATGTTTATTGCACGTGCAAAATAAATACGAGGAATGTTCGAAGCATTATCAGGATACACTTGCGAAGCTGCCGGATCCATCGCCGAATGCCACTCACAAAGCGCTCGAAGAAGTTTGCTGGTATGTACAATACTTGATGCTCAAAAAATCATTTCGCCTGAAATGGTTTGAAACTCATTAAACATTAATTCATTGATTCTACCCGCCAATTTTCATTTCAGCTCTTTCCGCGAGTACATCTCATGCACAGAGCACATAGGTTAGTCAAAATCTGTTACAATTTATTTTTGTTATACATATTCGAATATATTTACATTCAATTCCACAATTTTACGATTTTTCACATCTGGTTTTATTACAATTTGCAGTGAAACACACTTGTGGCAAGGAGGCAGCACATTTTACGCGAAACATCCTCGATAGAATATCATTCTCGTTGATGCGGGTAAGTTGAAAATTGTTCGGTGTGTGTGTGTTTTTTTTTTTTTTTTTTCATGACCGAAAATTATGGCATTTGTTCTGAAAAGTTTAATATTTAATGAGACTTCAGCATATGGATAGAAAGAGAAAAAAAGAGAAAAAGAGTTTGCCGAAAACTAATTTACTGCAATGAAATTAAATGTATGGCTTGAATGCAATTATTTATTGATGTTGAAGTTGGTTTTTCCGGTGCGGAAATTCAATATGTAAATATTTTCCTTGCGATTGCTCTCCATGAAAAGAAGACGGCCGTCACTTTGGAAATGCTGCGATTACAATATAAATCTCTGGCAAACCGTTTTTGCTGTCGGAATATTTTCGAATTTGTCAACCGAAATTTGACCGACTTACGGCAATGGCAATGTGTCCAATGGTAAAAATGTCAAACGGTAAATGCGGTTTGTAATATTTTTCGTGAACATCCTTCAACGTTAAGTTGATGCATCTCTGTGATTCATCTGGATTTTTCCACACTTTTATCCGTATCATTTTCCGTTTTTTTTGCCGTTTGGAATTATGGTCGGTTGCAATGCAGATACTTGTTCGAGGCGCTTTAAAAAACGGCTTCAGGTGGATGCCACTCGATATAAAAACAATCTATAAATAATTAACTCTTTTCCAGGCCGGAATTGTATGTTCCGATTTTTCAAGCCTTTTTCATGGTCTATAAATATTGATATTGCAGAGAGCACTTACGTCACCATTTTTTGTGTTTGAAAAACGGTTGTGTTGCCATTTCAGCGTGCAAATCGTTATTAAAATATTGTTTCGCTTACAATTGATAAAATTTGTTTCGGAAAAGTTGTTTTTTTTTGCGGTCCCTTTCCACGTGCTGTTTCTCTGTTTTGTATGCCCGTTTTCATTATATTTAATTGGTTTTCTGCTTTTCTTCTTTTACAGTTACATTGTGAAAAATTTAAGCCGAAGCCGGGAAAATGCGGTGAACCGTACTACTCTCATTCGTCAACCATTCACTCGACCACAGCTGCATTGCTGTTTTTCGTAACGACCATATCAAATATTTACCCAATACTCAAATTCATTCCAGCGGTATTCTAACGGAACGGAACACACGACCAAAAAAAAAAAAATTGTGAGATTGTCCGGTCACAAGCAAAGCAAAGATTCTTCATCAGTCTAGTGTAAAATTCAGGATTTAGTTAGTCGTATTGAATTGTTTATTTATAAATAGTTGCATAGATACAGTTAAATACACACGTTGCAGTGTTGGTGAGTGTTAAAGGAATGGTTCATGCCATTTGCAATACCGTCGATTGTACTGTGACTCAATTTGTTGTCCAGCTTCGAAATTTCTTTTAGTGCATACAAAAATAGACGTTGCTTCTTTGAGATTAATGCATTTCCGGTGAACATTATCCGTACAAGGATGATCAAAATGTCAACGTTTATTCGACTTAAATGAAATGTATTTCTTCTGTGACTAATCAACGGAATTTAAAATGTACGGTCAACAGTGACAGAAAATGGGCTATTACGCATGGAATTGCTTATTCGTAGATATTTCAATCAGAGAAAAAAAAACATGAAGAAAAATGTTTGACAGTTGAACGTGAATAAATTCAATTAGATTTTTCGAGCTCCTGTTCGAAACTGAGCTCAGAATGTGAGAGAAATTACACACATCATGTTTACATATCATCGCATATAATAATTTATAAAACTATTATATTATAATCTACTGCATATGCATATTTAAATGTAAGATCTGCCATTTGATCTTTAAATATTAAATGTATCCAAATATGAATAGAAATGTCACGCTAATGGATGATATGATATCAATTGTAATTACTTCAAATTAAATATTTAAAAATATTACTATAACTGATGCATTTTGTTTAAAGTTGTCATCACTAATAGCGATTCCTTGTAAAATGTATCGCATTCGTTATCAATGTCGTTAATTTGTTATCTTCATTGAAAATCATTCGTTTTTTTTCTTCTCATTCGAATATTATTCGATCAATTGTATTAAGTTAAAAACATACGCAATCGAAAATAAAGCAAAGGCCAAAGGCCAATATACAATTCTAACGTGTTTAGCATTTCAAAGAAAGGAGCATAAACGTAACACAAATCTCTGGAGGTAAGTAGAAATGTCTACAAACTAAAACAAGAAATATATGCAGACAATCACATTTTTCGAATTCTACATCAGAATATGCTTCACGTTGATTGCTTTTTAACGCTTAAATGATTACATTGTAAACAATGAAATTTGATTTTTATCATTTTATCAATCAATCATCGTCTCCGCTATGAACGCTTTTCGCTATTTCAGGCGCCGTCACCAGAGTATTGTTCAACATACACACTTTTACCTCTGTATAGGTACAAACGAACGAAAAATTTGCCCAAAATATGAACACAAAACAAATGATGATAAAGTGATGTTATTCGTGTCAAGTGACAATCATGCAAGTGTCATCGCATATTCATGTGTATTTAACCCCCTAGCCGCTGCTGTTGCTGCATTTACATAAACATATTTGCCCAACAATCGACGGATCTGTTTATTTTTCTCCCATTTTCGTATTGATGTTGATAGAATAACAAACAACAAACTATACTATTGTCATTATCATCGTCAACATAACAAACGTCGCACACACGATTACACCCGCACTCTCTGCACATTGTCAACACATTTTACACCTTTTTGCCCCCCCGAGTGATGAAAGATCTGAATGGGCACAGAATATTTGTGAAAACAATACTTGATAATTGAGCAGTTTCAATAAATAATGGGTAGCGGATGAAATTATTTGAGATAAATCACGATAACTCGAAATCAAACACTTACAGCAAAACAAACTTTGTCTTTCTTTCCGCTGTTCATGATGAAAAAAAAATTGTAAATAGCATGAGCGTTTACACAAAAGTTTCAAACCAACTAACGATTCACTCGAAATGCAAACAACAATTCATTGATTTTGTATTCTATTCTTTCATATCGAAAGTATTTGAATCGAGATTAGCACCTGCATAGAAAATCTGACTTGACTAAATATGTCTGTTACTTTCGTTTTGAATGCTCTCACTTTATTTTGAAAAAAATATTTGTTTGCTCAACACTTGATGGAATATTTGTCATTTTTAACATGAATTAAACTTTTTTCTCTGAAAATATAGTGTAGTTTAATAAACGATTAGAAAATTGAAGATTTGTTCGTTGAAACTCAAGAAGAAAATATTTTCATTTAAAAAAATTTAACAAAAAAACTATAATCTTTATAATGAAACAATATCGATTAAAAATTTTTACCAATGGTTTGGACATGTGAACTGAATGCAGCTGATTGTACTGATGCTTGAGCTTGAGTTGCTTTTACTTATATGGTCAGTATTCAGGGCAAACTCCAGGCTTTACTGTATGTTTATTATATTATTTCTCTCAATTTCACCAGCAATCTTCTCCGCATTCATCAATGTTTGTGCCTTTGTGTCACCAGGAGTAGTTTCGGGCGTTTTAAAATAAAAATGAAAGCATACTTGATATACTTACAGCGTGACTAAATTGCGAAAAAAAAACAGCATCAGCAATTTTCAATTTTTAATCCATACACAATACCTTTGTAATTTCCAACTGATTTCAATGAATGTGCTGGCATGCTGCCGGCTCCAATATAATGATAACTAATTCCAGTCATAAAATCAGTGTGACAATCATAAAATTTGTATGACATATTCGAGAACGAAATTAAATGAAATCTCAGAAGTTAAAATTGATCCGTTGAGTGCCAATTTGCAAACATTTAAATGATTCAATTCTTTCAAGTGGAACTATTTGCATGCGAATGAGCGGTATTTTAATTTGCACCTTTCGCATGGGTCCTGTATTCGCCTAACAGACAAGCATTAAACTTGGGTTGCTTTGAAATATTGTTATTGTTTTTGTTTCTGCTGCCTACATTTACATAAAAATATTCCCCCAACAATTGATCAATCGATGGATTTGTTTATCCATCTTCCATTGACGTTGAATATAAAATAACAAACAAAAAAATTGTACTATTGTCATTACCACCGTTAACATAACAAACATAGCACACACGATTGCACCCGCGCTCCATCCACATTGTCAACACATTTTTCACCTTTTTGCCCCCGAGTGAGTTTCCCCGAAATAACTGAATGGGCATACAGTGATGTGTACACAATATGAGTACAATGGCTGTAAAAATGGGCACTTTCGATAATATCTCCTGATGGTTAATGGATGGAATTATTCGATGTAAATCGCTTTAACTCGAATTAATCGAATATTTTTCGAACAAAAACCAATCAGATGGAAAAATAAAACAATATTTTCATCGCATTTCATGGCCATTTGAGAGGGTATTATTTTCCGCAATCGAAATTGAAACCATTTTATTCGGTATGTTTGTTTCCTATTCATTCAATGTATAAATGTTTATCCACATATTGTTCGTTTGATGGTTGGACTGTGCTTTCGAAATGGATTTTATGTAGAGTGTGTTGATTGTGAAAAAAAATATGTTTCCAATGCGAAAATGTTTTTTTTTTTCTTGTTGAAGCATTTAATAACGATAAATTACTTTGGTTTTAATTTTATTTTTGGCTATGTCATGAAACGATGACACGTATACGACCAAAGATAATATAATACTTAAAACACTAATCGCGTCATCCTTTGAGAAGTTGGTGTAAATTCCTATGCAAAGTAATGGAGAATGAGTTGTGGAATGCACGAAGTGTGCAAAGAGAACAAGCAACTAAAACACTGATAGTCAAGAAAATATCCACATCATTACAATCACGATCCCTCGTGGTTGGCGTAGCCGAACACATAACACAGGTAATAACAAGCGATCATCATTATGAATGAGGTAAGACACCAGACAAAGACAGCAAGAAAAACAAACAAAGATGACGAAAAACACACTAATACTCACACATGCAACTCAACCATTGTAATAAAAAGAATATATCATGGACAGCATTGGAGAATACAGAAACAATAAAAAAAAGAAGTTATACAATCTGAGCACACACATCTCTGTTGTTTGTATTGAATATGGTTGATTTGAAGTTATGAAAAAAAAATAAAAAAAAGCAACAACAAAAATATGCAATGTGTGTTCAAGTAGTTTGAGCGCGAGGTGAGATGAATGTGTGTCGGTTATGTGTGTATGTGTTCGCGTAAAGAAACTCAAGACCAGTTTTTTTTTATTTCTCATTCCCATGCTCAGCTAATGCTAACGAGAGCACACAAGAGACTCAGTCATTTTCGTTCAGTATTTGTGTGCGTTCCGTTGCAGTGTGATGACTTGTAGCTGTTGTTCATATTTTTTTTGTGGCTGGAGCTAGTTGTGTGTTTATTCGAAAAAGCGATGACTGAATAGAGAGAGCGAAAGAGAGAGAGAAAGAGTCTAAATCGACTGTGTAGAACAAACAATTGCAAATAACGTTGTGTCGAATATTTAACTCGTTCTGATGGATTCACGTATTCGATTCGATTGGCAGCATTTCCATTGTCATTCCACATAATTTGCATATTCCTTTGTGTAGTTTTCAGCTCGCTGAAACAATTCCTGTGGTCACCGAAATAAAATTCAATTAACCACTGCAAAATTGGTTGTGTTTTTAATTTTCGATTCGATTTGAACTGTGAACAAAAAAAGACAAAAGCATATTGAATTTTTGTGGTCCAGCCACGGGGTATATGTCAATTGATGTGTGTTGTTGTTGTTGTTGTTGTTATTGTGAGTTGAAAAAAAAATCAAATTTATTTATTTTCCCCGAATGCTGAAAACAATAAACAAGGTGTGTGTACCAATTTGCTGTTTATTAATATCATAGGGATACGTGTGTGCGTGTAAAAACAGCTTTTCAATTCGACCATTTGTTTTAACATTCAATCAATATTCCGAATAAAATGTTATCCCATAACCAAATTTGGTGGAATTGATCAAGGATACTGAAAAACAAACCAATGGCCAAATGACGACCAACACCGATCGACCCATTCAAGCGTCCAACAAACATATCAATTGCTCTACATAATTTCGTATGATATTTCGTAGGTGTGACAAGTAATTCTGTGTTTCTTTGACGACCGCCACAAGGCGATTTTACAAAGTCAAAATCGTGCTACCTTCGACGAGAAGTTTGGCTTTTGGAATTGGTCAATTTCCTCAACTTTTTTTCTCGTGCTGGCATCTGCAATTGGTGAAGAAAAAGGTGATTTTGTCGTGCTGGCAATTTTTTGTGCGTGTAAACTGGAGACGAAAGTTTTTCGTAGCTGAAATACAGTGTGGATAAAAAGCGAAAGTGAAACACGCGACGATTGAGACGAGAGTAAAAAAGAGTTCAATTGAAACAAAAAAAAGTTACCGTAATAATTGAAAGTGTGTGTTCAATTTGGTAATGTTACGTTCCAAGTTGTTTAAGCGACGATTTTTTTTTCATTTCTTCGTCGCTTCTGCTTGTATGAGTTTTCGTAATTCACAGTTGGTTGTTTCTCTTCGTTGGTGTTTACGGTACGAGTAATTCATCATTAGACGTTGAATGCTTCACGCTGTTGCGTTTAGTGTGCGTTGATCGAGCCAATCGTTTTTTTTTCTTCTTATATGGCAATGGCACCCGTTCCCATAAATAAACATCGACGGAGCACAAGAAACAAGAGAAAAAAATGTCTTGATGCCATTTTTAAACAGAAAAGAAGAATGAAATTAATATTGCTATAAATTTTGAGGTAAACTTGTTACCACAAATGGTAAATTAAACCAACGGGCGTTCAATCTCCTCCAGTTATCCTCAGCGACGCACGTCACCAGTTGATCGGCTGGTATACAGCACATTTCACCATTTGCTACTTCGGTCATGCGAATCAAAGCAAACTGTGGCTCGTGTGTACGGTTTACCAGTTACAACGTGTGCGCGAAGCGGTCGAATTCTTGCGAAGTGAATTGTCGTCTTAGTTCGCGCCTTATGTACACACGTCGTACTCACACTATACTCGCATCAACGAATATATGACCGAAGTCGCAACTGGTGAAATATGCTGTGTACCAGCCGAAATTTTGGTAACGTGCATCGCTGAGTCGTAATGTTTTCTCTTTCCGTTTCGTTGAAATGACGCAAAGAAAAAACAATACACGGCGAATGCGTGCATATGTGTTATTAAATACGCCAAACCGTGCAAAATAATACGGTTCACGTTTACGTTAATTTAATTCATTTGGAGCGGCATTGCAAAAAGTCAGTTTCTTTTTCTCGCATCGAAATTCGCAACAACATCGGTGAACCATTGCGTGTGCATAATGAACTTTGATTGCATTTGACCAACTCAAGCGTTGAATTACAAATGCACAGTTATAAGCAGATCCAGATCCAGATTAAATCCAACTAAATTGTCTCAGTTGGTCAAATAACAGTTTCCGTTTCGATTCGTTTGCAATACTCTTTACTTGTTTTTTCTTCTCCTTAAATCTTTAACTTACAGCAAGCGGATAGTTCAACTATGAAATTCAAGATGAATCGAATTGACTTTATCACCTGCCGTTTCATGCCGACGTCAATTAGCTATCAAATTCGACGTAATACTTGTGTGACACCTCAGCATGACATCATATTCTGTTGCACATTATTTAATTCAAATTCTATATTTACCACTTTGCACCAACGAACCAACCAATAAACCAACGCACTGGCTACATGGCTCAAATGCATATAGATATAACATTCTATAGCATAGAAATCGTTCATGAACTCTGCATCGACAGCATTCCGTATTCCATGGCAGTGCAATAATGGTTATTAGATGCCCAAATCGGATAGTATTTCACTTTATGAATTGTATTCTGCTCGCCACGCTTCTATTGCAGCCCATTTTGCCATTTTCAATGGGCAAACGACGTCATTCAAAATATTTGCATAAATCGATAGTGCATGGCTATTCAAAACATCTGAACAATACAATTTCACTTGCTTTCATTCCACATTCATTATCCGTAATGAATTCCAAATATGTTGAAAAAAGAAACAAACTAATTGATAGTTATGCTGTCCAAATATTTATAATTTTGATAATTTTGAATGCTATTTTATTGGCTTAAAAAAAGAAACCTCGGAAATTTAGCGTTTTTTCCTTTAAACAAAATTAAAATAGACCAAACCATTCTTATCCATTTAGTCGACATTTCCGACAAACTTGCCAGATTATTTAATCAAAATGTTTTGTGTTTTTGTCCTTTATTTCTTTTGCAGTCAAGAGAAGTTTTCGTTAAAGCAGCATTACTTCGGGCCATTTTGAATTGAAAACATCACCTAGTCGGGCAATATAATATAACAAAAAATGCCGAGAAAACTGTTGAAATTCTTAATTATATTTGACAATCCGTCGTTGCTTTTTTTCCCTGGACAATTTCTTTCGGGCCGTGTATTGCTTGAGCTGCAAGACGATACACCAGCACTTGGATTGCATTTCCACGTCATTGGAGAGGGAGTCGTTCGTGCAAAGTCCGCACGCCAAGAAAGAACCTATGACAAGGAAAGTTACATAGATTTTCGCATGAGGCTACTAGGTGACCCTGACCAAGGACCATCAGTCCTTTCTCCAGGAATTCATAGTTTCCCGTTTAAATTGGGCCTTCCACTGGGCTTGCCGTCGACATTTCTGGGAAGATATGGGTGGATTCAATACTATTGCAAGGCAGCATTGCGTGAACCATCTGGTCTCATTCATAAAAACCATCAAGTTTTTATCGTCATGAATCCGATCGATCTGAATTTGGAGCAACCGGTTTTAGCCGTAAGAATGAATAACTTACTGACCTTTCCGAATTGAAAGAATGAATGGAATTCATTTAATATTCATAAGTTTCCATTTTCGATTTCACTTGCATTTTTTGTTCGTGTGTTTTGATTTGTAGAAACCATTCAAATGTGACGTTGAGCATCGCGTCGGTGTGTCTTGCGTTGGCGGTGGTGTTATTAAATGCAGTGTCACACTCGACCGTGGCGGATTCGTACCAGGCGAGAGCATATTGGTGTCAGCATTTGTGTCGAACAAAAGTAAAATTACAATAAAAAGTACAAAAGCGGCGCTAACCGAAACGATAGAGTATTTAGCACGAGGGAAAATTGTGCAGGTGGAAAAGCGTGAATTGGCTGTTATTGCACGTGGCAAGATCAGAGCTGGTATGGCTGATAAATGGCAAAACGAAAGCATCTATGTGCCTCCACTTCCTCCAACCAATTTGGAAGGATGCCATTTAATATCGATCAAATACGACATTTTCGTAAGTGTGCTCTATATATAAAAAAAAACGCTGTGACCTTGAATAATACAGTTTTTTTTTCATTCGTAGTTTATCATTGAGCCCAAATCGATGGAAAAAGAAATTAAAATTCAGCTACCAATCACAATTGGCACCTATCCGTTTAGAAATAGTAGCACAGATATTTCAAACACATGGCCCGAGTCAATATTAAAACCTGACACCCACTATCCGTCAACGCTACCAATATTCCGTCCATTCGAGAATTAAAAAATTAAGTTGTATTTGAATGGTTTGGAGCGAAAATGTAATACAAAAAAGTTGAGTGGAAAAATGTCAATGATGAATGAGCGGAAAAGGGATAGCTATATAGTAAACTGTATATTAAACTATAGTGAACTATATAGCTATCCCTTTTAATTTGACATTTTTCCGCTCAACTTTTCTGTATTACATTTTCGCTCCAAACCATTCATTTCATATATGTATACAATTCGAATGGTTCAGAATTTGAACGAAAAGGCAATAGTTACTAAGATTCTATGCGATATATATCTATAGGTGAGATTGAGAGTAGTGTATGTTTCACTGACTTTGTTATGAAAGAGACGAGTAAGTTTCTTTCGACTCAAAAATGGTTAAAGGCGAGTATGTTCATTTTTGGCGGGTCGTCACGGTTTTTTGCGGTTTTCGTGGAACTGATAAGAAATAAGAGATAACTGTCTTCAGCTAAGTTATAGAGGACCTCGAGTACTACAACTTTAAAGTACCGAAGACACCATGTTGTTATCTCTTATCAGTTGCGCGAAAACCGTGAAAATCGCAGAGGCTAGACGGTACGCCAACATACTCTACTTTAACGCCAACAGAATCATCAAAAAACATACTCGCCTTTTCAAAAATATAAATCGAAGAAAAAACATACTCCACTCTCAATCTCACCCATAGATATATTCAAATGCTTGTAGTTCGCTTACGTAGAAGCAGATGTTTTAATGATTTTAGCTGAAAAAGTGCCTTCAAAAGTGTCACTGCCAGCTTTTTTATGAAGAAATTTCTCTTCAATTCAATTGACTAGTTTGTATATAATCATGTTTGAACTCTTCCAAAGAGTGAGTCAATACAAATTAATGAATACTTACATTTTTGCCATAAGGATGCAGCGGCGTATTGTCAATTTGCTAATATAATAATAATGAAATGATTGATTCAAAAATAAAAAAAAATTCAGTATTTTAAAGCAATTGTGTTTTATTGAAGATTAGTTATTGGGTTAATGTAAGTGTAGCAAATGATTTCGTGACAAAATATTTTCTTTTTTTTAATTATTTGATCTTTCAGTGAGAAATAAACGATTAATAACATCCAACGTTCGGTTACGCTGGATTCAATACCGACATTGTTATAACGTAAAATGCGAAAAATATGAGATTTGTTCATGTGGTCTATCCTTTGAGGCTGGTCATACCGGCTCTCATGATTTCATCGACAAGAAGCAGGTTGCTGGCAATGACGGAGCAGGAGTTGAGGATTTGCTTTTTGACAATGTAATTGTCGTACACTCCCAAGTCGGTTGGTTTGGCCGCTTCGCCGGTTGTAATGTCCAAACCGATTGGATCGGGACTCAATCGGTCTTCTTCTTGCAATTTAACGATTGTGTCTTGCACATCGTAGCCGGAGTTAACGGCCAAGGTGTTTGGAATCACCAACAATGATGCTGCATAAGCCTGAATGCCAAGACGAACCTTTCCTTTGACGGTGTCTTTGTAAACCATCAATTGGTTGTAAGCACGAACTTCAAAGGCTCCAGCGCCTGGAATCAAACATTTATCTTCAATGGCATTGTTGATAGCACGCAAACCATCACGGATTGCATCCTTGACTTGCATGATTGTATGGCGATTCTGGCCCTTGATCAAAATGGTCACCGACTGTGGGTGTTTCACATTCTCGACAAAAGTGTATTTGTTCTCGCCCAAAACGTGTTCGTACACGGAACCAGCGAAACCAAGGTGTGATTCATCCATGTCATCGAACGAATTCAATGCGATTCCACCGCAGGCCAAGGTTAAACGTTCCATGTTACGACGCTTAGCACGACGCAATGCCATAATACCTTCCTTGGCCAACAAGTCCAATGAGAATGGGTCGATACCTTTTTGGTTGATCACCACAAACGATTTGTCAGTGCCATCGCACACTTTTTTCTTCAGCTCGATAATTTTCTTCACACGCTGATCGATAAAGTCACGTTCGGCTGTCAAGAATTTCTCACGTTCTTCGGCGGTTTTGTAGAACAATCCCGATGTTACTTCGGATTTTTCATATTCCAATGAAACGTTGCACGTTAAAATGTAGGCATTCTCAAGTGATTTCGGCATGTCCGGATGACGGGAACCATGATCCAAAACAATACCGCGCACCAATTGAGTTTCCGTCGAAAATTTATGTTGCATTTCCATAATTTCGACCATGTGCAAATCGATTGCCTTTCCATTCTGGTAGATCGACAAGAGTGCATCAACACAAACTTCGGACAAAACATCGGTCAACGCTGAATGAACCTTTGTGCGCAACGATGTTCTGGCAATATCGATAAGACTTTCCTTTGTTGCCTGCAATTTTAAGGCGAAAAAAAAAACAATATAATTTCTTTCTGTCTCGGAAAATGTTGTGCATTTAAATTGTACCTCAATTGGAATTTTCATTGTGTCCAAAATCTCCAAAGCTTTGTTTCTGCCCAAATCGAAACCATCGGTCAAAATACGTGGATGAACACCTTCGGTCAACAAAATATCGGCCTGTTTCAACAGTTCACCGATGAGCAAAACTGTTGATGTGGTACCATCACCGGTCATATCATCTTGTGCAGTCGATGCACGAGCAATGAGCGAAGCGGTCGGGTGTTGAATTTGCATTTCATGAAGCAAAACATTACCATCCTTGGTGATTTTAATGTCACCAGCTCCAGAAACCAACCTGGAAATTGATACAATTATAACTTTTATTCTTAACAAAAATCTCTCTTCAGAACCATGAGTCATCGGCGTTTTTACGGTGGATTTTTTAGGTTAGAAAACATATGTTTTTTAAATTTAGTCAAGTTAAACTGAATTTGCACAATTTATGCACAAAACATACTTTTTGCAAGAGCTTATGTCGTAAATGATTCAAATGTTGAGTGATTGTCATGAAAAAAAAACTATGATTTGTGTGTACACTCGTGACTCCGATCGATCGTAGTAACTTACATTTTCATTGTGCCTTTTGGTCCCAGATTGGTTTTCATCACTTCTTGCAAACCTTTGGATGCCGAAATGTTGATGGCCAATGCTTGAGCTGCACGGGCTGTTTCCGCTTTCGGGTTTAATAAACTAATTGACGACATTTTTGCGATTTAATTTAAAAAAATTGTCTACTTTCAGCAATGAACCAACAGTGGATACGAATATTCGAGATGCAGCACGCGACTTTGTGGGTTGAACAGAAATTCTGACAATTTGAGCGCCGACAACAGTGTGAAGTTGGTTGTGTGCGCCTGTCAATCTGTACAAGGGTTCAATAATTTGAATACGGTAACACGATGTTTATGCTACTTCGAATAGAAATGGAATATGATTTGTCAATAACT
This sequence comes from Sitodiplosis mosellana, assembly GCF_009176505.1. NCBI lineage: Eukaryota > Metazoa > Arthropoda > Insecta > Diptera > Cecidomyiidae > Sitodiplosis > Sitodiplosis mosellana. The sequence continues at coordinate 18,152,334 of NW_022595244.1, read as the reverse complement.
TTGATTAGTTCGGTATAAAACAAATAAAATGTTGATAGTAAAATCTAAAAACCAATACATTTTACAACTTTGGCTAAAATATTTCAATAGATGTTTTTTTCTTCTCTCACCTAAAAACATTCAGCTCATTCATAAAAGTATCCTAGAGTGAATTTGTAGTACTTGAATGACTTTTGACAGCTATTCTGACTCTTTCTACCGTAGGCACTTATATTTTCATGTTTGTACATGAATAAATTCGTGCACGTTCAAAGCATCACACGTAATATTATCGTCAATTGTACCAAAGTCTTTATTTATACATATTTTTTCGAAAGTATTGTGGAAAATCGTTTAAATATGCCGAGACAGTTTAAACGGAATAATGTTTGGAGCAAAAAATATCAGGGAAGACAATATGATGGTGAGTTAAATAAATAATGTGTGGTAATCCTTTGTTTCGGATATTGTGCGCCATTTTGGCTGTCACACGCCTGTTGTCTAGAAAACGACTTTCACATTTCATTTTTTTTTCGAAAATCCAACATTTAAAACTTCAATCGAAATGCCATAATGTTTTCATTGAACTTATTTGGAATTTGTGAAAGAAATGTTTTTCTATTTACGTATAGAAAAAACAAACCGAAGAAAGGTACTTGATCCGTAATCACTTTTCAAAAGCTAAAGGTCATTAATGTGACGTAAATGGAATGATGATTTCATAATTCTCCTATAAATGTGGCAATTCTCAACATTTGTTCCGAATATTTTTTCATTGCAATACATTGATATTCTTTGTAAATGATCTACCTGAAAAAAAAATCGCAGACACGTAGAGTAAGACGAGTCTACGAGTCTACGAAATATGAACAAAATTGCTGTGTAGGTTTATTTATAGGAAACATCTTTCTTTACAGATAAGATGTTTCAGTCCAATGTGAACCACATTTCATCAACAAGCAGAAAAAAGCTTGTTGATATACATTATAATAATATATAAACACAGACGATATACTGTCTTGATGCGATTTTTAACGCAGCTGTGTTTCCTTCATTATACTTCTTTTGTTCATAATTCATTCATTTTATTTTCACATTTCTTTCACTCTAGAACATGACGACCGTGACCGTAACCCGTCGGATATCACAATTCGAAAGCCAAACAAAGGTGGAAATCGTCGTGTCAGTTTCAAGACAGGGGTTGTTGCTGCGAGCAAACTGAACCTAAAAAGGGGCAATATTGAGCAGGGAATCCGTGCCCAACTCGAAGAAGATGATGAACGAATGGTTGACTTCGATCCAAGCAAAGCAAGCACATTCCGTCGACGCAACTCTCCGATTCCAGGATCAGCTCGCAATAAAACGAAGGGGCTCGTTGAAAATGGTTCGGGATGGTTTCAAGTGACCGTAAGTAAAACGAGAAGAGTCTTCTTATTTTCAAATTATGGTTTTTTCCATTCAAATCCTCTATTTGCACCAATAGATTCCACACGGCAACAAATATGATAAAGATTTCGTTTTAAAGTCGTTGCTCAACGCCATTTCGCCAGAGATATTCATACCGCATTATTGGAATGTTGAAACACAGTCTGTATCGTTCTACATTGACGATTTCAAGATGGCCAAAATTTTGGCAAACGTTGATAGAACCATCGAAATGCCAAATGGCTTCAAATTGATTGTAAAAGTACGCAATGGAATTCCACCGGTCAAGCTGGATGCAAACACACGCGACCGCATGAAATTGGCGATGGCAAAACGTTATAATGCTGCAACCAAAGCCCTAGATTTAACACAATTCCATTTGGATGTCGATTTACGTGACATTTACTGTGGCTTGTCACGGGCACCGATTTTTGCAGCAGCCTCCGACATCATCACAGAGAATATTTCCGACTTGGAGGCTCTAAATTTGGACGGAAACAAAATCTACACATTGGAAATGTTCAGAAATTTGATGAACAAATTGCCGAACCTGAAAATTTTATACCTGTCAAACAACAAGGTACGTTATATTGGCCTGAAGTTGGCTAGCACTATTCAAGAATGCATAATAATTGAATATTTCTTGGTCTCTCTGTACTTCAATCACATAGATTCAGTCGGCAAATACTTTGGAACCATTGAAGAACTCAAACATCATCGACCTCGTACTGAAAGGAAATCCCATTTGCGATCGTTTGCGCGACGAAAATGTCTACAAAAGGTACACTTTAAATAAATTTCCAACACTAATGCCAAATGTATTTTACTCTTATTTCTTTCAAGCCTACGGTTAAATTAGCCATCATTCATAGTGTTTAAGAATTGATACATATTTCTTTACATCTTTGATGAAGGGATTCATTGCTTTGCCAATATATTGGTGTTAAATCTTTACAGTCGAGTTCATTGTGTAACGAGATGAATACATTTCACTCGATTTAAGGTGCTGAAAACGTAACATCGCTCTAAATTGCCATGGAAAACATGATAAAAAGGATGAATCGAATCATTGTTGTCGATAGTTGATTTGATTTTGGTCGGGTGTTCATGTAAACAGAAAAAATGTATTGAATATTATGATAATATGAGATGAGACATTCATTTAAAAAAAACGCAAAGAATTCAGCGAAATAAAATCAAAACAAACAAAACGTCTGAAGCAAAAAGAAAAAAGTTGCTGAAAAAATATCATTTAAATAAAAAAAAATCAAAAGTACATGCAGTGTTGAGGTTTGATAACATAAAAAGTTGAGTCATCATGAAAATATGTGTTTAATCGTTACGAATGGTGATTGGTGTGTTTGAATCATCATGTGATCGTGTTCCCATTCATTCGACTTCGGGAGTACGGATGGAAACTGATTCATGAAAAATTGATAGCGAACCTGCAATTATCAAAGTATTTTGAACGAAAAAACAAATGTAAAAATTGTTTAACACATGCAAAAAAAACATCTACCTCTCGTTGACAGAACTGAGTGAGAAACCAATTTACTATCGAACGACTGGTTGCAATATATGTCAAAGAGACAATTTGACAGTGGCCAATGAATTTTTCTAGTTTGAAGTAATTTTGGTGCATCAAATCGTTCGGAAATGACCTAGCAATTGTTAATTTCATCGACATGAAGTAAACAGAAACGATCCGTATGATATGAGTCAGGTCATTAGACGACGGAACAAAAAAAAAACAGTCAAAGGAAGGCAAATTTGCTGAGTAAGCAATTGCCAGACTGATTACAACTACGACGACTACGACGAATTCTGTCAAAGAATTTGCTTATGAATTGAAATTGTTGATTTCGCTTCGATTGATCAAAACACATCCATCAACACATTTGTTAAAACTGATGATTTATTCGAACTGTCACATCAAATTGTGTAATGTTATCATTCGTCGAATGCTTATACGAAAAAAATACAGGCGATGAAAAAAAAAAACAGAAACAAACAAAAAGAAAATTATTCAAGAAAAATTTAAAAAATCAGCTTTAGAAAAAAAAGAAGAAAATATTAGTTTGTCTCTTCTCATATTATTTTTTGCATATAATCACGTGAAATCGGAACCGAAAAGCATGGTTCAGAAATCCAAATTCAAATCAAATAACGCAATCGATGGATTCCAGAAATTGGCATTTTGTACCGATTGTTACCCAAAGTTCAGTAAAAGAATGACTACCATCTTATTGAATTATATAAAGACTGCTCCAAACATCATAAGAATATTGAATATGCTTGTCATTTACACCGTAAGAAGCACATAAGAAAATAGATAAGCTTATATTGTATAAAAGATAGCCGAGTCGACTAAGTTAGCAGGTATCAAGTCAACTCACAAACTCAAAATATACATCGACATCGTTGTATGTTTACGTTGAATATGGAGTGTGACCTTGCCATCATGGTCTTCGACGCCAATTGGGTAACATTTTTTTTACAAACGTTTATTATATTCATTCTATTTGATACAGAGAGGTACGAAAACGATTGCCGAAGTTACAAAAATTGGTGAGTTTGAATTGGAATCGAAGAGTTTATCAAAATTCGGAATTATATTGTGAATTGTTTTCTGTCATAGGATGGCATTGAATTACCAGCCCAAATCGGTTTCGATATTGAAACTGAAGATTCAAATAAAATGCCACCAGCAAAAGCATCCTTTTTGGTCGATCAAGCTGGTGCTGAAATTGTGCGCCAGTTTCTACAACAATACTTTGCGGTATTCGATTCGGACAACCGTCAACCACTATTGGACGCTTACCACGAAAATGCCATGTTCTCACTGAGTTGTACATATCATCCAAATCCTGATCACCGGTAAGTATACATCGTTCGAATGACCATGAAATAATTGATCAGTTGACAAAAAAAAAAGTATCGTACCAAGGAATAATACCCAATTTTATTCATTTCAGATTGGTCAACTATTTGCCACATAGCCGAAATTTGCTTCGTGTCAAAGACCCAGAAAAGCGGATAACATTGCTCAAATGTGGACGATTACCTGTGGTTTCATTTTTGTCAGAATTGCCGAAGAGCGAGCACGATCCACAGTCATTTGCTGTCGATTTAACATTGTTTACGGTAAGCTTCCCCATTTCAATTCTCCCAAATTATTTTAGATAGAATTCTTTTTTATTTCAACTAAAATATCTAATGTAACTTCTGGCGTCTACTTCTTCTTCTTCTTCAACAGCCTGCTCTGATAATGCTCACAGTGACGGGAATATTCCGTGAAAAACAGTCTGGTTCAACTACAATTCGAAATGATTTACGTTCGTTCCATCGTTCGCTAGTAATTGTACCGATGGGCGGAGGATTCTGTATAAAAAATGACATTCTCCACGTTACCCAGCTCACGATGGCCCAAGTCAAAACGGCATTCAAACCGATCGCACCAGTGCCTGTGACAACGGGGCCAATTCAACCGCCAGTCGTTCCAACGCCAACAAGTGCACTCAACACAAGTCTACCGCCAGACGATGCAACGAAACTTCAAATGATTGAGGCTATGGCACAGCTCAGCCAAATGAACGCCGAATGGAGTCGAAAGTATGTATTTTTTTTTAGATATAAAGTTATAAGCGAAAGAAAAATTAGTTCAAAATTCAAATTTAAAAAAAAAATGATAATTTCAATTTTTCAGATGCTTGGAAGAAACCAACTGGGATTTCCAACGAGCTGGATTTGTTTTCACCGAACTCAACAAACAAAACAAAATACCACCGGAAGCATTCATTAAATAAATTTGATGTCAAAGATCGGTCAAATTTCAAAGTGTGCACAGGAGAGAATAAATTGCTTGTCAGTTTTGAAGCATAAAATCCAAATGTACAATGGATTTTGCTCCAATCTTTATACGTGTATAAGAAAAGAGAAATATGAATTAATATTTGAAATAATCATTAAGCAATGCAATTTATATGAAAAGACTTATAATAGAAAACAACCTTTGCTTTTACTATCGTGCAAGCTTCAGTTGAAGTTGTCATTGAATAAAAACTGTATATTTAATTATAGGCAAATACAACAACACAACACACAACAACAACAAAAAAAAAACAAATAAAATGAAATGTAAATATAAAATGGTGACTGTGTTTTATTTGCACATAAAGTAAGACAAAGATATTTAATATCATCCTCAATAGATTTCAAACTTTTCTCCTCCTAACAACATGATAAGTCTACGATTTCAAAACGACGTCATACACGTACTTAGCGTATTCGATACATTAATAGTTTCGCATATAATTTCTAGATTATTCGCAACCAAGCCACAACCATACGGATTCCGAATTTGGAGCGTGTGAAAGTGGTAACGCTATTTTCAGCTTTAGATTCCAGTCAAACCCAATACGAACAACCGAATCAAGTCTTGCATGTAATTCAACAGGTTCATTTTATACGATAAACAAGTGGAGTGCGGTATATTGATTTTAGCTGATCGGAAGAGCGGCGAAATGGAAATCAATAACCCAAATGGAGCTGGTCAAGTTGAAAACATGTGTAACTTTAGCGTATAAAGCAAGTGGTGTTGCAAAAACATAGCATACCAATACAATCACACGGCCACACAGCATACACTTGCACGTACTAACATCAAACATAGTGGTTTAATGGAGCAACGAGAAGAGAAACCGAAACATAGTACGCCAATACCACTGCAAATTGTGCAATAAATAAATGTAAGTGGAAAGAGAAGTAAGCTGTGGAGAGCGACATCGAGACCGCGTGCGAAACAAAGACAGAGAACGTTGAGAAACGACAAACAACACAATATCGATTTGCGTTGAGAGCGCGCGTGCACGGGGCCAGAGGAGTCTGAGACCACGCTGAATGACATGTATGCTATTCAATCGGCAATTCATATTTTATTCATAGTGATCGTGTTGTGATGTTCACAATGAACGAAGTCGCGTTCGCGCGTTGTATATACACTGAATTTTTGCATTGTTCAATCTGATGTAGTTGCGGTTATCATCTTCGCTCCGTTCTTTTGCATGTGTTGATGAACATTTTTTTTCTCTTCTTTCTTCATCAGTATATTGTTTTTATTGTGCGTACTGTGATTCAAGAAATGTGTGCCATGGCGTCGGCGTGCGCGGAATTCAGTGCATGAACGAAAGAAGACACCAAATAGTGACCCAAGAAAAACAAAGTATGAACACGGATAATAAGAAACTGAATACAATCATTTGTATGTGATTTAAATGTGAACTTTCGGCAAGTAGTACTTTCTGCAGTGAGTCGGCAACTCGTTGGTTTTTGTGACTTTGGTTCAGTCGGTGGCTGACAACGCATCGTTTGTCTCTAAAATAGTAAGTGTTTTCTCCATCATCATCAGACTAAATAATTGGAATTTTGACAATTTTTCGACATAATCAATCGAAAAATAGCTGTTTTTGGCAACAGGCAATGCTCGAATGAAATCACAAAATATCGCCTTTCTGCCCAATCGCAAGCATTCCAATCGTCCAATTAGCATTAGACATAAAATGTGCTAGGCAAAGTATCAATACAGAAAACATTGTTCCGAGCTCAAGTACAATGAAACTAAAAGTGCAACACTGTATGGCTTATGGTTGGCTTTAAAAGAAATTATGGCCAGTTGTAAAAATTAAATTAATTGGCATTAATAAGTCTCTTTTTTTGCGTTGTCGCCACACTATTTTTAAGTCCTGACTCAATGAAACGTGATTGTTTTGGCACTATGAATTCGCATTAAGCGATAGACTGAGAGGGTATGCATGTGTGTGTGTGTGTGTGTGTGTGTGTATATATGTTCCAAGTACATTTTCAGTGTGCTAAATTACCAATTAATCGATCGTAATTTCGTTGGTGAGCACAAAATTATATACATCTAAGTTCACTTGAAAACCGCGCCACTCAATTCAATCGATGTGATTTTCTAGCTGAGCGCAAACACTCAAACCACTTATTAATAAACATAAAACTTCCGAACGCTAATTTAACGGTTGGGCATTTAATCGGGCAAAATATGTTTGCGCAGCTTATGGTCGTTCCACGCATACAATCGAACCGTACGCAAAGCCTTATAAACATGTCATTTTCATTCAAATTCAAATTCGAAAAAATTGTACTGTTCAATGAATAATGCTGTTCGTTTGAATGCGTAGGCTATGTTGCCGCCATTGCTTCGATCGGCCTCCATCATTGGTGGTTGGTTTCATGCATGAACATTTCTAATGAGCGCAAGCATTGAGTGCAACTTCAACTAAATTGTAATTAACATCTGAAATAGACAAAAACAAGAAACGTACATACATCCAGCGCAGGGAGAGTAATCCAAACGTGGAAAAATTGTGTTTGAACACGAGCGTCAACATGGGAAAAATCCATTGAGTTTATCATTCGAAGAATTTGTTTTGCTGCATCGATTCCTACCAATGATGCGGAGAGTCCCATTGTTTAGAGAGTACAAACAAGCGAATATCGGGCCAATCCAAATATAAATATTTGCAGTTAATCCCAAGAAATCTTATCGCGAAAAAAAAACGAGCGAACCAAATTTGCTGACGAAATTAATCCGACTAAATAATTTGCACCGATAATACTGCACTCATTGCAATTTGTTCCACTATGTGTGTATTAATTTAAGACATTGTAAAATACACAACAACAGCACATGCGTTGTTTGTATAATTAGTCCAGATCAAGCGGAGCGAATATACTGGCCACGATCTTTGTTGTTGTCGTCGTCATCGTCGTCGTTGTCGTTGTCGCACACACTGTAAATACATACGTTTGCGAACTTGTTTCATTTGCTTGATCACGTTAAACATTTATGGGCCCGAATTTAAGTGTTTAATTTAAATATAGAAGGGAAAAGGTGTAATGTAACTTAATGCGATTAAAACTTCCCGATTGACCTGTTATCATTAGTTGCGATAATTAGATTGGACCGATCACAAGAGATAAAATTGAATGTGTGAAACGTGTATACAGGTCACAATGAAGCGATGAAAACGTTGCGTCTATTAGAAGTGTGAGATGATATATATCATGCTGGTAATACACCATGAGATCGTGAGAATCATGTTACGATCTACGATTGTGGACGATCTTTTGATTTGATGACGCGCAGACAATGTGTCACGTGTAGAGTTTTTTTTTAGTTTTAAAGGTCTGCAATCGATCGCTCACAGCCCGATAATATTGATAAAATCCAATTAACATTCACAAAAATCTCTTCTGCGAATCACACAATCTTAATCTCGTGTATGTATAGAAAACAAAATTATCCAAAAATCTGACTATCGCGCAAAACATTTCCGTTTTCCAGAAATGTTTTATTCATGTTTGAGAAAATTCATAAAATTTCACCCGAAATAAACGTGCAAATGACGCACATCAATTAATCACAATGACCCAAACCATTCCAGATTAGCTCCTTTATACTTTGTATGAGACACATAAATGATAAGAAATTTATTCGCGATTTGCCATTTCATTACCGAAAATAAACATTTTGTGAATGGTTTGATAATTGCCAAGAAATTTTGATTAAACACTCGTCAATCAAATGAGAGGGAGAAAAAAAAAACGAAATCAACAGAAAATTCAGCAAAATTATTTATTATTAGACTTTTCTGTTCTTTTTCACGCATTAATTTGCATTAATTTACGTCGGTTATATTTTGGTTCGGTTTTAAATTTGCTTTTATTTATCAATTACATTACATTAGGTCATGGCAGCCGTTGAATTCAAAAGCATACTATTAAATCACACCAGTTGTCCTGTGCAATTTTGTTCCCCCTTCTCAATTCCATCGTGAAGCGATTACGTTCTAATTTTTTGTTCTTTCTTAGGTTTGTTCTTAATCATTTGAGCGAGCAGATCGCTACGGTTTTCTGTTTAGCTTAAAATAGATTATTCTGTTTTGTTGATCGATATTGACGACAGTTTTTTTTTCTCTGTTCACGTTGAACCAACTTATATTCACATGAATTCAATACATTTGTCGGCATTAAACAGTGTTTAATAAACACATTGACGAAAGAGCTAGTGAGGAAAGTGCAGATATATTTAATTCGATTTTTACGAATATTGTATAGTGTTCTATTCTCGGCACTAGAGCGTCTTTATTTACACATATTAAAAAAATATCTTTCCCTTTATGGATTTTGACGGTAAATGTTTGATAAAGTGCCACACGAAATCATCACATTCAAGGCTATTCGATAAAATCTCTCCTTATTATCTCCCGGCTGTGGATAAAAGATGGGAATTTAAGAAAAATCTTCATGAAAGAAAACATGATCCAAAAAGTGATTGATTCTCATATCTTCAAAATGACAACCGAAAATTCTCTTTTGGACCACTTACTTGGTGTTTTCTCTAATTAAGACAAGTAGGTGCCAAGGCACACACATACACACATTCGGGTGAATTTTAAATTTTGAAAATGTGTTAAAATTCAAAACATATTGTTTGAATGATAATTTTCGTCACCAACACGTTTCTCCATAATTACAACGAATCATGAACGTTTATAAAGCCTCGTTTGAGGTGGAATGAACTTTTTCGATTGAATTAAAAAAATAATACACAATATATGTATGTATGGAATTAATAATAGTTTCAAAAGTGACACCAATTAAAACATAAAATTTATAACAATGAATGCCATCACTTCTCTTATTTCCCGCCTCATTCGAATGAAATTGAAACTCTGAAGAAAATCAATTGAACGATAAGATAATCGTAAAACCGTTCGTTGGAATTGATCATTGTCGTTGTTCCAATTTTTATTTGCGCTGAATGCTTTCATTATTTGTGATGACTAACCGATGAGCAGAGAGAAAAAAAAAAGTATGATCACTTGAAACATTGACGCAAATGTGACTTCAGTTTATTGCCATGAATTGTTATTGAAATGTGTTTACTCTGTCTCTTTCCTTTCACGTCATATTTGTAATTTGAAAAACGATTACATTTTGTGTTTAAAAAGAAAATTATTCTGTGATTTCTAAAAATAATCCATTAACGTTCTTTTCATTCTTTTCCATTGTTTTAATTTCAGATTCCATTATATATTCGCCTACAACCCGACGAATCGTCCAATGCGTCAATGTTCTTTTTGTTTGTAAAGAGAGAGAGAGAGATAAAATGTATTGCACCGACTTACAATAGATTCATTAACGCTGTCTGTATGTCATGCCCGACGCTACCAGATGTTGTGTACAATATCCTACTTTAAATCGAAAAAACGTTGAAAAAAGAGTACATTTGAAGTAAATAATACACCGAAAAAAATGAGTAATGACTACAAAAGCAACTAAAGTAAATGATCGACATTATTTCATGCATGAATATGAAGCATAAAGCATACACAGTGTATGATAATCGAGACGCAGACAAAAACTATACAAAAAGTGTATTGTCAGTGCAAAAAGAGGCGGCAAATGGAGTGCGCGCAAAGAATATGTGTGTTTATTAAACTATTTGCGCCCATTGGCGAGTGATGTTTATTAATTCGCCGCAATTCGTAATGTACACTTGTTTGAAGTGCCGTAAATCACAAGTAGGTTTTAGTGAACTTGATGTTTGACGCGATTATCGTTTGTATGCGCATGCAGATAGACAAGTTACAGATCAAAAACGAAACGAAATCAACGGCTGAGTGTTCTGACGAAAAGGATGACATTGCGTGCAATGGGTGTAATTGATATACAGCCACATCACTGTGTATCGTTTTCCGTGTGTACGGTGCTTGGTTTATGTTTGCTTAGTTGACAAAATAAAGAGAGCGAGAGAAAAAAAAATTCAGCAAGAAACAGTTAGACGTGACTAAAGAGATAAAAAAAAGCTATAAAACACCTAAAATATACACATACAAAACAAAGATACTCAAGTGTGTACGAGTGTGTCTACGGAGAATAACGGGCTATATAGTGTTTTTTTCCTAAATTCATTGTCTTCTTCTTCTTCTCCTTCTTTTTTCGATTTCATTTAGTGTTTTTGCTATCGGAATTTCGGATATTTGTGTTCATACATACTAAATATGGACGAAGTGAAGTGTAAGCGCGAGAGTGATAAGCCAAATGATGAAACGTTTTTGCTATTATCAACTTCGTTAAATTCGATACCGTCATCTCTATTTGCCACACAAACAAACACTTCATCGCTCGTACCAAACGCGAGAAACCAACACATCTGCGCTACACCATCGACAACGATAACGTCAACAGCGACAACGACAACGACAACGACCACAATCGCTAGCGACCGAAACAATAAATCGACGTGTGTTACCAACACAATGCCACTATCGAAATCGGCTATCGTTCACACTTGCTGCTATAAACATCATTGCCAGTTGAGCGCTTGTCACATTAATAATGGTGAAATCCAAGCAAGCACCAGCAAAAAGCTTTTGTTATCCGTGCCATTACAACGTAAACGCAAAAAAGTCGTATATAATCAAGATTTCATCGGTGCAATCGGAATAGACGTTAGTAACGTTTTGGATTTGACAAGTGATCAACGTTTAGTTATAGCACATTATTCCTGTGTGGAAAAGTTCACAAAAACCAACATGTATACGCCGTCGTTAAAGGAAAGCGACAGTCAAACGAATCCCGTTATTCAGTCAGGTGATGATCAGTTGATCTCAGCAATAGAACAAAAGGAATTTCCGTGCCCGAGTGATATCATTTCGTGTGAAAGCAGCGAAAATAAATGTGATAACAGTCTGGCAGAGAGTCTAAACACGCAGCGTATAAACAGCACCAGCCCATTATCGGATGAAGGATTGGCAAATGCCAGTCCGTATTGTTCGTCGGGCGAAGAAGAAGAAACACGAGCGCCGGTACACGAAAAAGTCGAACGATCATCAAGTTCCGATTCGGCCCTCGGTTTGGATGAGGAAATTTTAGCAGGAATGGCTGAATTATCACCACGCAATCAACAACGTCGAATGACATTAACTGTTACAGACATTCCATTGCAACTTCTTCGGCCTGCTTTGCTTCCCGTCGCTGAACCGACAAGTCTACCCGATTCACCTTTAGCCGTACAAGCGCCCGTTGATTTTTTTACATCAAATATTCAAGCGCCCGTTGTGGTGCCAAGCAAAATGATACTTGAGGCACGCATTGTGGAAATTCCAACACCAGCTTCACCAGCACAGTTGAATGATAATAATAAAACTTCCTACTTTGGACAACTTTCAAGACGAGAGTCATGTGTTAGCGACACTACAGCCGATGAAATTCCTCCAAACCATATTCGCGTTGTTAGAACGCCATCGGTCGTTGTCAGTGATTATTCGGATGATGTGTTGTGCGGCATTACACTGGAAGAGTTGGAATTTTTCCGTCAACAAAGAAAATCATCATTGGGTGCTACATTAGATTCCCCACACTCGTCAGCTACTGAAAATACGGACTATTTATCCGACATCAGTGCAGCTTCATCATGCTCGAATTTAAATTATTGTGGATCATCGATTAGTTTACTCGACGATAATTATGCATCATCATTGTCGGGTGTTCCGACGCCCGAGCGCAAATTGTCCAGCTGTTCGACATGTTCGACGGGTCAAGAGTACAATAACGACGAAGAATGTAACGAAGCGAACCAGTTTTCAAACAACTTGATTGAAGCTCTGAATCAACAGCAACGAAAGAAAAAGGTATGCAATTGTATTAGTTCATCTAAAGCTTCTAGTCATTATCCATCCAGCAACTCCGCAAATATGAAAAAGGAGTGATTCTCATTTATTACAGATTTTTATTGTACAAACATGAAAATGCAAAGTAACAAAAAAACACAGAAAAATTTAAAAAAAAAAGAGAAGAATAATATGCTATATATATACCTACATAAAATAATGAAGAAAATTTAAGAAATGTAGTTAAGTTTTTTTCTTTCTTTGATGAGAATTCCAAACCATCCAAATATAAGTATTAATATGCAGAATAATTTGTAAAGAAAAAAAAGGTATTTGCGTTTAAATTATAATGTAATAGTAATTGTGTGTTCGATAGAATGTCGAATACGTAGCAAAGGCATTTATTTATTTTCACGGCTTCTGCCTACGTTAATTTTGCGTAAGACTCTTCCATTCGTTAGATAGTACATTCTTGATGACACATGGTTCAACTATGTTGTGTCTGAATCGTGGTGATGGCAGCTGCGTGTATTTGCAATTAGATTGTTTTTGAAACGAGTAAATTTCCAACAGGACTTTTATCGTGATATTACATGAAGCAAGCAAAAATTGTAAAGCCCATTTTATCGATAAAAAAAAGAGAAAATGTTCCTATTGCAGTTATCCGTAAGCCAAACATGTGCTAAATTAAACATATATACATTTAGCGGCTAACCGAAGAGAAAGACAAATAAATAAATAAAAATTAAATAATGAGTTGAGTTAATGGACTTTTTAATTTTCCCTTCAATTTTTTTTTCTCTTTTGAATTGATTTTTAATTTGGAATAAATGATTTAAATGTTCCATTCGTTTTGCATTTTTGTCATTGTTGTTTTTTTTTTATTGGTTGTCAATGTAATAACATTTCATCACATCTATTATTCTCTTTTTATTTTTTGTTGTTGTTGTGATGTCGTTGCTATTGCTTTTTCATGTTTGTGTTTCAACAAAAGAATGTCTGTTTAAATGAAATTTTCATTTTGGATTGAACCGTTCTGTGGCCGACATTTTGCGTTTTAGAAAATGAGAGAATCGAAATGTGTCGGTGTTTTTTTTTTGTTATTTACTGTGTGCCATAAAATTCTTTACACTCTAATTCATTTGGCATCATCATGTATGGGCACGCGATCCCAGTGGCAATGATCTCAATCAACTTCAGGTGGGAAAAATAATAATAATGTTTAAATATTGGCAAAACGATGAACTGCCACCAAATGCTTTGTTTGTATTTCCAAACAATGCACAGACCCACTAATCTCGTATTTACTGCATTGTGCAATGTATGCACATATTTTTACTGCAATTAAAATATTAACTCCAACATTCGACTTATCACAGACCTGAAAGTAACGTAACCAACGTTAAACTCTTATCTTATCGCGTAGAAAAGCCACACACAAAAATAAGGCTGCATACGAAATAAAAAGAAACAAATCAATCCAACTAACGTCATTCGCGCGAAATAAATTATTTTATCTGCATTCATATGCGCCGTCCTCGATTTTTTTTTCTCTCTCTCTCTCACTCTTTGTTTGGATGTTAATCGTTCGAGTTAACGATAATGTCTGGCAAAAAGCATTTAAACCATAGATAAAAATTCAGTTTATCAGCTCATATAATCCTCTGACATTTTTATGAGTCCCTCCTTTATGAACTAAATTTTTCCACAAATTTCGTGCACAGAATAGAGAGAGAGAGAGAGGGAGAGGGAGAGAGAGAGAGCAACTGTGTCCATGTGATTCAACAATAATCGCGCAACCGATGTGATACAGTTGTTTTTGCTATTGTCTGCTACAGAAAAATCTTAAAACTGCTGCATTTGTCATGGGTTCATGAGATAAGCCACCACAGCTTTAGAATACATTCTGAAATGATTTTAAATTATATCATAGGGTTTTCTATAACTTTCGCAGAAATAGCTAAAATGTTAAATTTATGTGTGTATTTATAACGTCCCCGATTAATTGTGGCACAGAAATTGAGATAAAAGAAATCTCTTACCACGCGCGCGCGCGCGACAACCATTCATTTCACAATGTTTCCAAAATGACTTCCTTTCATTCAATCCAACGCCGGACGAGCACATCACAAACGGTTATTTTTAATCGTACATGATAAGAACATCTCAATCCGGAGTCATTGTTTCAAATTAGACAAAACAAATCTCAAAGCGCTATTTAGCATTTCTCAAAGGCGTTTTTTTTTTATCTGAAGCTTTTTTGTTCTTGTTTTTGTTTTCCGTAGTGTGTGTAAAACAAGAATGAACCTTAATCGAGGTCCATTCCGATATTCTCTGTAATTTGCAAATGCGTAATTGAGGTGTTTATTTTAAGAATTTGTGGGATTAATTCCCACGTATTTGTGCCAATCAGTCGTTACATGCAGCATTTTTGTTATTTTATGAAATAGTGGATAAAGAGAATGGCTTTGAACACATGGCTGTTTTTGCATATTACGAACATTTCATTTACGCAATCAACATGGGGCGAAAAAAAAGCTTGAATATCGGGTAACATAATAACGATGGTCAACTCGACACCAATCAAATTTTGTTAACGCACGATGGCCATAAATTTTATTTTTGAACTTCCGTACTTAATTGTTATTCAAGTGCTTTTTCATGTTGTCGCCAATTTTTTTTTTCTGCTTATTGTTTTTTTGCACAATTTCTCAATATATTCGATACGATTCATTTCGCAATTTAACCCATTGAAAGACGTCAGCGAATAGATTACATGTCATTTGACTTCATTACTGACGCGGATTAACTTTAATTTTCGTGTGTGCATGCAATTTATTACGGTTAATTTTCATTATTTCAATTCATTGTCGCGTTTTTTGTTGTTGCTGCTGCTTCGTGTCCACATTTGTTTCCAAACTAAATAAATATTTGAACAAATTCTTTCGCATTAGTCATCATTTCGGGAAAACAGAAAACGTTTTTTTTTTCGACTCATATTCATTCTACTGAAAGGGGAAAATGACGCGTGTCTTTGTTATGATCAATTCATTGTATCGTTCTCTCAACACACACAAAGGAAAGAACAAACGCCCGACTGAAACATGTGGTTTTTGGTTTATTTAGTTTACCCAATGAGCATTCGCATCACTTTTTGCGGTTATTGGTTATCATTTTCCATATGGAGTGTGTCTTTTTGCTGGAACCACAATCGAAATACTATATTGATAGTGATACCTGGCATCAATGATTGGCATTGATTACAAACTGTTGCATGTAATCTAGTCTGTTTGGTGCGCAAAATCCGACTCAAACATTAGAAGTACTAATGCATTTGTTGCACGTAACGTAACGTAATGCAGTAAAACAAATATGAGTCAAGAACCAATTGCAAATTGATTGAATTTGCGGGCCATTAACTTACAGCATAAGTAGCTTCTATATTCACTTGCCCAATCAATTATGCATACGTTTCAATGAGCAATTTATTGCTAAACCAGAAGAAAACGAATGCAAAACGATTTTTCTCTAGACTTTTATTGGGTGTGTACGTATTTGTCTATAATGTATCTGGAATTCAAACTTTGCCGCTCCCGATCGCACTCAAATAAAGCCCAGATTCATTTCAAGCAAACAATACTTCGATATCATCAATCGAAATTGATTGTTCAACCCATACTAGAACACACAGATAGAGCGAGAGAGAGAGAGAGAGAGAGAGAGAGAATCAACAGTTTGCACGCGATCCGTTCATCATCGATTACTTTTACTAGAGTGTTTATACGTTGTGCGCATTCATCAGAACGTCGATCGATCGCTCAGACTGTTTATAATTAAATATAATTAAAAAACTTAAATCCAGTTTCAATAGCGATTGACGCATTCGCATTATATTCATTACGTTATCAATTCAAGTAGATTGTTTAGAATACAGCGAACTCAATTATTCATTACGTATTTTAATGCAATACAATTAAATTGCTGGCAACAATTGCCTGTCTTTCATGGAACCTTATTTGCTTTGCGATACCAAATCATCTTCCATTTGATCCCATTCCTAAATATAGAATTTGATGTTTTTTTTTTCGTGCACCAAAATATTACATTCACTTTGAAATCTATCATTAAGTACTTTTTCATTATTTCGCTAGGGGGTAGACACGAAATAACACTAGAAGAAAACTAGCAAAAATTGAGCATACTAGAAGTTACTAGAAGAATATTTGTGAAAAAAAATGAGTGATGCCTCTTCCATTAATCAATAGCATTGCCAGTGGTTTTAATATGGACAAATTCTTCCATTTAAAATATACTGCCAATGCTTTGCTTATGGAGTTCAAATGTTTTGTTTACAAAAAGTACCGTTAATCCTTCCAAAGGAAATGCATTGGCAATGCTATACTTATGGAAGAAGCAATGGTACGATACTAGAAATACTAGCAGAATATTTGCGTTTCTGCTTGTATACTAGAAGAAACTAAACGCATATTTGAACCGATTTGAACAAACTAGCTATACTAGAAATTGGTGTCTAACCCCTAGTTATTTCGTGTTAGAATTTATTTGCAGCCTGTGCATTTCTGTGCACAAGCCTACAATTAGAGGCATAGTCAATGATTAGAAACCAAAAAAAAATAGTTTGCCACTTTGTCGAATTCAATACATTCAATACATTCGATTTTGTTTGTTTTCGTTTCAAAAATAGAACCATTCACCAGGTTGAATCGTTTCCTGTGATCAGTATCAGCCCATCTTCATATCGTTTTTATTTCACATGAGTGCGTCGTATGCAGCCGTTTGCGGCAACATAAAAACCACCATACAAATTCATAAGCATATGAATAAGCCAAATGAATTCGATGGCTTGGCATACGTACAATAAAATATGATTAAAAACTTTAGTATGACGTCAATGAATTTGTTCCGCACTTTAGAGCTCTCTCACTCACTCTCCCTCTCTCTCTCTCGCGCGCACACACACACACACTACATACTGAAATGAATATAAAGTGGTCGGTCTTCGATTCGTATTGTTTACGATGCTGGTATATGGGTGTGGATTTGATTCAGCTTCATTCGACGTTAAGAGGTATATTGTTCAACTTGTTGTATACAGTTGTGCTGATCAATGAAAGGCTCTAAATCAAACTTACGTTTTTTTTTCGGTCTCTTCTCTTCTTCAATTGACTCGACACGTTGCGCGACCGCAACGAAAGCCGCTTTTTCATGCTGCAAAAATTCACTATCTCTGTGAGTTTCTTATTTATTTTCTCTCTTCGTCATCTGGTTTTAATGTGGTGCATCGTTGCGACACATGCATTCGATTATCCACTTTAATACGTTGAGCTCGTTCTTCTTGAACATGCATACATACATAAAAATTTATTTTTGGAGTCGTTGATAAGACATTTTAAAATAAAAATTGGCCCGTTTATCACTCGCATGACGAGAAAGAAGCCAATTAATGGCAGCAAATAAAATCGCACTGAATTGACATTAACCGTAAAAGAAAAGAAAAATCTTCGTATGGCAACGAGCTGAAGTGCTGACGGAATTCCGTTTACTGCTAACGTTGTGCTCACCTGATCGAATGTGGATCATCTTTTATACACGTTTGTTCGTTGAACTGTATGTGTTCGAGCTAAATGAAACGTTATCAATGAGATCAATAGCATATGCATGGGAAATACACAGAAAACCAATAAACTCTGTCACTCGTTGGCAATTTCGACGATTGTTCGAATATGTTTTGGCCTTAAGTTTTGCTTATGTGATGCGAACTCAAAAGAGACAAAGAAAAAAAACATTGAAGCCAAATCAGGAATGTCGATAGAATATAAAAACAAGAGCTCTCACATGTTTACACAGACGTTTTTTTTTTTTATTTCGAACGAGTGCTTGTGTGTTAGTGTGGTTTGACGTCAAAGATGACCATGTTTTGCGCGAAGTGCTGATATATATCAATGTGATGTTGTTGAAGCACTAGGCGACGTGCTCAAACCAAACAAAATGTGGGATCATTTGCCATACCGAAACCGAAATGGCGCCACTTTTCGAATTGATCACAAACCATATTTTGTTTACTTGATTGAATGGTCCAATGAAGTACAAATACCAGCAAATTTTCATTGCATGACCAAATTGCACCAGCAATGTGTTCGTTGATTCGATAAATATTTGACGATAGCACACCGCTTATCAGGTTACAGCAGATTGACAAAACAATAAGAAGCGTTCATTATTTTATTTGTTTACTATTTATTTCTGCGCTTCACTCCATTTCTGACACATTCTGGTTGACTATTTACTCGTTTAACAATTTTTTTTGTTTTTTTTTTTTTTGCATTTGAGTGTCGGCGTTCCATAATGGTCGAGGTCAACCGTGAAATCATTCATCCACAAATGAAAAGAAATCACACATTAAATGATCGTTTCTATTAAAAAATTCAGTTCCTTGCTCCGATTAGGTAGCAAAGTTGAGTAAAAGTTATAAATTACTTTTTCAGACGTCAGCATTAGCCAATTTTATGCTGGATTGGCTTTCGTCTTTTGTCTATATTTATTTGTGATCTAAAAATAAAGACAGCAAACGGTGCCATTTAAGGTTCACATTTTCAAAATGAATAATTTAACGTTTTTTATTCAGTTGTTGAATGCGTCACACAAGCCCTGAAATATAGAACATAAAATGCCGATGATGATAGTACGATACACCTTTGTCGTGCTTTTGCTTGTATCAATCAATGGCTATTTTTGTATGTGTGTGTTTCTGTCAAAGATAAACTTTTTTAATCGATCATTTCGTTTTTTTCTTCAATCATTTACGTTAAAACTCTGGGCATTTTTCGCGTTTCTATAATTAAACTTGTCTGCTGGAGAGTATGTTCTCACGTTGTTTGGCATTAAGAATTTATCGCTTATAGTAGATCGTTTTACATTGGATGCGAATGGTAAAATCCCCCGAGACAAATACAAGCGACATTCAGTGTTGATTTGCATATTCTATTTCAGAACAGAAAGAAAAATTAGATTAATTCAATAGGTGGCCTGCATTGTGTACGTCATCGCAGCGTAATTGATAACCACCATAAAGTTTATGGCCAATGTGATATTTTTATACCACACAACCAAGAGCAACACTTCCATAAATGTTTTATTGTATGCGGACGCGTAGCTCGATACTTTTTTTTTGATCATATGTCTTAGTCAGTATTGTATCTATTTGGGAGTATGTTAAATCGTTAAGCGAGAGATTATACAAATTGTTAAAATAATCAAGTTGTAGACTGAATTTTTCTTATAGATCGATCTCTTAAATCATTCCATCGATCTGATGGTTGTTGCTTACAAATGAGCTCGATCATCTACTTTATTTGATGACGCACATCTTTATTGTTTCCTTTTTATTGTTCCACTGATAGATACTGAAAATGTTCCAACAAAAAAAAAACATCGAAAAAAATATCAGGCAGATTACGTTGGTGAGATAAATGATAGTGTTAACTGTTATCTTGATTTTGAATATGTGTACCAAGGCAGTCTCCTTCACTATTTACATCCAACCAACGAATCATAATCAATGAACTTCTCCACATCAAGTGACTTTTTGTATATTATGTGACACGAAATTGCGTTTCATATTCACTTTAATTGAACTTATGTTTTTTTTTTGTTTCTTTTCGAAATTGTAATGTATTATGATACCAAAAAATTTCCGTTCATATGTCCATTTCAAAATATGATTTAATTTGGCAGCACATTTTATGATCAATAACTGATAACATATCATAAATAACATAATTCAAGCTCTACAATTCGCACAATCTATTATCAACCCATTCGACTCGGTGCTGCCTACATTCGGGCGCTTTTATATATACACTTCATAATCACACATCATAATCATATATTGTTGTTTTTGCAACTGTTTATTTCATAATTTGTATCCCATTTATTTTTTATGTTATCAAATAATATACATGGTAATTAGCCGATTAATTAGCATAACTAATGCAATTTAAATGCGCTGCCAAAAATAGATACATAGTTGAATAATGTCAAAGTCTTTTTATCACTTGAGTTTATGATATAATGGAGGCAATTTAAAAGTCGAATCATATGTGGTTCGACTCATCCTCTTCAGAGGTGCAACCCCATTTCATTAAAAAAATACTAATCCGCTACATATTTTTCGTTTACGTGAACCGGAATTTTTTGTTTACTCACGTATATGTATGTAACACTGCAACAATATAACAGCTTCCAATAAATATAGTCTCCATATCGTAGTTTCACTTTGAAAAAAATGTATGGGAGAGGAAGTCCTGATAAAATGGCCTGCTGATATCAAAGAAAAATGGCCGCTACAGAATGAACCATACTCAATAAGTTGTTTGTTGACACGCAGAGGAAAAGAAAGAGGCTGGCTTGCAAAATTACCGGTGTGATTAATGTACTGTGTCATTATGGCATTACGTTGGAAGTGTGATATTAAGAGCTCATCGAAACGTATAAATTGATGTTGACTGCTTCATTTTTCTTAACGATCGGCGGCACCGATTCACATACGTGTAAATGCCGTTGGGCTGATGGTGCGACAGACAGATTGGCGGTGGTGTGTCGGCATGCAAAACGGAGGATATTGAAAATTAACAAACGAGTTTGACATCGCAACCGCTGAAATTATTTCGTATAAAATGCCATACGTGTATGAAGATTTAAAGTGCTGAGTCGGCCGTTTTTTTTTTCTGTGTCATTCGACAGCAATATAAAGATATTATTTCAAGTAATTTTCTCGAGTTGAAGATCCTCACATTCACATAGTGTTTATGATTTATCTTTTTTTTTTGCTGTGCGCAGATGCGCAGAAGAACGGATGTGAATTTCAGGGAAATAATTTAACTGTCTTTGGATGATTGAACTGAGCACATACGCAATATAATTTAGTGTCGAGGTAAAACCGTAAATAGGAAGTACTTCAAAAATCAAAACAACGAATAAACCTTTGTTCTGGACGAAGTCTTCACAGATAAATTTATTTTGTATGTGTTCAACAACACACATCCAAAGAAAATAAATTGAAATTTCTAATTGAACTGAAAGCATAATCTTAGACAAAAGATCAATGTCACGATGTCCAAATTAAAACACTACGTCGAAGCAGCGCACCGCACTGATACATCGCCCCGATTGACGTCACTAAAACCACTTTTTAATTCACGCCGAACAGCGGCATTATTCAAATGCAAATTGATTTGTATAAAATATTTGATCCATATGGAAACATGGAACCTGAACTATTTCTCCTGTTTTGGGCCGAAAGTGAATCTTAAATTATTCAAAATTGAATGAACTGAAAGTTATATACATCATTAATTGACTCTGACTGTTGCGAAGCTCACCAATAAAACTTGACCTTAAATTATTTAAATCGATTTCAATCAAGAGATTATGAGCAAATTATAAGACGCCACACGTTTTTTCTTCTTCTCTTCATTTCTACTATGGACGATCGTCAGTTTATATGTATCATGTTTATATTCATAAATTTGATTTGATTTCCATTTTTTTTAAAACCTTTCACAGAAGTTTTCTGACGCAGTTCACGACGAATGGCCAATGTTCTGTGTTGTCATCTGCACACGCGTTACATTTTGGCTGCGAACGAAATACGAGAAAGGAAGAAATGAAGAGACACGAGCAAAGGTGTACGTTATCAATGCGTTGAAATCATTGCCTTGGCACAGATGATCATAACTCAAAAAGTGGCCGCTCACTCTATTGTCCGTCAAGCGAGAAACAAACTCGTACTATAATCATTTTAATTTTCGTGTGTATGGCTTTTCTGCTTGTTCATTTATTCGCAATGTTAAATATTGTATTTACATATGTATATTGACGACGTCGAGTCGTTACAGTCGAGCAAACCCGTAGCC
Organism: Sitodiplosis mosellana; assembly: GCF_009176505.1. NCBI lineage: Eukaryota > Metazoa > Arthropoda > Insecta > Diptera > Cecidomyiidae > Sitodiplosis > Sitodiplosis mosellana. The sequence continues at coordinate 18,129,296 of NW_022595244.1, read as the reverse complement.
ATGTGTACACGTATGGTCAAAAATGCTTGGCGATAAAATGAGACTGATTTGTGAAAATGCGACACAATGAGTTTGCGGACATGAAATTTATGTAAGAAAATAGCAATCGAGAGAAAGAGAGAGAGAATGCGAGGAGAAGAAGAAGAAGAAGAAGGAGAAGCAAAAAAAAAAGTATCACTCGCAGCCAGAATGACCGAATAGTCAAAGCAATAGGAGGAATAAGACACTGGATTCGTACACACAACAAACAAACTTACGCGATCGACTGTGAGAGATTCTGTGGTCGTTGCTTTCGCTGTGCCGACACGTTTTGCATGAGACTCGGCGGCGTTTCAGCTTGTTTACTTTGTAGCCATTGATTCAGTGATTCGCGAACTCTGAAACTATTCTAATCGAAGCGCTACGGTATCCACAATTTTATTTCGAGCTCCCATTGACTACGTCTGTTCTTGATTTAAAATAACCGTTTTTTTTTTGCGTGTGAAGATTTGATTCAACTTTTTCTTTCTTCTTTGTTATAATCAACATACGCATTTGTGGTAAACTGCCGAATTGAATAGTAAAACTTGAATAGAACTGTGAACGATCAAAGCAATAAAATCGCAACATTATTTATCATTAGTGACGCAAATTGTAATCCGAATATTTGCATGAATATGTGTGTTTCCTGTTGATTTCCCGCCGCTTTTTGCCGTTTTAATTTTGTGTGACATTTGAATTATTACAAAACAGTTTTCAAATTTAAACTCATAGTGATTTTTAATTTATAATCGTTCGGTTTGGATTAACCATATTTTGCATAACATGAAATACACCCGTCGACTAAATATTGGCAAGATATGACGCAAAATCGTTCTGAGCAGTCAACGTTATTTTAGAAATCAATACATTTAAGTTGTTTGTGCGTGTTTCAATTTTGATTGTCTTTCTTTTTTTGGAATGTCAATTGCACAAAGAAAAAAAAAAACAACAGAAAAGCATCACATGACTGTTGGTTGTGTCATTGACATGAAAATTAGGCGCACATTTTCATATTTCGAATACAGACGATAATTGGAACGGAGCATTTTCAGTTGATTGAGAACACGATCGGAGAATGAATAACAATGCAAAATGTGATTATTTGAACAAACCCAAATATTCCATTGAAATTGTTATTATAATATCATACACGCACTGAATTCCTTATGCATAGGTTATTTTTCGTAACATCTCCAATTTGTTATTTTCAATGCGTTGCACAAGAAAAAAAAAACAGTTTGAAAAGAAAAACTGAAACCACATCTCAAACTCTGGGCGAAAATGCGTTTCGACGTAAGTTTCGATGCAATTGAAATTGCACGAGAAACACAAACTGTAAACATGGAATGGTATATCGACAAAACCAGCCAGACGTCTGCAATTTAATCCATTTTACCGTTGGAGTTGATAAAAATTTACATAAAATTCAAATGGTTTCGCGAAGTTATTTGCTCATGTAGGTAAATGTTTTTCTACCTTTTTTTTCGCTGCTCGCATTCGACTGCTCCGATTTTATTCACTCGCTCAGGCACTGCCAATTTAAGTGCACTGATTAAAGTGTCTGCAGAAATATTAATAATTTGTCTCGTAAAAATCAATAAAATTTTATGCGCTTTCAGTTGGCGCTGTGCAAGCAGCTTCAGTTTTGAAAAATCGCAACTATGGGGAAATGTATGGGAGTCTGTTTGTCGAAGATTTTAGCATTCGACTCTGCCAAACACACGAACTCACTCGCTCACTCACACTTGCACACATTTATCATTTTCTTCATTTATTTTAATGCTTGCCCGAGGAAAGGCAATCGCCTCCTGAATTACGGACACACGAATGAGCTCGTTTGATATTCAATATTTTCAATTTCTACGTTGAAAATTGACGCCTACCAGTTTTTTTGTGAAAAAAAAATGTGATAGAGCGAATCTTGAGTTATTTGAAGCCAGTTTTAAGGCATTCAAACATATAATAAGAATATTTGCGTGTGGTCTCTTTGCAAGGGAGTTTATCATTTTGTGCTGTCACTTTAAGTGGAGCTGTCATCATCGACAACTCCTACATTCTTCAAGTACATGTTTCTGTTGCATTCTTTGAAGCCGATAAATTTCTTTATTTGCCAACTCAACAACTGTTTACTGTGTACCTCTGGAATTTACCTGTTTCCTGTATTAATCTCGTGAAGAGCAATATTATCTCTTTTGCTGCGATCAAATATGAATCTCTTATCTGAAACCACTTGTAGATTTCAGTGGAAAAAAATCAGCGAACGACGATTTTCGGTTTGCGCGCACATAGTTCGTGTGCAGTGATTAAGTAATTTACATGACCATTGACGTTTCCATGCAATTTATTTATACAAAACATATAATTTTCGGTGTCAACGTCATGTCAACAAATTCAGTTTTAAATATAGAATGTGAAACGAAAGAGTGAGCCCGCGTGTCATTTGATGTTTCAATAAACAATTATGTCGCCCCGCGAATACAGATAAAAATCATTGAATAAATTGAAAGCGTAATTGGAGTTCGCGGACAGTTCAATCGAATTTGTAAATGTAACTCGAATTCGTATTTCGACGTTGATCGAAAGTTTTGATAAAAGCAATGTGACGTCAATGCATCGGAGCAGAAGTTCACTTGAAATAACCAAAAAAATAATGTCACATATTTTTCCGAAGCAAAACGTAACGCATGTAGATACTGATCGTTCCATACGCTCATTTGTTGGTGTTGTTGTATCTCAATGTCTCCGTGACTATTCAGCGACCGAAAGCCCATGCATGCAGCATACTCTTTTGGTCAATAAACAAAACCGAGTTAAACAAATTAAAATCGAATAATTTAATCTGATTGCAAATGGTTAACTGCTTCTCATTCCGGTGCAGCAAAATAAATGCTTGTTGTAAAATACCGCCCCCTCTGTACTGGAAAAAAAATGGCAGCAGCAGTAACAACAGCAACAACAACAAAAACAGCTAAGCGCGACGAAAAAACGTTTACAAGCCCAAGTAAACTGAAAGAAATCATAGACACGCGGTTGTTGCTTACCTATTACTTTTAGTGTGACACTCATAAATTATGTGCGAATGCACGCATGTTGTGTTAAGCAGTGCTCGAACATGAAAATAGTGGATTACATTAAATAACCGATTATATGCGATTATTTATGCTTTCCGCCCATTTATTGCCGACTGCAACATGTCACGTTCCGCTCCGCTCACAGTTTGCATTCGGCGTCTCGGCGAGCATTTAGGTGCACTCTTTTCCAGTTACTCCAGCCGCCTGATAAATACATAGCTTTTTTTTCTGCATTAAAATGGAAGCGTTCATGATTGGTTTTCGCACTTTTTCCAAATGTAATCATTTCAATTGAAGACCCGCTCTCCAACTGTATGACTGAAATTATAACAAATGTGTTATTTATTACTCGTTTGCATCGGTTAATTTATTTTTTTAAAAACACAATTTGACCAAAGTGGCGTTAATTTACTCGCGTCACGGAATAAGCGTAAATAAATTGAAACGATTTGAATTGAACGCCAATTATAGTCAATGGCAAATGTAGCTCCTACAAGCGGTTTTTTATTTGACAGCCGATTCATTTGTAATTAAAATTACAGGTGGACACATATCGTTTGATATTGGTAGTCCTTCCCACCCAATGAATTAATCTCACAGGAGATTCCATGAATGGGTAAAAGAATCATTTATCAATGTTGAGACCAATCTCAATCATTTCAATTGCTTACGCTTAATTAACGTCCATAAAATATTGCGAGCACTAGTGAAAAACAAGTCCAAATGCAGAAATTATCCTGTCAACTGAGCACATCCAATTTTGGATGGAAACGAACATGCCAACCGTTTGCAGTCATTACGAGGAACAAGACAAATCTCAATACACCAATTCAAGGCCTATCTCATTTCTTTATTGATATATATGTTGATAAAGTTTATTGGCTCATTGAAAATGCGAGTCTGGCTCAATAGATTCGAAATATGTAGAAAAAAAAATCCGTTTTACCTAATCATCTAAAATCATCTGATTAACGTCATTTTTATTGCAAATATTTGATCGTCGTTGAGATATTGCATCTGTTCCAATAAACAGATATTTTCTGCGCTTATTTCATGTTATACGAAATTAATGTTTGATGGATTTTATTGACGCAGATCCAAAAGAAACACGGAGCTTTTTTTTTTCGTCGATTGTACTAAAATACATTTGAAAGTAACAGAAAACTTGTCAAAATGACGTTTTGTAATTCGTCACCGTCGACGCGTCCAAAAACACTTATGGAACTACTGTTGGCTAAAAAAATCGAGGCCGCCTCGGCTGAAGGTGGTGGATTGCTTGGTCGTCGATTGCTTCGAACCGATTCAATGGATTCAGTTTCGAGCATTGGCTCCTGCACATCGTCGATGCTCGGTGAAGACGTATGTCGTTGTGACGACTGCTTGCTGGGTATTGTTGATCTTTACATTATTCAGCCGAAAGAGAGGGCATCGCTTAAGAAAAAGGTAACGGAATTCAAGCCAAGAAAATATTTTAAACGCGTTTTTTTCCTTTATAGCTCTCGCCGAAACAAAAATATAACATCTTTCGATTTGGAAAGTTACCGGCAAATTTTAACCGATTACAGCCTATTTAGAACATTAAATCAATCGTCTTGATAATTTGCGAATAGGAATTGTTTAAAAAAAAAACGTTAACCTTTTTCATCACGTGCTTCACATATGACAAGTGCAAACGTATTAAATGTGACTTCATGATTTCAGCAATGTTGTTGGCTTTGCATGAGTGCAACGACAAAACCGTTACTTGATCAAGTCGAATTTAAACAGAGAAATACATGCGGTTTGATGCCAATTGCTGTAATTCATTCGCATTAACATTTTTTTTTTGCCTCTGCGTCCGACTCAGTCGTTTCAATTGAGCGAATTATGCATGTTAACGATGTTAAATATTTTTGTCGCACTTTGTTTTATTCAATTTTTTTTATCGTTTTATGCAATGCGATTACGTAAAACTAAACAATTGCAGAGAATTCGGCTAGACTCGTTTGGTTTGATTCAATCAATTTTGTTTTAACCCCAATCATACCGCACTACCTGTTTGTAATATTAATTCATATTTATGTAAATTTTGCCATCAATCAGAAAGTATTGAAGTTAATCAATGTTTTATCCTTTTATTTCAGGTATGTGATATTTAAAAATACGTGATAGAAGGATGGACTTTGATATTAATCTCACGTTGGATTATATGTAAGTTGATTCGAATTTCTCAAATCTTTATCGTGGCGATATTGGTTTTTCGCAAAAGAAAAACGACAACCGAAACGTAAGACTAACTGCAAAAATGCCTCTGCAAATCGAAATACAAGTGTTGGGTGTTGGAAAAATAAATAAAAATGCAAAGCAAAACCAATAAAAAAAAATACTCCACGTAGTATTCTATAAAAAACTAGCGACACGCTGACTTCAATTCGATACCGTTTGTTGCATGCACGGTGCCCAGTGTGCATTTCATGACACAAGACGTATACTTCTTTTCGATCGAATAGATTCCAACTGCGTACGATGAAACCAATTCCATGCTAAAATAAATCATAAGCCAATTTTCACAGTTTTGCTATTATTTACGTCGTTGCTAAGTTATTATTATGACATTAAATGGGAAAATTTAAATGCATGAAATGTATAGAAGTGAAGAAAAAAAAAGCGGAGAGCATAAATCTCAATTTGAACATAAATCAAGTGGAATTGGTCATGATGCATAATGAGATTGCAATAGATTGCCAATAATTTATTGATCGATTCTTTAGGCAGACAATTCGTCGCAGGCAATTGATGAGATAATCGCCGTGAATATCAAAAGCAGACACTTAAAGTCTTAATATCTCACACAAGATCTAGAATTGAATGTCCGAGAATGAAAACGCAACTTCTATTCACAACACATATAAGTGAAACAAAAATAAAAAATTTATTGAAATGAAACAACACAATCGAATTTTTTCAAAGTGTAACAACAAAAAAGATTTTTTTAAAGTGTAACATCGGTATGTAGTAAGTGTAACAACTTCACTTATATGTGTTGTGAATAGAAGTTGCGTTTTCACTCTCGGACAATCAATTAATCAACTACTAGAAGGTGTTGCTGTTGTTGTTTTTGATTTTTCTCATTCCATTTCTCGAACATCGTTGGAAATACCTGATGTGCTGAGATGCACGTAAACATTCGAAAAGATCTGGATATTTAGACATTTTGTTCGGTTTTCTTTCTCGATTTCTATGTAAACACAAACAAGACGATGTTATCTACGAAGAACCATCGGCTTCAAACTGGTTTCGATTTATTCCTTAAATTTATTGGTACAGTTCCGATCATCACAATGATGTCGTTTTTATTTATACCCAACCATTTACCTCTAGACCAGCTACGAGCCATATGAAAATAAGTTTTTTGCTTTTAAGATCATGAGCCCTGAATGACGTGCATTGAAAAATAGTAGCGGTGTGGACGTGATGTGTTTGCTTTGACAAGTTTATTGGATGTTTTCCAAAAGAGATTTGACTGGTGAATGGACTGAGAATGATTTCACGTATGAAGACGTCATGAATGAGTGTAAACATATAAAACTCGAATAAATGACGATTTTTCATGTGAATACCATGCCAGATGTCACGTATTCACATGGATCTGGTGAAATTTGTTGTTTTTTTTTTGTTTTAAATCCTTAACATGAATCTCGGTAATATTCCAGATGAGAGGCATGGGAATTTTTTTTTCACTCGTCAACAGTTCATATTCAAATGAGCACGTGTGGTGTGTGTGTGTTTGAATGACGTTTTCCAGCGAAAGACGACCACGAGATCGTCTTATCATATTTTCTTCCTTGTAATTCCAATTGAGGATGCACGACAAAGCCGCGCCGGGTCAGTCTGATCTTCACTTGTCTCGTTCTTTTTTTTCTGTTTTGAATGTATAAACTTTGGACCGTCTAATTAAAATAGTCGGCCTAACACACGCTTACCCATTCGCAAAGCTTCATTACCACGACACATATAATTTAATAGTGTTAATTACTTGTATTATACGTTTGGAAAAAACAAATACATTTAAATGTACGTTTCACCTCTTTCGGCTGATGGCCATATACATATATATATATATACACTATGATAACATAGACAGTTTTCATGGAATGGCGATGAAACGTTGTCAGTTCGCTGTGGTTTGTTTAACCGTCAACTTGTCAAGCGGATCCAAGTGCATAGATAATCGTCAAAATGACCGAAAAACATCGAATGAAAGTGCTCATTTATTTACGTAGAGTTCCGTTTAATCATCATCTGGCGAGCATGTGATTTGGAAAGTGGCAAACAGAAAACGACCATTTATAATATTTCTCCATTCGATTAGACTTTATTGTGTAATCTGGCTGTTATTCCCACTCTTTCTCGCCTTTTTAACATGATTATCATATTTATTTATAAACACTAAACCAAGCAAACCGTTTCAATACAACGCAGGTCGATAGATAATATTATGAGGTACATAGTACAAGTGAATTTTTTTTTTCTCATTATTTCCACAGTGTTTGTGTATGGCATAGTGAGTGAGTGATAGAAATGAAAAACCTACGATAGATGATGAATAGAATTATCAGAGGATCGTTACTCCGGCTTTGATTCAATTGATCAAGCACTCGTCATAGATTTGAACGATGAGAGTGTGTATTTGCACTTTTCCATTGATATCAGATTAAATACATGTGTATAATACTGCGTGTGTATGTGAATCGGTTTTTGTGTTAATCAACTGGAATTTGATGTGTGTTCGTGTGCGATTTCACCTCAAGAGCGTCGGTCGTCTCTCGTTTCGTTCGCTCACTCATTCATAGTCGGCAACTTTAAACGACGGCCCAACAAATAACCGACGAAACCGGAAAAAAGAAGAAGAAAGAAAACCGATTACGAACAGTGAATGACGCTCGTATGGGTGTTGCTGTGATACAATATAATGTGCGCGCTATAGCGCTTTATTTGTGTGTGCAATATTGCGAATGAACAAATACGACACACTGTCTTTCATTTTATTCAACGCTCGCACCTCTCGCGCGCAGCGATTTAAATATTGTCAGTCAGTTCGTTTTTTGAATTTTACAAGAGAGGAAGTATAAAGTTGAGAGAAAGAAAAAAACCAGTGTTTCACGTGAATCGAAATGTTCATTTGTATAAAACTTTCGAATGTTTGGAAATCATTTTTTAAAATTCCGGAAATTTGACGAGAATCAAGTGTTGATCGGATTGACATCGAATTAAAATCAAATCGAGTGAAAACTGTTTAGTGGAACTCTGTTCATTATTTCTATATTGGAAACTAAGAAGTGTGAAGAAATTTGATATTTTGCACATAGAAACAATTGATATTGAAGCGAAAGCACTGTTGACAGACTCTCGTGTTACATCCAGTAAGTGCAGAATTTGAAACAAACAAAAAAACCGTCTCATTCTTTTTCTCATCTCTTATATGTCATTCGATGGATTTGCGTCACTTATTCTCTCTTTTTTTTGTTCATTCAATTTCGTGGTCGTTGTTATTATTCAACAACAGAGTATTATCATTGTGTGCTTGAAAAGACAACCAGAAACTGCGAAAATATTTGTATTACAACGACGACGACGACGACGATATTTACGCGACCGCCAATGTTATAAGGTACAAGTACAAATTCTTTTGCTGCTGTTAAAAGTCATGGCATTGGAAATAGTATGCGGCTAGAATGATTTTTATGGGGCTGTTAAAGTCGCGCTGGTGCCACGTGTAGTGGTCGCGATTTAATTTTTGTTGTTTTTAAATTAAATTTGTTTTTCTGCTTCAGTGCAATGTAACCCACAACTTTTTTACGCGCTTTGAATTGTTTATCTATTGTTCGTATGTATGTGGTATACGGTACCACTGGTACCCGCACATTTTTTTTTTTCATAATCGTAAAATGAGTACGCATGTACGTCATATTCCGACGGAAACAGTTACTCTCGAAGAAAAGATAATTCGGAAAGTTTTAATGACTCAGTTCCAGTTTCGTCTTTGAACAGTAAATGAAATCGAGTGTAAATAGGTCTCTCTCGCTTTGGTCACGGAACTGTCCGTACATACGTCATTCGATCAAATTAAACGAAACATCGTTTCATCTTATTAAATTACGCTCTGATTAGGAAATAACCAACAGTGATTCAAAGAAAATGTTGATGAACTGTAGCAGCACACTCATGGCACAAAATCTCGATACACACATTCAATGTGTATGCACGAATAATCAAAATGTGGTTACGATATTTTTTCAGCATTTTAATGAGGTTAGTCATTTACAACATGTTATTCCCATCTGTGCAGGGGAAATTATTATCGGTGTGCTGAACCATGTTGTGTGCAAAAGAATGAAAAAGAACACATTTCGAACGAGAGAATACAAAAGACGAATATCTGAATAAAGAGAAAATGCCGAAGTAATGTGCGCAATCAAACGAGTGTTTGAGTGTTTGCTTGAAATAGGCCGATCTCGGCAGCAGCGCCCACAATATTAAAACCTAAACCAATAAACACACTCAATACACACTGAAGACAAATAGCATTTCTTATTCGATATTAAACACAAACAAGCCAAATGGCAAATATTTTGTAATCCAATGCACTACCGATTGTAAATTGTTGGCCCCCTAAATTACGTTTTATTGCGGTGTACGCTGCTATCTCTGACAAAACCGACAACTTTAATTTCAACAGTGAGCGCCGTTGCAGTTTTGTCGTTCGTCTTTTTTGTCACATTTTCAACAACAGAACCAATCCGAACTCACTTTACCAATTACCAATTGATATTATCTAATTATTCCTTAAAGATAAAACGCGTTCAGCCTGATTTGATGCAGTTGTACTGTCGCTTGTTCCGCATGTTTGAAATGGGCAAATGATCAAATAATTGGTATTCGTTTGATTACTCTACACATGTCGCTTTATCGTTTTATTGCATCAATTGCATTTCATTCCATTATAAAATTGGAATTGTAATCAGTTTTCAGTACGAAATAAAAGTAGTTGTAAAACCGATTACTCGGACTGTTTTTCTCTCTCTTTCTTTCCCTATGCCAATCTGCAACCACCTGACTTTCGATTGACAGTCAAAGAGAATTTTATGCGACAAAATAAGTGCACGTTTCACAGAATAATCAGCGCAAAAACATTGAGTCAACATCGATGTAAGCGTGTAAACGCAACTGCAAACTGAATCAATTGATTGAAACATATAACTTTCCAAATGTGATGCTATTCTCTATATTTGTTAGCCATTTGGACATTTAATCGGCTCGATACACCAGAAAAATCACTTTAAATGGAAACTTAACTGTTAATAATGTATTCGATATATGCGAAGCAGTAAAAATCAATCGAGATGTCGTTGTTCCAAAATGTTATCGCTTTTTTTACACATCGTAAAACCGTGTGTGTGTGACTGAATGCGCATGGAAAAGAGACAAAAACAATCTAGAAAAAAAATGCTCACTGTCTGTGTGGGGTCTGTAACAAGTCAGTCCGAATTGTTTACTATTTTTTTTTTGTTTCGACAAATTGTCTTCGTGAATAAAGTGTATTTTACAAAAGACGCGCGCGAGCGCTCTCATTGAACTCACATCAAATGTGCGAACATTGACCCAGAATATGATTTAAAAAAAGCAAAGACTTTATACGGAAATTGGCGAGGCCATCACCGTTAATCGGAAACATTCACCGATTCCATAAATGGCATAAATCGTATCACACGAGAAAAAAAATTACAAAAACATTTCAGATGAGTTCAACTCTACTCGCGCTCGCTTCATTACATTTGTAATGTTTATTGACAGAGTGAAACGAACACTGCAACGCTCATGGAAAGTAAGAGTAGCGACGAGTCAGTATGAATAAAAATTTCCAATGAACGTTACCGATTACTAATTCTAGCTGATTATATTTTGTATTGAAGTGAAATTTTTTCTTCTGCTATTATTATAACTCACGCGCTGCTTCGTGTTCGAAACGACCCATATTTTAAAATGTCGATCATGAATGCCCCGGCTGATATTTCCAATCGCTATTATATGCCAAAATGACAAAGTAGTCACAAGTCCCAAATGAACTTGTTGAGTGACTGGTGGTGGTGGTCGTGATAAATAAACGTCGTCGTAAAACTCATTATCATTAATCGACCCGCTTAACTTTGTGAATCAACTAATTTTTGCATTGGTTTCAAAAAAAAAAAAAATAAACAGGACCTACGTTAGCTGATTACAGCTTTTCTGGAGGAAAAAAAGAAGAATTGAAGAGATAATCGCGTACTGAGATTTACGGATATAAAAGTTTCGGAGAATGTCTATATGTACCATACAGTTGCCAATCGTACGAATTTTCAAAGATTTCGATAAAATGAGCGCACAAGAGCAACAATACGCTGCCATGGATCATGGCAATGATGCAGATATAAATGAATCCGATGACCAAAGATGTGTCATCAAATTTGTGAACACAACTTTTGAACAGCAAGATGGTAGCATTTCGAGTAATGAAGAGGATGCGGTAGCATCGACAAAACCAATGCGTCAGCGAAAACGTTCAATGTCGAATTCACCGTACAAAATGAGTAAAGCATTTTCCGATAGCCATTCGCTTTGTGACGACTGCAACACAAACACCTTTCATCACAATTGCGCTTCGAAACGGGCGAACGCATCAAGTGGATCCAATGTGACGTCAACTGCCGGCAGTAGCAACTTACGCAAACAGTTGCAAATTCGCCGATCTCCTTCACCGTCCGTTCACCATCGGAACAAAATGCCATTAGTGAGACACATTTCGGTTGGATTGAGTCCTGGGTACGCGCAATATCAAATGGATTTATTGGAAGTACCAATGCCGCGTGACTATGGTGATGCAAGCAGCGATGATCTTAGCTCCGAATGGGATTCAGATGTTCAAGAAACTCAAACACCAAAGGTTTTTATCATTTCTACTTGCAATTTTCTTGTTTAATTTTTCCTTTATACATGAGAAAGCGAACAATCTTACATCGACATATCGAACGAATGATGATTTCGAATGGAAAAGAGTGGGTTACCCATTATATCTAAAACGTGTTGTTAATTTTCCACATTTCATGCAAACCATACACGATATTCCTTCTATCGTCGTTCAATTTTTTTTTTCTCTCTCTCTTCAACGATTGCGTCATTAACACACGACGATCATACTTATGCCCGAGCAAATTAACTGGCATTACGCATATAAACCGATTCTGCGCAGAATTGAAAACGATCAAGTCTGTCTCTTAGAGTTGACTGTTACAACCGCAACAAACGTGCCTCGTTCATCTGAGAGAGAATTAATGTTTGTACTCGTGTTTGATTATTATTTACTTGCCAGCAACAGCACGGTCTAAAATTCAAGTTTTTTTTTCCCCATTCCTTTTGTGTTGGGACATGTATTACCAAGCACGATACTTAACTAAATTAATTATTTCTTTTGGCGCGAAATAGTTGTATGTATGTTTAATTTATTTATTATTGGCTGGCAAACACAAGCCTTATTATGGCTTCAAATACTAATTAAATGCTGAACTCTCGTCTGAACCGGTGCAGTAGTTTGTCGCTTTTGATTCAATGAGCCATTATAAAGAGGAGAATGGGAGAAAAATGCGGTTTTTCACTTCTTGAATTACCGGCTCTGATTTATTCAAAGTAGTGTAATTGTGTAACCCAATTCGATTCAGACATGTGATAGTTTTTAATGAGGCAGGGATTCTCGCGTTTAACTCGTACTACACCAAAATGTTAATGCAACATACGATTAGAATGGCTCGATCGAAATGTGTCATGAGCACAATGTGTCTGTTTATGATCGCGCAGGCGTTGGGTTCGTCTGGAATTTTACATATATTCATATTGTTGAGTCTGCAGCCAACGTTCACGCTCCATTCTCTTCTCTTCTATCGCTGATTGAGCTTTTGACTTTGTAATGGCTTTGTCAATTATTTGATGGAAAATTAATCATCTTGCCGACTGTTTATTTGGGTCATAACTTATTTACGAAAATAGGAAATCAACAGAGTGTCCAAGACAAAAATTCCAAATTCTAGGGTATTCTTGATGCAAATAATAATCCTAAATCACTCGCACATATCTGCTGACACCACTGTTCAGCTTTTATGACGTAAATCCGAATATTTTTTTCCCATATTGAACATTCACAGGTCGGCTGCTTTTACGTTTTCAAATCTAGTTGATGCCTTGTTTTTCTCTGTCATTTTTTTGATATATGACAGCATCATGTTGATTTATTCTTATCAAATGAATGTAATAAATTTCCCTGGTAAGGCGATTAATTTCACAATAAAAATCGATTTGGCAAATTTTCATCGTAGCTATTTTTTGTTCATCTATGTTCGCCATTCTTAAATAGAGCTGACGACTGACGCTAAAGAAATATGATAAAAAATTTATGTGATGACTACTGTGACCTGTTGTCACTTTTTCTAAAAGCAACGATAAGAAAGTGCGTGTAATCCGTCCGGCTAATGACTGATTTATAAATAAAACGAATATTTCATTGAAATGTGCATCACATGCATTTAATCGCAATGATATTTGCGCTTAAATACGACAGAACTTTCACACGGAAAATGGTTTAAACGATAATTGCACATTTGACGATTGCATGTCCGACCAAATACGGCGTGTACACTAGAATATTTTATGATAAAAAGAAATTTCGGTTTTTTTCTCTATTTCTTTCAATACAATTACGGAATTCCCACGGATGACATTCGTTTATCGAGGTTTTGCTTTTCTCGTTTTTCTTGTAATTGTTCGCATTTGTAAATTCCAAACGCTATTGTCGTAATCAATGGACTTGATTGTGAACATAACAAACTTTTCCAAACACAACTGGTTCAAATAGTTAACATTTCGCAAAATTTGCATGCGGCTTACCGGTTCATTTCGGTTTGCTTAAAGGTTGTGCTTATAATATTTACGTGTTGTTTCGTCAGTTCATTGCTACTAGTTTGCTGTATATTTCAACTGATAACCAATACACGCACACACGTAATTAATGGATTAATGGCAACCACGTCATCATGTACGATTGATTCACTTGCATCGGATGGGAAATAAGATAGAAATGAATATATTTATGAGAAATTCGTAGCGCTCTCTCCATGTGCTTGTTTCAAATGCTCATGTACGTTTTCAATGTCGAATGTTAATACCACAAACAACCAATTTGGAACAGATTAGAAATTAAGTAAAGCCACTCCCAAAAATTCTAAACCCAAAATTCGATACATATACGAACCGAAAAACAAAACAATTTATGAAAGCCCATAAATTTAGGGGGGAATTTTCATTTCTCTGCCTATCATTTCGATAATATAAAATCAACAGAGCCAAAAAAAAAAAATTACGCAGAGGTAAAAAAACAGTCAAATATTTGCTGGAATACAAAATGTGGATATGAAAAAGTACAAATTCTTGTCGTTAGCTCATTTTTGAATTTGTGATTATTGTGTGCACGTGCGGAACCGAGCTTCTTTGCTGTCTTTGACTAAAGAGAGGAACGTACCAATTTGAAGTGTAGCTTTTCTTGCTCAAAATTTCCTTTGTCGACAACGAAATATGACTTTGCCACTTGCTTTCATGCAGAACTAATGATATTCTTCCTTTCTGTTTTGCACACCAATCGACTGGTGGTGGTAAGGTGTTGTTGACCTGTGAGCAGCAATTGTGCTGCCATTGTGTGCCTCTCTAATCGCATTTCTGTGCTAAATTTTGCTACATTGCAAGCGCAATGACTTTTGAGATCAGCAACTTTGTTTTGGCGCATGTGAAAATTATTGGTGTCGTGCGCACTCGCACTATGAAAAGAAAAAAAAACTGCTATGCCAATGTGTTTCGATTGTATTTTTCCCCCGCAACTTGATTATTTGTCATAGTATTATGAGTGCTATTTGTGCGGATTTTCTTGGCGCGTTTGGTACACGTATTTGCAATGAGAGGAAAATAAAGCAAGTAGATTACTGTTCGGCGTACTACACAATCAACAATCTCAACATTTTTTTTGCGAAATTTAATGTCTTATTAAGCGATATTGTGTATAGTTTGGAGTAAAAATGTAGGTAGGTCGGTAACGACCGTCATACGCATATTTTAGCAGCAGCAGCAGCCGCCACAGTCAGTCAGCCATTGATGATGACGATAAGAATGAAACATGCAATAAATTTGTATCTGTCATTCTTTTACAATGTACAGATAAAAATGCGACAAGATTGAGTAAATAAAATATATGATTTGCACGGAAATTTTCACGTTTCAACTTTATTCGTTTCTCTTTCTGCTTGTTGAACGAGTGGCTAATTTGGAAATTGTACTTTTATGAATTGCAAACACAATAAATGTTCGTTTTTTTTGTTTTTTTTTTTTATTTTCTCATAAGTAAATGAATGCCATATCGATAACATTATCAAGTGAACATCTATCACGCAAGCGTATCGCATGTAAATTGAGATGAAAAGTGGGACCCTTTCAAACCATCATTCATCTGTTCGCGATGCTTTGCCAAGTGCTCGTTTCAACTACGAATATAACGAATAAAATAGTCGAATGATTTGCGATGAATAATAATAAGTGTATAATTGAGTTTGAATCGCTGGCGAACAATTCAGCTCTATTATTGTCAATCACAAAAAAAGTGAATCATAATACCGAAATTGTGTTCTGTTTTTCTCTCAATAATAAGCCAAACCCACAAATTAACTATTGCGTCTTCAACGCCTGAAAAGAGAACTCACGAATGGTTGAAGATTTAGCGTGTTTTTCTTGTCGATTCAAATTTGAATATTGTTTTTTTTTTCTTCATTGTTCACTTGTTTGCATTCATATTTCGTGATCGGAAAGTGTAATTAATAGTTCAAAACATGATTCAGAATAGATGCACAACACGAATAAATTTGCCTACGGATTATTTCGTTTGAGCCAGCTCGATCTTTGGCATCGATTACAATGTCGAACGTCATAACAATGACGACACATCCGATACGATTGTGATAAACGATTTTTCTTGCTGTCATGGAGTTCATGAGCAACATGTGTGTGACGCATTAGTTTTTTCCTACTTTGTTAAGCTGAAATCACACATAATTCATTGTTTCGTCATTGTCGGCTTTTACAAGCATTATCGCCTCTGCGATAATCAAGTGCAGACGAGGTCGTTTTTTTTCTGTGAATTTTTATGTCATTGAATCTGTTGTAAACGATAAATTTTCACTTAGAATTTTTGAACCGCTTGACGACAACGACAATCGGCCACCGGAGGATATTCATGCCACTTACAAAATATAAGGAACAAACCGGCCAAAGTTTAAGACTTAGTTTGCATAATATAATAATAATAATTTAGTTTTCATATTTTGAAATATTTGATTTGATTCATAATAATCAAATGGGAACATTCATTTGCGTAAGTTTATGAATTATTTACACTTTGGTCGTGAAATGACGTACACAACCATGACAAAATGTGTAATGTGACTTTCGACAGAAAGAGAAATGTCATGAAAAAAAAAACCACGCGGTACTAACGAAACATTTAATTAAATTAACAAGCAGACATTTTTTAATTGGTGTTTTGAATTGGAAGCCAAAAGAAACGGCTTCAAATGTTTTTGGCACAAATAGATCGTCTTTTTCATGAATAATCAATTGGGCTCAACTTGAACCATTCACGTGAATTTCTCATGAGATTCTATGCGATCGCTCGATTTATAATGAAACAATCAAATGCCATGAAGGTAACTGAAATTCGACTGTGTGTTGTGTGTGTGTGTGTGTGTGTGTGTGTGTGAGAGAGAAAGGAAGATTTCTTGAAAGTCTTTTGTTCAAAATCCCATTTACAGTTTGGTGGTTTGCGTCATCATCGAAGTGTCAATAACAACAAAATGAATGTTATGACGCATGCAATTCGCTTAAAAATAAACTTTTATTCGCACGCCAATATACCAAAATACCGTCAACGTGAAATCGCTATTAAAGTCCATTCGATCATTATTTATTTTAAGATTTTTTTTTATTGCGACATTAATGAAGGAGGGAGAGCAAAAAAACTTGCAGAGGTACTAATCAGGATTTTTTTTCTACCTATTTTCGTTTTAAACAGCCGTCTGGATGGCGAAAATTACGAAATATCGTGCAATGGACACCATTCTTCCAGACATACAAAAAACAACGTTATCCATGGGTGCAATTGGCCGGTCATCAAGGCAATTTCAAAGCTGGTCCCGATCAAGGCACCGTCTTGAAAAAACTGTGCCCCAAAGAGGAGCTCTGCTTTCATGTAAGAGAAGCCACATTGAGAATGTATATATTTGGATTTTGTCGACGGATGTTGATTTTTTTTTTTTTGGTCATTGCAGTTTTTGATGAAAGATGTTTTGCGACCTTATGTGCCGGAATACAAGGGTCAAGTCACTAGTGATGATGGTGAACGTAAGCATTTTACGCGAAATTTGTATTGATTGCCAGCAATTGCTAATTTGTTTGCATCTACAGTATATTTGCAGCTACAAGATTTATTGAGTGATTTCGATCAGCCGTGCGTAATGGATTGCAAAATTGGCGTTCGAACTTATTTGGAAGAAGAACTCTCGAAAGCAAAAGAGAAACCAAAGCTGCGCAAAGATATGTATGAAAAAATGATACAAATTGACAAAGATGCACCCAATGAAGAGGAGCATCGTGCCAAGGGCGTTACCAAACCAAGATACATGGTATGGCGTGAAACAATATCCAGCACTGCCACATTGGGCTTTCGAATTGAGGTAAGCCAGTTGATTGCAGGAAAAACATCCGCATTTAGAATGAGTCGTTTATGATTTCGATTTCATTGACAGGGTATTAAAAAGGGCGATGGAACGAGCTCGAAAGATTTCAAAACAACCAAATCGCGTGATCAGATCAAAGCCGCATTCAAAGATTTCACTTATGGTTTCTCGAATGCTATAGTAAGTATAAATCAACAATTTTCTAATTCTATTTTAAGCTAAGAAAGTTCTATTCAAACGCGCTTATCTCATCTCTTGTCGAAGTGAGTGAGAAAAACCGATTAAATTAAATAAGAATGCAATCAATCCAAATGAATTGATAAAACCGAGTTATGATTACAGCTTGTGATTAAAGACAATTGAGATGCATTGCATTTAAATCGCTGCCACAATTATTATTCGTTGTTAATGTTTGTTTTGTAATTTTCATTGCAGCCAAAGTATATACAACGTCTCAAGGCGATTCGAGCAACATTGCAGCGATCGGACTTTTTCCAAACGCACGAAGTGATCGGCAGTTCATTGCTGTTTGTACACGATCGACATCAAGCCAGTATTTGGTTGATTGATTTTGCGAAAACGGTTTCGTTGCCATCGGGCGCCAATATCACACACACAAACGAATGGATCGTGGGCAATCACGAAGACGGATACTTAATTGGTATAAACAATCTCATTCAAATATTCGAAGAGATACTGGCGAGTGAAGCGAAATCAGAGCAATCCGAAAGTCGAACAAATGAATATGAGGCCAACGATGGTGACGAATACGATATACAAGAGTTATCGAAATCAAATTCAGTCAATTGCCCCGGTCAAAAACACTTCGACATAACATCGAGCATGCAAACACAAGAGAAGAATGTGGATCTTCCGCAGGAAATTGATGCTATGAAAATTGACCAAACGATGCAGCATTCCAGCCACGAACGAACTGAGGACAATCGTGACCAAGACAAATGAAATATAAACTAAACTAGTTAGCTTAATAATTCTCGCACGGCAGCCTCAAGTGTATGTATGTGTTTGTGTGTGTGTGTGTGTGTGTGTGTGTGTGTAACACAGAACAACTAATAGATTTAGGTGCGATTTTTAGGCCGTCGGACTAAACAGTTGGTTAAACACTGCGTGTACTTCTTAAAACGTTTGATGAGAATCTTGCAGGCCAATGCATTGCAATTCATTCCAAATTGCAACCTCATAAATCAATTAAAAAAAAATTTCATTAGCTAAAAAAAGGAAGAAAGAAAACAAAATGTTACATTTTGTAATCATTTAACATCTAATTGGACATAAGACTGATTTATTGTTTAACTTACGAAACACATTCATTCATCTCATTTCAATAGTATAGTTAAAAAATTAAATTCACACATTGAATGGGATAACTCTGAAGCAAAGATGAAAAGAAGAAGTAGAAGAAGAAGTATTAGAAACAAAATAAAGATTCTTACACATTTGTTTGAACAATGCGCCAAACTCATACCACAATTTGCTGATTGAGACAATCTACACATAGAGAAAAAAAGTAGCGTTTCTTGGTGTTAGTGATTCTTTTTCTATAATATGAAACATTTTTTTTTGCTGAAATTTTTTATTGTGTTGGTGCAAATTTGACAAAAAAAATTCCAAAAAAGAATCTATCACTTGTCAAATTCACACCAATACAACCAAAGTTTTTTTCGACGAAATTTTTTTTCTTCATAATAGCAAAAAAACTTTGGGTCAGATTCAAGAAAAAGAATAACTAACACCAAGAAACGCGACTTTCTTCCCTGTGTGGAGTAATCGTTTTTTAAGGTGTTTAATGAAAATCATTTATTAGAATCATCATTGTTGTCATGAATTTAGGATTGGAGTTATTATTTAGGCACATTGCTAATGTTTAAGGATGAGCTAAGCTAAAAACAAACACAAAATCTCTTTTTTGTTCTTTATTATTTACATACATAATTTATCTTATTTATAATTTTTAGGAAATTCATTAGGCAATTTGATTTGCCCGATTCATTATCAAAAAAATTTAGTGTGATTCGGAGAAAATGTTAAAAATAAAAGTCAATTTAAAATTTGAAGATTTACTATTTTTGTTCCTTTCTGTTGCTATTACGTATTAAATCAAAACCGGGAAATATATTTATAGAGTCTGAAGATGTGTTGAAGGTATGATTTTATTTAGAGTTTTTTTGTTGCTAGCGTTGGTGTTTCTGGAGTTGGAGGCATTACCTTTGCTAATGGACTTATTGTTTGTTTGAATTGAGTTCGTCTCAGTGCTAATGGTGTTGCATGTAGAGAAGAGCTTGGTCTACGCAGTGGCATAATTGTAGTTGAAGGTACAGCACTGAATCGCCGCAAGCGACGTTGTATTACGGGACTGAGACTTACAGCGCTGGAAGGAGAATCGACAACGGGAGTCACATTAAAACGATTTGGACTTGAATTTTGTCGCATCGTTGTCAAAATTCGATTCCGAGGCATGGCGACTAGCGACGGTCGGCGCGGTTTTAAATAATTCGAACCGACCGGTGGTATTTCGAGTGGAGAGGAAAATGAAACCGAACCGCGTCTTGTTAATTGTGGAACCATGGACATGCGACGATTTACACGACTGTCGTGTGTTTTTTGACCCAACATATTTCTGGTGTGTGCACTTTCAATGGCTCGTATCAAATCGGCTATTGTTGTAGTTTCAAGCACGTGTTCAGAGCACGCTGATTGATTCGATAGAATGCTTGGGCGCCTCTTTGACTCCCCATTTAACTGGGGCCTATTTACAGTATCCATTTTAACTGAAGCTCTCCTTCCCAAGGCCGGGGAAATCTTAACCGAAGGCGTTGATGGCTGCTCAATTTGTTCGATTGGCGCTTCAACATTCGATGGGTGCATTGTGTTTCTTCGCTTGAAAATATTATTAAATGCATTGAAAACGGATTTGCGGCGATCCACGTTTGCGTCAACATTTCTCGGTTTGTCAATATTTATGAGAATACCGTTGGTATCTTTTTTGAGGATCTTTTTCGGTGCTTCTTTCTTATTTTTCACTTGAGCATTTATGTAATCTTGAATGTCATTGTTGTTGCCAGACCACGTAAATTGTGGAGTATCTGATTCTTCGTTTGAAATTTTCGAAATCTGTGGATGCAATGACCTGGCCCGCGATCGGAATTTCTTCGGCATTTTCTGGTTCGACTGATGACTTGGTGTTGTGATAATCGACCATTCATCTTCGAGAATACTTTCGTCAGAGAAGAGATCAATTCCTCCAGCAGATGATGGTAGTGTAGCAGTTGGTTCCTCTTTATTTGAATTGAAATCGTTTAAAGCGAAAACCACTTGAGCCAGTATCTCACCGGTATTGTCCAGGATATTATTTTGATTGAAAGTCTTATCTCTATCAATACGCATTAGATTGGTTTCAGAGTGTCGGCTTTGGAGTTGCAGCGGCCATTGGTCTAGTTCATCTGCAGCGTACTTATCATCACTGAAGAAATTCTCAGAGAGGGCTCTCTTTCGGCGGGGAACAGGACTACTACAGCCGAATAATGTGAGGTTTGGACAGGATTGTGAACGATTTTGTCTATAATTCAGCTGCACCTCGCTTGCCTCTGTGAACACGGGCTAACAAAGAAAAGAAAAAAAGAAAATGAATAAAAGAAAAGTTTATAAGTTGATGAGGTAACATTTTCGTATAGATGAATCAATTGTATAGTATCATAAAAAGGTATCTTGAATGTGAAAGTGAATGGAACAAACCCTGACTCGCATAATATATACTTCATTGAGGATTCTTCTCAGATAGCCCACATCTTTGGAAACTCCGCTCCATATTCGATTATGTGTTAATTTGATGTTCTCAGCGAGCTGTTTTTCGAAGCGGCTGATCTTTTTGCTTTGCATTCCACGTGCGATAAATCCAATTAGCATGAGAATGTAGCAGAGTCCGAATACAAACCAAACCAATACGAAAATCTGATAAAACACAAAATAAATACCAAACGTGCGCTCCTGTTTAAATGGAAAAATACAATGATTAATTTGATTTAATTTCTGCAAATTCGAGCACTTATACTTGATGTGGTTGAAAAGTGGGTACGAAGTCGCCAAAGCCGATTGTCTGCGAACGATTTTTTACGTCAAAAAAGTCCCCCAAAGTGTGTCAGTAAACATATATAATAAAATAAAACTTAATATTAGTCGTTCAACACTACCAAAACTATGGTCATGAAAGAAATAAAGTAAAAATATTAAAGAAAGAGTCTTATTTATGCCTGTTGTAAGTGGTTCGGATTTAATTAAATCCAAAGATTTAATTTTCAACTTTGCGAAAACGGCCAAAAAATGAAAGCTGATTGGGTAGGACGTAAAATTTGTACGTTTTTTGAGTCCAAATATGCAAAAATATCATTTTTCGTATATTCTCAACATTTAATTTTCAAATGCGGGATTTAAGAATTTTTCACGTTAAACAGTGAGTCAAATAAGGCAAAAGTTGTGGGAAATGGTCCGAAAAATCTAAATCAGTAATAAAAATCAAGCACTTTTGACCATTTTTGGGTTCAAATAGGCAAGAATATCAGTTTACGGAAACCCTCAGTATTTCACTTTCACATAATGGTGAATTTTTTTTGGAAATCTCGTTTTTCGACAGTCTGCCCATTCAAAACTTCTAGCCAGCTTCAAATCAAGCACCGAAAGCCATATCTGTGGCTTGTTTATTGGGATTTCAGGTCAGCACAAGATTTAGATAGGTAAATGAGTTTTTTATGAAACCATGAAAGTAAAATCCCAATAGAAATCCCGTTTGTGATATTCCAAACGTCATGAAACTTTCTGGATCTTATTTTTTTTACTAAAAAACTCAATCCCTGAAATTTTGAAGTCAATCGAAAGCGATTTACGGGTACCTCCCATACAAATTTTCTTATTTTCTTCATAAAATTGGCAAAACTGGCCAAATTTGTATGGGAGGTACCCGTAAATCGCTTTCGATTGACTTTAAAATTTCAGGGATTGAGTTTTTTAGTAAAAAAAATAAGATCCAGAAAGTTTCATGACGTTTGGAATATCACAAACGGGATTTCTATTGGGATTTTACTTTCATGGTTTCATAAAAAACTCATTTACCTATCTAAATCTTGTGCTGACCTGAAATCCCAATAAACAAGCCACAGATATGGCTTTCGGTGCTTGATTTGAAGCTGGCTAGAAGTTTTGAATGGGCAGACTGTCGAAAAACGAGATTTCCAAAAAAAATTCACCATTATGTGAAAGTGAAATACTGAGGGTTTCCGTAAACTGATATTCTTGCCTATTTGAACCCAAAAATGGTCAAAAGTGCTTGATTTTTATTACTGATTTAGATTTTTCGGACCATTTCCCACAACTTTTGCCTTATTTGACTCACTGTTTAACGTGAAAAATTCTTAAATCCCGCATTTGAAAATTAAATGTTGAGAATATACGAAAAATGATATTTTTGCATATTTGGACTCAAAAAACGTACAAAGTGGTTGGGTTTTTTGCTGATTTAGAATTTTTCGGTCATTTCCAACAATTCTTGACTTATTTGCAACATGATTTTGCGTGATCTTCAGGATTTAACGAAATTCGGGAAAATCATGATTTCAAGGCCCCATAAGGCTTATCTGGTGTACTCAAAAGGCCAATTTTTCTTGTTTTCGCCCAAATTTTACGTCCTACCCAATCAGCTTTCATTTTTTGGCCGTTTTCGCAAAGTTGAAAATTAAATCTTTGGATTTAATTAAATCCGAACCACTTACAACGGGCATTAGTAAAAAGCCAAGGTACTGAATGCGTTCTATACAAGTCTAAGCATTATCATGTGGACTTATAATCTTATATGATTTCCCTGGTTAAGAAATCCCCTATTTGAAAACACTACCTCCCCTGTACTATTGATGACGCCTGTAGGCAGAAACGAGTCAGCGAATTTCTTCGATTCACTAAGCATAACATTTAATTTCATTCAAAAATCGTCATCATTCAGATGCAGGCATCTTAACGGTTTCAATTCTCGTCTAGTACTTAACTATTTTGTCTATATTTTTTCTCTCTACACTTTTTTCTATCCTCTCTTTTCTTTCTTTCTTTGTATTTTCTTTAACAAATTCAAAAAATTAATTGAATAATTAAAGAAAATGTAATTTACCAACAGAGTCACAAAACTATAATAGACGGAGATCGAATAATCCCAGCCTTCAAAATAAGTGAACAACACGGAGGGTAGAAAGATGAGTATGACCAAAGCCGGCAAAACGAGCGAAAGCGTAATTTTGGTGACCATGGTCCATCGATGTGGGCTGTAATGTTCGTTTGCATGCATATGTCTCGCAAATTCAAACGCCTTATACTTTCTATAGACTTTTATGAACTAGAAAAGATATGATAAACTGGTAAGCGATCGGCAAAACTTGCATTAAATGCATTCGTTGTCTTACATTCGATCCAAAATATTCGCCCAGATATGTGTACAGTATCATATTTACGGGCATACCGATCAAAGCGTAGGCAATCATAAAATACCGCCCAAGTGTACCCGATGGTGTGATGTTGCCATAACCCAATGTCGAACATACGATAAAGGCGAAAAATACTGAATGATAAAATGTCCATTGATAGGGGTTAACGAACTCGTCCTCATGCGGATCTGTTACAGGTTTGTTACAATAGGATGAGAGACGGCTGAGTATATCTTTCTGTATTTGAATATCGTCTGGAGATGTGAATGCAACGAGCAACTCTGAAAACCAAAACAAACATATTAATGCAAAGCAACAAACTCTAAACCAATCATCAATCACGGAAAATAGCCGAATAGACAAGACATTCGAAGATGCAAATTTGCATTAGCGAGCGATGCTAATGTATGAGAGTTTCGTTGTGTTAAATTTTTTTCGCGATAGTAGTATATACATTACACAATAGCATGTGTTACCAACCATTTTTCAATGAATTTAACCGTTCAGATGGAACATATCTAAAATTTAAAAAGCTCTAAAAAGCTTTCATTGCCAACAATAATAAAGCCACTTGCTTATACACTGTGAGATAACAAGTGAAGAATAGATCACTGCATATGTGTTTCATGTTAATCGCGACTATAATGAACTCATTTGTTTCGATTTAAAGCCATTACGGGTCTTTTAGCTGATGTGTTAATTACTGTTAATGAACCATAAAATTGGCATAGGTTTGTTGAATTCTATCGGTATGATCACTGTGATGCTTTGTAAACACTTCTTCTTCATAGAAATACAAAAGGTTTAAGCAAACGGTTTAAATCTCGATTTTTCAAAAAAGAAAAAAATAATCCACAAAATGAATTTAAAAATAAAAAATTCTAGGTGATCACATCATCCACCATCCACAATTGTTCAATTGAGCACGAGCACGTGACTGCGATAAAGTCTTTGAAGAAAATCATCACAAATTGATCAATTTCATTTCACTGTGTTTGTTCAACAGAAAATTGCGCTTGATTCAATGACACTATTGAATGGGCTTATGGAATATCATGGCAACAATTTTGTGCGAGGTAATAATTCCTTCATAATTCATCCGTTATAGTGGCAAAAATTATACCACAACAATCTAGACGATGAATCTCGTTCATGTTGTGCCAATTGAATTAAATTTAATTTTTTTAATCTAGGAAGAAATAACTTGTCTATTTTCAGCCATCAGCACGATATTGACCGCAATTTCAATCAAATGCCTGAGTTTTTCCTGTTCATGCTTTTTAGAATTGTCAGAAAAATTCCACTGTTGAAAAGGACGACGATTTTCTTTGTCTGTGTAGTGTACAGTGTGCACTCAATTTATAATTGGGCATTTGTTTCACTTTGTTCACACTTTATATTTCAGATGATTAACTCATATAGAGATGACTCAGTTAAAAATTCTTGCAAAAATGGCAATTGAAATGTATTCTTTATCATTCACTTGAATTGAATGTCAAATTGAATTTTTAGGAAAATATTTGAATGAACATTGATCAATATTGTGTTAAAATATTAACACTTTTCTTGTCTTGACTGAACATTAAACGTAAAATATAATTGAACCACCTACCATTGATATCGATACGAGCCTGTAGCTCTGTGGCACGTCGTTCTGTTTCCGCTTTGTGTTCGATGTGATAAAAAACGCACGCACCTTGAATAACGTAGTTGATTTTAATTTCGTGTTTTAAAAATTTCATCTTTTGCAAGAAAAAAAATGTATAGGATATTGGACAATTGAGTACCATTCTCGATTCCTCGACCAAAACACTGAATTAATCTTGAGAATATCATTCAATTCCAAACATTTCAATTTTCTTACCGAAAATTAGGTACACCGTGTAAAATGTTAATAATATAATCCACTGGCGTGGTGCGAGGCCCATTTTATTATTATTAGTGGTTCACAATTATCTTTAAAAAGTTCGTTTCCAAATTGAAAAATTGAATAAAAAATCTGAAACACTATTATTTATTCACTTTGTTCTCACTGTCATAATTTTTGATACAAAAATTTGTGGATTCGAATAAATTTGGAATTATACGCTACAAACCGACTAAATATTAAACTTGATGCTGCCACATGAGAATTATAGCACATTTTCGAATTTCAGATGGAGAACGTCCGAATGCATCAAAAAGATATTTCAGTTGTACTCCAAGTGTAAACTGAACGACAACCAGACGATAAATGTAAGGACTGTGAAAATGATTGAAAATAAATATTTGTTGGGCTATCCAAGCGACTCCTATTTTATGATCTTGATAATTAATCCAAAAGTTCTGTTGGCTATTCGCAGAAATGGAAACACTAAACTTTAATTAAATTAGTCGAAATAATAAAACAAAAATATACGAAAATATTGGCCTTGGAATGAAGAATCCCATCGTTTTTGCGTGGTTTTCGTTTGTTGTAGCCAAGAGGTATAAAAATCGGAGTGTGTCAATTCTCTCTGTGGCACAATGAGGCGCAAGTCGGCAGACATTTTTCAATTAAACCCATTCGTACTTTTATATTATCAGCATTATGTGAATGTGTGTCTCAGAGTCTTCATCGTGATTTGTATGCATTATATAATCCAATTGAGTGGGAGAGATCAAATTCCGGACAAAAGAGAACATCATCAGAATCATGTGTGAAACACTCAAAAGAACAAGTGATACATTAGCCAATCCGTTGAGTTTATACGTCTCTGTGCATGTGTACAGACTTACTTTGCATCTATTTAATTCTACACTGCACATTACGTTGTACTTTAAGTCATTGTAACATTCACTGTTGAAGAAAACTACATTTCTATTTGTTTGTTGAACAAATAAGTTAAAAGTCAATAAATCAAGTACAAAAGGATTATGCACCTATATTGGCCAAAATTCAGACAACATTTCGTTTCAAAGTTATTATTCCAAAGATCTATCTACCGGTTGTTGAATAATTATAAGTGAGGCTGATCAGAGCATTCAATGAAAATTCCATTCCATTTCATTCGTTAAAAATAACGCAGTTTATAAATATATTTCATATGTTTCTCAGAAAACGAATACATATTCTCAACAAAATATCAACTAGAAACATAAATGCCAACATTTGAACAGCTTTATAAACTAAATTAAAATAAAATAAAAAGTGGGAAGAATACATCGTGTTAGTTACTATAATACTAATAGTAATAGTCACTTGAATGCTACCACTAACTTAATCTAATTTATCGCACTGTATATTTGATTGAATTTCATTTTGATTCGCTCCTTCTACGATTTATGTCTGTGTTTGTATTGAAGAGCTGTGAACGACTTGTTTGTCTGTCTTGCGGTACATTCAATCGGGTTTCTGTGACCGGAGCTAGAAGGGCACTGCGATTCACCACTGGTGACATTTCCAACGGCGAAACCGAATAATTACTTGAATCGGTTGAAATTGACCGTAATCGGTTTGGCCTAAGATTTAAATTGTTGTAGTCTGTGAGTAGTGGGCTCGGTCGCGACAATCTCCTTTGCAGTGTTGATGTCGCCTGAATCGATGGCAACGATGGCATTGGTGATTGGCCTGGCGGAATGCTGAGCATTGTCGGTCGTACACTAAAACGGCGATGGGATTTACGCGGAGTGGATTCTGAATATGGTGGTGGGCCCACTGAAGGAGGAACTAAAAGTGAGGAACGTCTGGTTGATGGAAGATCGACAATTGCCGATTGTCTTCGATTCGAACGATAGGATAACGGTGTATTCGCTGTAGATAGTGGTCGCATTGAGTTACGACGATCTCGCGGCGATCGCTGCTGCGTTGGTGTTGTTGGCGGGAAAATATTTATCAGTGGTGGCGGCGACTGCTGCTGATGCTGAGTTGTGGAACTTTGTACCATTGATATACTTGACCCCAGTCTGGGCCGTGGATTGTCCAATAAGTTCTCCAACAATGGACCATCTCCTGTTACAGCCTGTGTATGCATAACTTCAAGTGCCCGAATCAAATCGGCAATTGTTGTATTCTCCAAAACATCGGCGCTGCCTTCATCAGTTGTCGACATTATTGAAAACGTACTTGTTCGCCTTCTCCCCGCAGGCGTGACATTGGCAAATGGAGATACACTAATACGCGAACCCCGACCAGCGGATGTGTGATCCAAATAATTTTTGATATCCAAACGGTCTGGCAACAGGGACATTTTTCTTGAATCATCGCGTTTTTTGAACGGATTAAATCGGCCAAATATTGATGGCGAACTGGCTCGACTGGGTGGCAGTATTGTTTGCGGAGACATTCCTTCTTCCATATTTACAACTGGAGGATTTTCGACTTTGGGTGAGGTGAGCGCTGTCCGGTACAAATCCGGAGACTTTTTCTTGTTGACATTTCTTAAGCGCCTAAATTCTTCGATTTGTTGATTATTTCCACTCCAGGTCCAATCATGTGAATTATTTAGCTCCAATTGATCTGGCATTGGAGCGCGGAAGTCGGATGCCGCTCGACCACGTGCTTTGGGTGGCGGTACTGCATAGCTGCTTTCGGAAAATGGTAGTGACCAATTGCTTTGTTTTTCACTGGCCAGAATTTGCGAATCGGAAAGACCATTGAAACCGCCACTCATTGCTGCGATACTTTGTGCTTCGTCGTCAGCCGCTTTGATATTGCCCAACGCGGTGAAGACTCGTGCCAACAACTCCGTGGGCTGCAGTTGCAAGTTAGATTCATCAAAGGCTCGATTTCGATTAGCCTTGCGATTCAGATCTCCATCGGATTGAACGCGGTGCATATTTGTCAGATTTGATAAAAAGTCTGGCTCATCATCAACGTGATAAAATAGAGATTGGGCCCGTTTTCGGGCTGGTTCAGAGCTTGGACGATAAGTAGTCAAATCTGGACATGACGACGTTCTTCTTTGAGTGCTGCACACTTCTGGCTCGTCGTCGTCAGTACCCTGTGGGAGAACAAATGCAAAGTATTTGTGATTTGGATTCGAGCGTATTTTTCTTCGATTCACCATGTGTATCAATCAATTTACCTTGAATCTCATAAGATAAACCTCGTTCAATATACGCCGCAAATAGCTCACATCCTTCGTAACACCATTCCATATGCGGCTCTGTGTGGCCTTTATATTTTCCGATAGCTGATGCTCCAATCGCGTTATGTGCTTACTGCGCAAGCCCCTAAAAACAGCAGCGATTGGTTAATTGAATGAATATATAGGCTGTGCGGTGTTCAATAGAGTAAAGCATCTATTTAATACTTACTTTGCAATGAAGCTCATAATCATGACTAAATAACCGAGGCCAAATATGAACCAAAATATGATGAACACTTCGTAAACGTAGAACATAAAACCGAAGTTATCTATATTCTCTTGCGACTGGAATGTTGGGACGAAATCTGTATATTTGTTTGTGTACGAGTGGTAAATGCACATTCATCGAAAAGGCAAAAAGGTGAAGATGAGCATACAATGTAGAAAAAATGTATTAATTTAATTTATTTCTGCTTGTCATTTTGTTTTAGCAAGTGCTTTAGTCTGTGTCATAGTATTTGTTCTAATATTTGATCAATTTTATAGAAGAGAATATTTATTACCGCCAAATCCGATGGTTGATAAGGTGACGAAGCTGTAGTAAATGGCTTCTGAATAATCCCAACCTTCAAAATATCTGAATATTAACGCGGGCAGAAAAAGAAATATGACCATACCCGGAATCAAATATAGCACAATTTGAGCAATCAACCCAAGCTGGTGGGGCATGTAATTTTTGTTCGTTGCCATTTTGTATGATTTGTATCGTTCATAGGCCGTTACAAACTTTTTGGGAAAAATAGAGGGATTTAATTAACATCTTTTTTTATAATTTTAATGGGCAAAAATGTTAATTGATATTGTAACTGCCTATTTGCTTCCTCTGCGGTGAAACGAAGCCCGCCGCGTTGAACAGGCGAGATAGTGCACACATCATTAGCGAGAGCAGTACAGCACACTGCAAGGCGCATAATACGAACTGAGCATAGAAGCGTAGAGAGCCAATACACACCAGTACGCATGGCTACTACGATTGAGTATTCTCAGTCCTGTGCAAACTCAATCGTTGTAACAAGCGCGTGTCTGTGTGTTGGCTCTCTACGCTTCTATGCTCAGTTCGTATTATGCGCCTTGCAGTGTGTGTTGAAGCGAGAGCATTACAGTGTGCTGTACTGCTCTCGCTAATGCGGTGTGCACTATCTCGCCTGTTCAACGCGGCGGGCTTCGTTTCACCGCAAAGGAAGCATATGAGTGGTTCAAAATCAATCAAATTTTCAGATACTGAAATTCTGTTGCTATATATATAGAGCTGTTCCATGCTGAATCTCTCAGCTCAGGTATTAATTGCGTTGCTATTACGTACCATACAAAATTGATTTGGAGAAATTCGGCGGAAAATCAATGTTGTAGATGCATTATGCAAACACAAATGGCACCTGAGTTAAGAATTTCAGCATAGGGTACCGCTTTTTAGTAACTTGTCAGAACAAGTAATTATGAAAATTGATCAAAAATGTTTTCAACGAATAGTTCAAACTTACTACTTTCCCGAAGAAATCTCCTAAATATGCGAATAAGAATCCATTCATTGGAATCCCAATCAATGCATAAAATATCATGAACATGCGCCCCGTAATAGTCGACGGACTGATATTTCCGTATCCCACGGTGGAGCACACGGTAAACGAGAAGAAAAACGAATGGTAAAAACTCCATGTCAACGGTGCTTGATGTACATCTAAAGTGAAATTTGTAACCGGCTTTCCACAATAGTCGCCGACGATTTGTAGAATTTCTTTGTGATACTGAGGTTCAGTATATCTCATCAGCAATTCTGTAAGGAGTAGCATAATAATTTTATGATGATTATATGGTCATAAATAATAAAACAAACGCACTTAACCAATAAAATGGGTCAATTAACTAAATATGAAATTTCAAAAGGTGCTATTAGTTACGATAAATTGTGAAATAGTGCAAATCCAATTGAGACAGGAATTGATATTGGCATGAAGAGTCATGATAACACAAATAAAACACATAATAACAACAATATTGTAATGATCTTGACTTTCCCATTCAATATGTGCTAATGATTTTGATAATCGGTGTTGTTGCATCAGTCAAATGCATTCCAATGGATGATGAGTGCCGGTAAATGAAAAAAAAATGTATGATGAACAAAAACTGGTGGTGTGAAATAGCTCGATAGTGCTTGTTCAATTGGTGTAAAAATGATGGCAAAAGCTCGAAATTCAAAGTAGTAGTAATTGCAGAAAACGAAAAAGTAAACGAGAAAAAAAAATTGCTCCGAGCCACTGATATGAAATCATTGAGATAAAGCAATCAATATATGGGGATTGTAAAACGATCGGTTTATTGATCTTGGCCAATGGAGTGCCGCATATAAATTGGTGTATGTACATAATTGCCCGTCATAAGTCATTTTTGAGACTACAAATATGTGTGTAGTGCATCGGAATGGACGTTGATACTATAATAATGATGAATGGTCGATATAATGAGCGTACTTAAGCATGATCAATGATAAAAGTGAAAAGAGCGTAGATTCTTGGTTGGTATTGAAATTGTGCAAAGCAGGCCTGGAGGTTACATAAGAAGGGTTAACGATTTGCATTGATAAGGAATGAATTGTGAAATTTTCAATCATCCTATATTGATATGAGTTGATTTACTGCGTTTTAATCTGATAACAGACAGTCGTTTTGTTGCACGGATTGATTTAACAACAAATTTTATTCGATAGATGATTCCGTTAATTTTAAACATATAATTTTCCCACTGTTTTCCATATTTTTATAGGCTTTTATAAGTCAATTCAATCTTATTTTACCATTAACATCGATGCGACGTTGTAACTCTTCGCCAAATTTATGAGCCTCCGAATCACGTTCGATGTGATAAAAAATGCTCGCTCCAAATAGCAAATACGAAATATAGAAAAAGAATAATGCAAGCCACTGTCTGGGAGACATTTTTTTTTACCGTATAACAATGATAATCGTTGTGTAAATCCAAATATTTTGACAAAATATCGAACAACTTTTTTCTTTCTCGAGCTTAAAAATTAACAATAAAATATTTTATCACATGCACATGCATAAGAACAATAATTGATTCCGTACTGATAAATTCAACCACAAGAAACATATCGATCATCAGTGTCCATTTAGAAAAAGAAACTGCTCTGTTCAGACCGACAAGTTGGCCGCTGTGAATCAAAGAGGTTATCCGTTGTTTTGAAATTCAGCACGTGATTACGTGATTGTGGTTGCGGTTTAAGCAATTTAATGCTTCAAAAGCTATTTCTTTGTCGCTCTAATACGTCAGCATATTTTTAAAACATCACTTTTTTTCGCTTCATTTTTTCATTGTACCAAACGTGTGTAAATTGTCTATGGTACACCTTAAACGTATGTCAATTATTTGTTTAAAATCAATTTGGTTTGCTGACAGCGTTCGGAGCGTTTGGTGTCTGGTTTTTTCACACAATAAATGCATTTTTAATTGACTGTTAAAGTTTAACTCAAACCACTAAATCACAATCGTACACGTCTTCGACTTGATTGATACACATTTTTTTCGCGTTTAAAATTCGAATTTGTAATTCTTGATTTTGTCGATACTGCGTCGTGTAAATGTCACATCGGGCTGGAAATTGGAGTGAGAAAAGAATTTAGTATGTTCTTAACGTTGTCAGTGTTTGTGAACGGTAAAATATATTTCAAAGCGTGTGAGTCAAGCGAACAAGGAACCAAATACACCACATCAAACATTTGCGCGGTGATAGAAACAGACTAAACAACAAGTGGCCGAATGTGATAATCTTTGAGCTAAACATTTGTGTATTGTGAGACAAACGGCTGATTTTAGTTTGCACTTTCTTTGTCAATCACAATTTTATTTTTCTTCTTTCCCGTTGGATACACTCGAAAAATGCCGAAACACGATCGAAATTCTATTGAATTCTTGACAAATGATGTAAAGCGTTGACGCTCTTTTGAACAATTATTACCATAAATTTGAGAGTCATTTGATATTTTTGAAACAATAGTTTATTTAAAAAGAAAAAAACATGTGTGAGCAACGAAGGTGTGTGCTGGAAATTCATTGAAATTGAGAACTCTCGATTGTTTCGCGTGTAGCAATGTGGTCGCAAAAAAAAAAAGAAAACGACAACACGTTTTTGTTTAAACCATTTTGAATGCGCAGCGAAATGCTCTGTTTTGGGAATAAGTCACGTTGATCTCCATCATTCAAAAGATATATTTTTTCTAAAGCAATGAGTTGGACTCGGCGCTAAAGCATGCACGAGATACAAAAAAAGTATCAATGGCTATCATTCTTCAGGTACAATTTTTGGCGCGTTCATTCATTTTTTTTTTCACGAATGTCAATAAATTGACGACCATTCAAAGTCTTTAATATAATCGGATCAATTGATAGCCTATTTGAGAAACAGGTAAATTGATACATGGTGCCTTTTCAACCGTTTCATTCGTTTTTGTTTTTATTGTGATCGACCGCGAAAAATAGCAATTTTGTATTTATTTTCAAATGTTTACCAATGGATTGCTACAAAAGCTAAAAATAAATTGTGAATAACTGAAATAAAGCTATCGCACGAGTTAAACATAGATCATTTTTCTCACATCAACTAGCCATAATTTTTTGGGTAAACAATGATCAATCGGATCTTCTTTGGAACAAATTTTCTACGCTTATTCAGGAGAGAGAAAAAAACGGCTCCAACACTACGATTGCATTCGATTCTTGACTTTTCAGTTAGTTTTACGTTCAAATTAACGTTGAAATGATTTTTGGTCAGCTTTGCTTATACTACACAATTTTGCTGATAAAGCATCTGAAGTCAGTTAAACGTCGTGTTTTTGACAGCCGTTATGTTTTGATATTGTTATGATCACCACTTTTAGAGCAAAATCCATTCAAATGAATCACCAAATCGACAATAACATTTTCCCACTTGAAACTAGTAGTTATGTTAACCGATGAGAGTATTTGGTTCCGTATTTTTGTCCACATCCCTGACTAAGGATGATTAAAACTACTTTGGCGTATATTTGACCAATTCACATTTAACACTGACTAACGAATTTTAAACAAAGAAAAAAAACGATTTAAAATAAATGAGCCAAAAACTCAAATTTCCTTCCAATACTTGAAACAACTGATTTTACTAACAATTTAGCGTTGATTGCCGGCTTAAAATTGTCGATCATTTTCTCCGTTTTCTAATGGAATTGTAAAGCAAAAATAATTGAACTACTTTTAATGAGGCGTTAAATTGAGTTCGATTGGCAAAGAGAAATAGCCATGTATTATCGCGATTAAAACCAATCAATTACTGACTGACCGATATCACTTGTGCGGAGCTCTTTAAGTGTGCCTCGACTGATTCCTTGCTCGCTGCTCTTTTTTTTTCTGCGAAAAATTTTCATCGCATACACATATCCACGTACATATATGTGCTGAAAAATTAAGAGTCAGACAAAACTCACTTGCAAACAATTGAACGGTGAGTCGCGCAAAATTTTGTGTGTTGATAGTGTCGCATTTAATACAAGGGACAACAAGGACAGCAACACAACCATACCAAACGCGACATTTATTGTACAAATATATTCTATATGCTAAACTCAATACAAAAAAAAATTCGTAACAACAATTATGATCAATAAGAGCTACCTGCACGACCAATAACAACACGTTCTGAATGAGTATGTCGTTTCGGTTTATATTTTTTTTGCGCTTCTGGCTTGCTATAAAATGAAATACGCAAAGACATACAATGAGGCGAGTTAATGAGTGAAACGAGTATATGATTATAACGCGAGTCGTGATGTGTGCACAAACGATTATTATTGCTGCCAATTCCAAATCGTTCTTTACGTATGCGCTATGTGCACAGTAGCAAAAGTTGAGATACGAATTTTCTTGATTGTATTAGTTTGTGGTCATTTTGTTTTCCTCTTCGGTTGTGACGAAGACACCGCTTCTACTATCACACGCGATTTATTAATACTCGAATCAATTCTGATAAATGGCCGCTTATCACGCGGCTTGAGGAAACATTCATTGATTTTATATAAGATTTTGATTTGACGCACGATCTCCAGATATCCTCTATCATTTCCTCCGTCATAAAATGATCAATTTTATGACATTATTCAACGAAGTAGCCAATCAGCAGAAGAAAATGAAATGAATTGTTTATGGGTCGGCACATAAAAGGCTAAATGAAGAGAGAGAGAGAGAAATTCCCTAGACTCCATAGTAAATTGCTGCAGAAAATTGAACGTTTTTGTATCAGTTATTGAGTAAATTAAAGAATTAGACGCTAGATGAGTACATTTCGGTCTTGTTTTCGTTTTATATAAATAACGCAATTGTTCGACTTTGATTATATGGCTTTTTACTCTCAAATCAGACAGGAGTATTATATTGTAAATACTTTTTAAAGTATTTCGGCACCGAATATTAGTCTCGAAGAATTGGATTAATAAACAAAGGGACGATTAGATGGAATATTCGCATGTGTGTTTCGTGACAAAACAATTGCGAACTTTAAATTTTGTTTTCTTTAAACGCAAAAAAAAACAAAATTCATTCGCACTCTAAATAATTCTAAATTTTTCCACCGTATTCCTTGAGCTATTTGTGACTGAAAATTTCCTCACGTCGTTGACCGAAAATTGGCGAACGAAATTCTTGTTTTTGCATAAATAATTTTGGCGCTTTCTGTATTATTGTGTCCAATGTTTATTTTCCTTATTCTCATGTCTGTACTTTGGTCACTTCCTATATGTGCCCAACGATGAAAATGATCAAATAATGTACAGAAATTACAAAGACCATTTGTCGCATCAAACGTGTCGATTTCAATGGAAATTTATAGAAAAAAGAACATGAGCCACAAAACAAACACACAAACGCTGAATGAACGTAATGTTCATAGAAACAAATTAAATTGACCATTGTTTGGCCTCTCTTGTTGCACTAGAAATACAACATGATTGTTTCATCTCGACATTCTGTTACGAAAATAAAACTCGTTTCAATTTGCCCATTGATAGGAAGCGAACAAGTTTCATTTCGGCAAACAATTACATACATTTTGCTATGATATGTTTTTTTAAAATTAAACTCTAGCTGTGCTGTGCCGTGATGTGATGTGCTGTGCTGTGCTATGCGGTGTGTGTGTGGTTTATGTCGATTTGAGATGAAAATCTAACAATAACAATCGATTTTATACCACTATTGTAATTGAAAATTAAAAATAAAATTAGCCGCGACCTTGCCATTTTCGGCTTTATCCCAATGATAAGTGGGCATTATCATTATCAGAGAACCTCACCCAAAAAAAGATAGAACTGTTTCAATATTCCACGTGTATCGATTTTGAGTCTTCATTTGTGTTTGCTGGCATCAAGTGCATTGAAACGGAAAACCTTGTTTTAGCCACACCCTTCGCAACGGATCAAATGCGCTATAAGCAATTGGAATACAAAAAAAAATTCATTCGTTGATCATTCATTCATTTGACAATTCTATATAAAATGTTGCCCGCTCAAGTTCACTGACGCGTCATTCAACAAATTAAATTGCATTGTGTACTTTTCATCCGCCCGCACATCATGCGTGCGTTTGATTCAATCCGATCGATTCTCAATTCCTTTTGGAAATTGTGTGGCATTGTGTTGCGATTGTGACTCGTATGAAGGTGACGCTCGATGCATCTGTTATCGCTTCATATTGATCAGTTTATCCGATTGAAACTCACTTCCACATTAAGTTGCTTCTGGAGAATTTCGCAACTTATCATATTTGCCAGCGCAAACATTTTTCCAGTCGAGAATAATTTAGAGCGCCTGAACGAAGGCGATTTGAGTGGTTTTTTTTTAAATAGAATATTCATGAGTGTGTCACACTGTGGCAGCGATACGCGGCCCGTGTTAGTATATGATGAAGCGTTCTTTCCCGACAAAGCGGTCATACCGGTTGTAAATGAACTCTATTCAATGCAAAAAGGGTTATCTCTGTTTGCTTGGGTATCTTATCGATCCTAGATGTCATTGCTTCTCTTGATGCGTATCGATTGCATACCATAATTTTTTTTTCTCCCTTTTTCTTATCAGATAAATATAACTCCGTTTAAGAGACTGACGTCTATCACACGCATGATTCACACTTTCAATGGTCAACAAGCAAGACGTGTGAATTTATGCATAAAAGTAATGACATTGTTCTATCATTTGTATCACATGATTGATGCCCGTAGCAACTGGTGCACACATATGAAAAATATAGTGAAAAATTGAAAAATTTGCTTGTGAACTTGACGCGTTTCGGCGGTCAAATTGGTGTTAACAACATTTATCGATTCAAACAATACACTCCTTAATTTGGTGCGGAACAGTCACATATTCCGTCGTATTCGACAAATTATGACTTCGTGAACAAATATCACAATTTCAAAATCAACGGTTTCCCATGATACAACCAAATGCTA
Organism: Sitodiplosis mosellana; assembly: GCF_009176505.1. Lineage (NCBI taxonomy): Eukaryota > Metazoa > Arthropoda > Insecta > Diptera > Cecidomyiidae > Sitodiplosis > Sitodiplosis mosellana. The sequence goes on along the minus strand of NW_022595244.1, from coordinate 18,091,292 downwards.
GGTATCACTTATCGAATTGATATGGAATGAATAAATCAGTAATAATAATGAAATGCGTCAAGAGAACGAATACCAATGAAACAATTTTTCTTCCTGTTTGTTTTTTGCAAACTTTGCTGTTGTAATAAAGATTTGGAGAGCAAAAAATTCATATTATATATGAAACATTGTTTTGGAGCAAATCGTTCATTTTTATTAATAAAACGGTTAATTAAACCAATATAACTGCCTGCCTGCACACTGTGTCAAAGAGTGACGTTGGCCACATGTAAAACGTCAAATCGCCGAGACAACCTTCTGACAGTTCGTACATTTGACAGTTTGGTTTGTTTTGAGAGCACAAGCCAGTCGGTGTATGCACGATTGCACGTGGATATCTGATTAATCAATTGAACTATTCGGCGTGAATGTTTTTATTTACAAAGAATTACGATGTCATCGTTAGCGATACGAGCCTCATCGGTGAAAAATAGTGATGATTCGAAAAAGAGCAGTGAAATTAAATACACAGTGCTAAATTTACCAGCAACTAATGTATTTGCCGCTGAACCAAGTGATTCCGGTATGGTTTCGTACCTGCGTCTTGTGTATTAAACAAAAATTATGAAAATCTCTTTATTATTGAAATTTTGCTGAAAATTGCATAATTTTCCATTTCAGAAGCGAACCACGCATTGCAAGGCTTCAAAAATGAATATTCAAGAGCAAAAGGAGTTGATCAGCAGTTGTCAGCTGTTAATAAAGTAAATTGCCGATGTCGAAACATGACAACTTTTCGAATAACCAAGTGAATGACATTTTGTGTGATTTCAGTTATTGGTCCATTACACCAACACCAATCCATGGATACTGGATGAAAAGATTCTGTCTCAAATTTTGGCTGATTTATACTTTTATGCTCCGCCTAAACATCCGCTTCGCAGTATTCTAGCTAAGTATGTTTTGGTGCACATTCCAACCATTCAGCAGTTAACATTACAATGGCCAATTGAAAAAAAGGAAACTTTGGAAATAATTTGAATCTCCTCTTTCTCACTCTATCAACAGAGCTCTACACAAAGAAGCTGCAAAGAAGGGTGATCTCATCATAGAGTCTATGACACGTACAATCATCGATAGTAATGGTGTAATCCAAGAATCGTTGCAACAAAATAAGTTTGATACGGTTGGGGTTAGGTCATTTGTGTCATCGCTATATGGATGCTTTGACAATTTTCCCGAAGCGGCGGCTGCAATCAAATCATGTTTGTCAATTTTGCTTCAGTCTTTGCAACAATTTATCGATATTTTCATGCAGAAACTGCAAAGTGATTTGTCGCCGGCCCGAAGAAGTGAAGTATTTATCGATTTACACAATACAAGTCGTGTTGTTGTATCAGCAATTCAACAATTTTATGATTCAATCACCGATTCAAGTTTGTTGGAGACAATTCTATCTCAATGTTGGGCAGAATTCCTGGATAATCCTGTGTATGCAGACTCACCAGTGGACACGAAAATAAACTGTGCCATCTTAAAGGTGAACTATGATCGATCATTTGGTGATATTTTTGCACCAAGAGAAAAAATACTCACCCAATTTGTGACGAGCGAAAAGATGTCTTCATTGAAACCCACAACCACACTGTCAAAGGAGATTTACTATGCGATTGCGGTCATAAATACAACCGTGGAAAAAGATTTATCCGACTCGAACTACTTCCCTGCACTCAATGCTATTGTTGATCGATTAATTTCCGTTGGATGCGGAAGTGGATTCACAAAGGATCCTTGCTTGATCATGGCTGTAACTCGCGCACTCGTAGCATGTACCAAGAAATTGTTGTCTCTGTTAAGAAAAGTATCATTGCATCGAGATGATGATGCAGTGAGCTATTTACGCAAAACTGTAGAAGAATGTTTATCCTTTGTTTGGATAAATGTACATCACTCAGTCGATTGTGTTCGTTATTTGTCAAAGGATCTCCTGAAAAATGTTCTAAAATTGGGACAAGAGCAGCCCGAAATCTTTGGCGATGTTGTCAACGAAACAGTTAGCATGGCAAAATCGAATAGCACCAGCGAAACTCTCGTCTGTTTACTGTTGGATTATTTATGTCAAGTGTTTACCACCGAATTCGTTCTCAGTGAAATGCCCAATATCCAACAACGAATCTTGCAGAATTTGTTCAACGACTCGTGTTGGGCTACATGCTATGAGCAATTATTATTGAAGAATTCCGAGATCAATCTGGAGAAATGGTGTTTACGGTGGATTCAGCCGCTGATGCGCGTTGATCCGCGCCAATGGAAGAACGATTTTGATCGTTTGAAAATCATACGAAACCTTTTTGAACGCGCACTGAAAACGAGGCCCGAGGCAGCCGAATATATTCTTACTGATGCAAACATTTCAATCGAAATTCATTTATTCGTTTTATGGATAATGCGACGAAGTGGTCGTAAGATTTACGCGCCGGAAAATTATCGGGTGTCTGCCGATCAGAAAGTCATATTCGCCAAGGTGCATCCCTCAGGTATTTGAGTTCATCTTTGAGGAAATGTTCAATATCTCTTGTAACCTATATCTCTCTCATGATTTCAGACGAAATTCGTATTTTGGCATTTCGAATTTTGATTGAATGTCACAAAGTGTCGGCTTTGTTTCCGGTCGAGGATTTAAATGAAATTTTAGAGTTTTTCCGATTCAATTGTAACGTACAGAATCCAGCGATGCGACAACAGATGAACACAACGATGAAACGAGCTATGAATCGCCTTGAATGCGGCTACTGCACCGCGATACGAGCTCCAACGGAAGAGAATGCCAAATTGTGTACTACTTACGAAACATTTTTACGTGATTTGATCGCTTTTTGTGTGGATTGGTGCTTATTTGACGGTGCAAATTTTGGCCGTCGAACAATAGGTCTTACAACACTTCTATACTCTGTTGAAACTTGGCAGAAAATCCTCCCCGAAAATTCGGCCATTTACACTGAAAAACTATGGATTCGGCTACAAAGAACGTTATCCGATACATATGTCAATAATAAAGATGTGGCCAGCGATATTCTTTTGCTCTGCTGGAAATTCTATCCGGAAAAAAAGAATTTCATATACAGTATGGTGGATCTAAAGAAATTCGTTACAACATTTCGCCCCTACGATGTTATGACATCGTCTCATTATTTGGTGTTTTCGGCATTTAGTGAAACTTACTTCAAGAACTATTACGATGCGGTACTTTGGTGTGAGACAATTTTGGATGATGGGCTGGCTGCAGCAAAGAAATCTCTGTTGCATATGGCAAGATATAATGCACTGTATGGGCTTGTGCTGACCATTCGTCAACTGTTGAAGCGTATTGATTTTTCCAGTATTTCCGACGCCGTTGAAATTGCAAATTGGCGCTCATTCTTCCAAAGAATAATCATAAAATGTAAAGAACTCACCGATGTAGCTGCACCTGTTGTGAATAGCTCTGCGCCAGAAGGCCATCTGCCCAACGATTTAAACGACGTATCACATTATCTTGACATTCCGAATGAAGAGAATGATGGTGGTTCAAAAGTTAAGGTCACAGCTCAGATGATTCTATTGTGTGCGTGGCGAACTGTTCGAGAATCGGCTCTTCTACTTGGCGAAATTTCCCTACGTATTCCAGTTTTAACGGCATCCAATCCAAATGGGCTCGTTTCGGTCGATCAGTTACTACAAATCAGTGGACACTTCCAGCAACTTCTCGTTGAAACCAAGCATCGGGGCGCATTCGAGCAATCGTTTTTGGGTTTCTCAAATTTATGTTTGCGTTTGTGGCGATCACACGAGCCGCAGCTACATTCGTATCCAACAAAATTAGTCGACAAAATTGCGAAGATTATCTCTGGCGAATGTTGTGGCAACGAATCGGATGCAGAGATAGATGTAAAGAAACTGTGTGCTACACGCCGTTCAGCGGGCGTTCCGTTTATGGTGCAAGGAGTTGTTACCACCGAGTCACAAGTGTGTTCATCGAGCGCACTTCATTTTTGTATTACAACGTTTTTGAATATTGCAAAGACGGGTGTCGTACAGGAATCTCGAACACATTCGCTGAACATTTTGAGAGCATTGTTCAAGTGAGTGTTGCCAAACATTTTCTATTTGAAAGACAAACAGATACACGTATATTTCTATCCAACATTCATTTTATTGCAATTTACATTGAAAACGTGTTTGTTTTCACATTCAAAAGGTGCTCTGAGCTGGGTGAAGCCGTGAGTGAATACGCAAGTGATGGCATTGAGTGTTCGATTCGAGGATACAGCGCACCATCATGGCCGGAACGAAATTCATCAACTCTGCTATTTTCAGCGCTTATGATTCGTGTATTTGGCGTTCCTCGCACTAAAGTCTCAGAAAATGTGAGCATCAAAAATAAGATGACTGGACGATTGTTTTTCATTAGGTAATTAAAAGTTCATTATCAGATTGGGAAAATAGAAACAGTATGGCAGTCATTCAATATACTCCCTTTCAATTTTATTTTCCTGCAGATACCCACGATTGTACGATTTCTTCTACGTTGAGCTCAAGTCTGCCAGTGAGGCAATTGAACGTAATGAACGCCCACCACGTTTACATCCACTTTTGCTTCTCATTAGTCGATTGTATCCGTCTGCTCGCGAAGGCACTGAGTCGAATTTAAGGTTGTCTACTTACATTCCATTCATTTCAACGTGCAGCTCTAGTCCAGAATTGGTGACACGTCAGCTTTCGGCCAAATCAATAGTAGCTCTCATTCCTCTAGCAAATATTGCAGAACGATTGTCCATCATTTTGGGAGAAATAAGTGTAAGTTGTAATACATCTTTTCGGATGAAGAAACATGAGCTTATAACTAAAAAATGCGATGTAAATTTCTCAAACCACCAGACACACACCTCGTTGAATACAATTCATGGCTGCCTGCTTCAAGTATTGTATCTGATACGCTCAACAAAACAAGAAAACTATGAAATCGATACAAAAACCTTGAAGGAATTCACAATTAAATTGGTCCATTTAAAGTTGCCGGTGAATAATATCATTGCAAAAACCTATTTGGAAATACTTTTGGAGATTCTACTGACGTAAGTTGAATCCAATGTAATGAAAAATGTCCTGGCATATATACTTTTATAGTGTGAAAATGTTTGCTTTTTTTTGTAGTGACCGATTCTATCCAATTGACCCAGAATTGGCAAATCGATTAATTGAAGTACGCGATAAATTTGTCAAAAACTTTGCACAGAGCAATCAATATGATAAATTGACACAGTCTTATGTACAAAAGTCATTTACTATATTCAATTTATTGCTATCGGCCAATGTGAAAGATGAAATGCCAATCATTTCCACTTCGGTGTTAAATACACAAAATGAATTAATCGAAACCCAATTGAACATCAAGTATCTCTTCCTATGTCGGCCAAATCAGGAAATAATCGAATCCACCAATGATTTTTCTCGTTATGAAATTGAACTATTTAAATTTTTCACAAGAAACCACACGAATAATGGAATTATTCTACGATTGCTGCTTTCAACTAAGGATTTGTACCATGTAATTGAGCATAAGAGAGAATTTTATCCGTTTGGAGTGATCAAAGCGTACGAAATTTTAAGTTTATTGATTGCGCCAGCTGAGGCATTTACAAATAATCTTGATTTGAGACGACTGCAAATGGGCCAGTTAATGGAACATATGAACGCGATTGACAAAGAAGGAGTTGATGATGTAGAGGAGTCGATGTGGAAATTCATAACGGCACATCTACGTCACTGCCAAATCCACCCATCGCATGTTATCACTGGGCAAATCCAAGAGATAGTTGCGCACTTGCGGAATTCAACGCAATCGTATAAGTCACTCAGTTTGAGGCAGACTATTACGGACGTTCTTGCCATAATAATTCAATATTTTGCACAATGCACCAACTTAGAGGTGATAATTGACGTTGCCGAACTTTTATTGAGTTTGTTACGCGATGATGATTTGTACGTTCGAAATCGTACGTCTGAAATTGTAATGGATTTAATTCATCACGAGTCCAAGGAGTCCTTTGATAAAGGTAATTTCTTCCCATAAAGGTCTTTGCCATAAATGATAATTGATTAATGTTCCTTTTTTTAATTCAATTAGTTATTCCATTGGCTGCTGAGGATCACTTATTGCAATGGCTTGACTCGAAATTTGTACAGATCGCTCGAAATGACGTGTGGTCAAAATGGTTGGACCTTCTTCGACTAGTCTTTGCTCCGCTGGGAAAAAAGCAGGAAGACAGTGCTAATGATGACAACAATGAAGATAATTTGATTGATGTAGAAATTTTCGATGATTCAGAACCCAACACTTTCGACGAGGCCATATACAGCAGCCACAAATGCTACACATACATGGTTAAACACATTAATAGCGTACAAATGAATCCAGACCAAAAACTGGCAATTCTTTCAGAATTCTCACCTCTTCAAAATCTGTAGAAGAAATAAAAAGAAAACTCGCATAGTTAATGAAGAATTTGTTAAAATTGATTTATTGTTGTTCTTTGATGGAGTATTCAGTTCGATTCGGAAGTGAATGAACGACATTTGAAATAAATAAAATTTTATATTTGATTGAAATTTGTCACTTGAATGTTTTCATTGTTTTATTTTATTAAATACATTTTAGAGATCGTTTTTAACCAATAACAACGTCAATAGGTACATTTTTGTTTAAAGTAAGTGCTTCCGTTTTTTTTAAATTATTAATTCATTTTGTTAATTCGATAACTTGTTTTCTTTGTGATCTGTGGAATCGAAGCTATTTCCTTCATATTTACTCCAAAAGTTTTGAACAAATTTTTTTATTTCCTTATTCATTCCAATTTCGTTTGGCTTCGATATCCTAACAACCATTAAACTTATAAAGTGTTTCTCAAACAATTGTAGCTTCAATGATTGCACGAACGTTGTTAGATTTAACTTATTCGGTTATTGCGATCGTTTGTGTGTGTGTGTGATTGAAGAACATCGATACAGCGTGCACATCGAAAAATGAAGAAATGGGATTTACAAATCGATGAAATGAGGTTTACACACATACGCCTATATAAATATCTACAAATAAAAAAATCATTTAAAAAAACATCCGTTCTGGTGGGTGGTTATTAGCGTTGTAAATTGTAAAAATCGGTCGGACTGATTATGTAGGTATTCCCAGGGAATAAATCCCTCTATAAAACGTAAAAGTTCTAAAAAAAAAATCCGGAGGAACGACACAAATCAAATCCATTTTCGTAATTTCGACTTTGTAATTGCTTAAATCGCTATTTACTTGATGTCTTTTATTTTGGATGGAATTCCATGAATTAAACATTACTGATTATGATCAACGATGGCAATAGATTGTGTATGTGTGTGTATTCTTGGTGGCACAACACCATTGAAAAAACAATTGATTAAAAAACGTAATGGTGACCATTAGTCTCTCTAATAAACTTGATTCATTTTTGGTTGGTGCATTGCAAAATTATTGATTTTTTTACCATTACAATAGGCCAAATAGGTAAGTGATTTCAACTAATGAGCTACTACATTTATGCAGGACAGTTCTCAATAGAGAACTAGAGTTTCCCACTTGATCGTTATCATAATAATAATAATCGTTATCATCGTTAAAACAATGTCGATTTGATTTGATTCAATTTCATTCAAAAAGATATTGTTCATGGGAAAAATGTCTCCCGTCACAAGTGATGTATACGATTTTTTTTACGGGTTGGTCATAAGTTTGAATGTGACATTTTTTAGTATTTTATCAATGATTAAATATATCGATTGGGATCAGAAAAAAGGAGATCAATATTATGTATATTTTCTAAATATGTCTTAAGTATATTGCTTGCCATGGCTTTTATTTTTCTAACCATCCCATGACCAAACTGTTTCAAATACGTTTAGGTTTCTTAATAGAACATATTTGATTGGAAAGCTTGATAGCAATCATCAGAGGCATAAAGGCAAAACAAATAGGTTTCTTTTTTATTCTCATTTTAACAAAGCAATATTTGGAATTCGTTCAAAATCACTTTTGAACTCCAAAATTAAAGTCGTAAATATTAAAATAGTCGAATTCAGTGCATTTAGCCATAAATACGATTACAAACAATTTGAGATAAAACAAAAATGTTCACTAATTCAGCGTTTGTTTCAAACGGATTTTCTCCTAAGGAAAGCGAGAGAGGGAAAAACTGAATTTCTCTAAATCACTTGCACAGTATTTTCTTTCTTATTAGGGGAAAAGTGATAGTTTGGTTTAATTAATATTAATTAACTTGCATTTCATTTATCTATTACAGTTATTGAATAATAATAATTCGGCTAAATATTGAATGTTTTGAGTGTTTACGCTAATATAGTGAAATTTGTTCCAAAAAAATTTCATAGAGCAATACATCAAGTTCAAACAAAAGATGTACGATTTCTTCTACAGCATTTACAATGTCAGTCGCTCGATGTCAAACGTTTAAAACCAAACAAAAATAAGGTAAATTGTGAGCATATAGTTTTAATTTATGTAAGTTGCAGATTAATGCTATTCGTAATGTGGGTGATTTTGGGTGACTAGTTTAATAGAATTTTAAGTAAATCGATTTTAACGTTGAAGTCTTTGAGGCAATTGAACGGTAGTCGTTTTGTTTGAGCGTTGATAGACTGGCGACTGTGAACCCTGTAAAATCGATAAGTTTCATAAATTAAAGGTAAAATCTTTTGAATATTGTGAAATTCAACGATTAAAATGAAAACATACGCCTGAATCGAAGCTGCTTTTCATCGTTTTACCATTATCCTGTGACTCAAGACCGATTGATTGTTGTCTCCAAGCTTCGGCTGATGATTGTGGCTCTTGTTCATGAGGTTCAACGGCCTGATTTCTGTTTGAATTGATTTTAAAAATATAGAAAATGCTCCCATACAAATTACTAAAGCAAAACAAAACGAAAAGTGTTCGCTGAGTTTTACCTATTCAAATTTTCTTCAATGTCAGGGTCTGATTCAATTAATGGAACACAGTCATCTGGTGATTGGTCTTCAGTCAATGATTCTTTTTTCTCACTATCCGTGTTGTTGCTGCCTGCGTCCCGTTCGTTACCATGGCATTCGCATTGGCATTCGTCTGGATTCACATAATTATAATGTACGTGATGCGACGATTCACCCATCATCGAATCCTTATGCGGTAAAGTAGTTATGCGTTTAGCTGGTTTCCGTTTCTCCGGAATGTTTTCGAAATCGATCCACTCGTTTGTCGCCTTTGGAGTTTTACGTGACGCTGAGTCATCAACGATATCTTTAGCCTGTGAGTTAGATGGACTACTCAATGTGCCTCCGATGCCTTGCTCCGCAAATTCAAACCAACTCTTTCCACTCGAATTTGATACGCGGCGTGGTGATTTTGATCTGGAACCACTTGAACTGACCTCTCTAACATCTCTTCGTGGTAGGCTAATACGAAGCTTTTCACCTCGTTGAAAATCTATGTCATCGGTTAGTGCCGCTGCTCCGCAGTATTCTTGTAAGCATGATATATTTAGGGGAGTCGTCGAACGAGGTCGCTCTAACGGGCATGTTTTAACATCCATCAAAGCGCGTTCACGAACTGGTATTATGGAAATACCCAAAGTTCGCTCTTCAGGCAAAGTCGTTGGAACATAGGGCAATTCGGAATCGTCATACGACTCTTGACTGACTAAGCCCGCACTTTCCTCTTCAACTGCACCAATTTGTCGCGGTATTCGATGCTGTAAAAGAAAGTGTTTGAAAATTATTATTGACGTTCGAGGGGAATTGCATAGCAAGATGTTGTTTTATACTTTTGGATCTATTTCTGAATCTTGTTCGCTGCCTGATGACCCGCCGGCAGTGGCGGATCGACGATCTTCAGTTGAATCTCTGCTTCTCGGCGAACCCAATTTGCTGGCTCGTTCCGGTTTCACCGGCTTCACGACACTCTGTTTATGCGGTTCGGCTGCACTCTCCACAGATTGTTGTTGCTCTTTTACTATTGAATTCTTTCTCTCTGTTTCGATTCTTCGCTGAGTTTCCATGATCTCTTCGATATTTTCAATGTACATCGAATGTCGATTCACGTTAATCACTTCTTGTTTCACAGCATGCACTTCCGTATCTCTAACCCTATCTCTGTCTCTGTCCTCCTTTGATCGCATTCGCACAACTGGCTCACTATGCTCTGGTATTGGCTCTGGCTTTTGTTCATCGCGCACCACCGTTTCGCTCTTTTCAGCTGATGGGCTTTCTAAGCTCAGATTCGGCACTTGTTCGGATAATTGGCTTGAAAGACTTTCCGTTTTCGACAAGCTCAGCTGCGTCGCAAATATTTGCTCTTCACTACCTGATCCAATTTTTGTACTAAATAGAATTCGTTTGCGCTCCTTGGACATCGCACGAATGCCACCGTTTGCGCTTTCAATCGATACAATTATGGTTTCTTCTTGTGAAATCTGCTTTGCGGGCGCTTTGGACTTTTGTTCGACCGCAGATGTGATAGGTGGCGTTTGAGCTGCAACAACCGCTGAAATGGTCACCGGTGATTTATTTGCTTGTGTTTCGCCGCCACTAACAAGCGAAGCTGCTTTGGATGAAATAACTGTATCTTGACTCTCTTGCGAACTATTTCGTTGCACAGCTGTGCTCCATAATTGGCTATTATTATCTCCTTCATCAATTTCATTTCGTTCGTCAGATGGAGATCGCAATGGAATGCGCACACTTCCATCCGGCAATTCGATTCGATAAGATTTCTTAATTTTTGGTTGTGCCGTCGCCGTTGGTGTAGTCGATGTGCTAACAACAGACTTTGTGATCGGTTGTTTAGTTTGTTTTCGTTCCGAGACTGGAGTTTTAGGCTTAGGTGGCGTTGGTACTGGTGCCACTTCAATAACATCAGCATCAACATGCATAGTTGCAGTCGATTTGGCAACTGCAGCAGCAGCCGCTTGTTGCGCTAATGTTGCGATAGACGATGCAAAAGTGACATTTTCTTTTTCATCGGGAGGCGTGTGTAGCGGAATGCGTACGCCTTCATGTGGATCGCCTTTAGGTTGATCGTAGTACAATAATCTAGGCGTTGTGCTGCCCGGTCTTTGCTGGAATTCCTCTTGCTTATGCGTTTGTTTTCGGCTGTGATGCTCTTGTTTAGTGGACATAATTTCATTCATCTCAGGATCAATGGGAGACGAAGACTTTGAGGAATTTTTACGTGGCTTAAATATGGCCAAAATCGATCGTTGTTTACTCGGTGTACTATTCGCCGATACACCGCCACCGCCACCGCTTTTCTCACTTTCTCTACTTTTACTACGCGACCGATCACGTGGGCTATCTAAAAGTATCGAAATGGCGCTCTTCTTTCGCTGACCACTTGGTGAGTCGGGGCTCGCCGTATCTTTCGCTTTGAACAGCGAACAGAATGAACTTTTGCGGGAAATACTAATTCCCGTTGTAGCGGGCGATGGAGAACGGCTGCCGGCATTCTTCAGTGCACTGCGTGATGGTTTTGGTGATGCAGTCGGTGTCAAGTGATGATCTGTTTGCTTTGAACCACCGTCATGTACCAGTTGTGTGAAATGTGGCGCAGCTTTTTTAGTTGTCGATTTTTTTAGACTCAGCGAAACGGGTTTGGACACCTCACTTTCCTCCACCACACGCTCATTTGACGATATTCCTTTGTCATCATACAATTCGTCTGGTTTTAACTTGATTCTGATATACTGTTCACGCGAAAGAGATAAAACAAAACCATAAAGAGATTATCGATGCGAGAAAAAAAATTATCCACACAATGAGTCTTATGTTACCTGTGTTCCTTGTGGCGTAACGCCAACAATTGTACAATTGTTCTTTTTGAGCACGCCACCTTTTCTCACTGGATTATTGCCACGTGATGCGCTCACCGTATTTTTATCGGTTACAATTTGCGTTCGCTTAACGGTTCTTTCGGGCTCATCTTTAATATTTCCATTCGCCTCGCTCTTCGGTTCACTTTTCGTTTTCTTCGGAGTCGATAAATCGATATTGATTCCTTCAGCCAAAACGGCTTTTGTAACATCATGTTTTCTAGCCAAAATGATTTGTTCCAATTCATCGGTTGTTATTGTGTCGCCAATTGCTGAGGCTGCTGCAGCGTCGGCGCCTAGCGGCTTTGGTCCACAGAATGATGTCTCCAAAAGCATTTTGTGTGGCGAAGGCGATCTCGATACACCCGACACAGCCGACAATCGGCTCACAGCTGATCCTTGACTGCCAACACTTGATATTCGACTCGTTCGTCCCGATATACACAATAATGCGGCCACTTCGGAGCTTACCGAGTCTTTTCGTGCATTCTGTTGCAAGCAAGCCTGTTGTTTTTCCTCGAATCGATACAGTGTGGGCGACGAACGTGCCTGCGAATTTAAACAAAAAATTCGATCAATAATTTAGATGTTTTTTTTTTTCTCAACATTTACGCTAGTTATTCGATTTCTTACGGGCTGCGCCGAACTCGACTGCCATCCACTTTCTCGCTCCGATTTTTCTTTAGTTTTTTCATTATCTTCAACAAAGTACAACTCTTCTGTGGATCTTCTCAAATCGTTAGTACCATCTTCACCAAAGCCCAGATCAGTTTCGTTGCCTTCTTGCAAAGTGCCAGTGCCGATCTGTTCAAATACATTTTCAGGGCTACTATCTCGACTGTCTTCATGCTGCGATGAGCTCGACGCACGGCTTATATCAATACGAGGCGTTTGTGAAACACGTAACACATTTCGCGATTGTGCTTGTTCGGTCATTGTAGACGTGGTCGCAGATTCATTCGTTGTTTTTCTATTCGACGTTTGTTCAACGATATGGGTCAGTTGCGAATCCGTTTTATTCAAATCCATCTGCGAAACGAAAAATATACATGTTAGATATTTTATTTTTGCTATTGAACATTAAACTACTTCTAGTAGTGCGCAAGAAAGAGAGAGAGAGAGAGAGAGAACGACAAAAAAGACATAATAAATTGCAATCTACACTTATTGCAATGTGGTGAAAAGAGCAATTGTTCAGTTGACACTTAAACGGAACACTGTGAAATATAAATGACATTCGGTATGACAAACAATGCAAGAACGAATAAGTGGGTCGTTTCAACGACAGTACACTTTACACATATTCAAAAGCTTTGGATTGGCCGTGTTTGCGAGTGCAATTTATAGTTACATGTTGAAAATAAATTGTATGGTAACCCAAACCCGAAAAAAAGAAGAAGAAATATCTCGACCAGTTGACATTATTTTCTTGTTGGAATTTTTCTTCATTCGTCCGTATGCTTCATGTAAAACCTCATTCCATGTGCAGCATCAGCCTCGGCAGCAGACGCAACCGCAATTTAATTGAACCGATTCGAAAGGATTTCCCACACAGTGTTTTCAAATGTCTGTATTTCAACTGTGTGCTATTATTTAATTAGGTCTTGAGTCCTAAGTCAGAGATTTATTTCAAATATTAACTATGTTTCGCTTTTACAATTCAAAACTCATCACACTTCTCTAAAAAAAAATACACACCTTTTTTTACGCACAACAACAACGACACAGATACTACACTTTGTTGGCACGCGAGTCCTTAATTTGTAATCACATTTGAAAATGTTTTATTTCCTCTGCATCACACTCCGTGCATTTGTGAATCGAAAATCCGTCTCAAATTAAATTAACTCCGATTATTTGATTCATTGTGATTCGATAATTTAAGTTTCACTTCATTTGGCCAAAACACGAGCGTGATGTGCGAAAAAAAAAATTTTGTTGTAAAAAAGACACACGGAACACAAGTAAAATTCGCCAACACATACACACATACAGACAGACGTTCACGCATCGAATGCTTTTCTACGACAAATGAAATATAGATGGATGTGGAAGAGAGAGAGAGAGAGAGAGAGAAAGAAAATCGAGACCTGCGAATGTGCGCGCTATGACTTTGCTTTTGCTACTACTTTGAATTATATACACAATACGACAAGTGCTAGGGAACAAGCATTGCTCCGGTCCGGAATCGGCGCTTTCCATTTTCCCCGTCGGCCGCGGATTTCCAAATATGTAATATTACATTGTTGCATACGAAACCGCATAGTCTTTGAAGCAGCCAAAGCAGCAGCATGTGCACCCCATGCTCACTTACTATGTGCGTGTGTGTGTGTGTATGTGTATATATTTACTGGAAGCTTCTTCATTGGAAATGGAAAATGTGCACATAAGCGACAGTCTCACACAAAAAAGCGAACAGTCGAATCAATAACCTGTGACATAAGATAAAGCGTACTGTTTTGCATTAAAATAGAGACCAACAATCCGTGCGATGGCATTAACACAACAAATATATGTATAGCATATTGCTTTGTGTATTACTACATAGTGAACGAGCGTTGTGTACATTCGTAAAATTATAATTTTTTGATTTGTGCACATGTTTCTGAATATGGAGTGTGTTTATTGCTCATTCGCATAAAAAAGGCGATTGTATACTTCCGAAAATCGATTTTGACTGGATGTGTGTGCTTTTTTTGTTCTTCACTTCGTTGATGTTTGTTCATTCTATAGTTTCGTTTGAGTGAAGGAGCTTTGCGGTGGTGTATATTTACATGGATCGTCCACTTCAAGGACATTTACCTTAAATTTAAGCTCATCGGATGAAGTTTCAGTATCCTCAAACGATGCGATTGGAGCTGGACCAAGCTGTTTTTGTTTCCTTGGTGAACTCGATTTGGATTTGGATTTGTCCATTGTGTTGTTGGTTCGGAATTCAACTTAGTCAAATTTGTGGTCACGAAATGTGGCCGTCTATTTTAAATGCGTGCGGGCCACGTGTCGAGGCTCATCCCACTTTCAAACCTTTCAAGCTAATTTGCGAAGTTTTTCCTTTAATGATCGTTATTAATTATAGCACTGTTTCAGATTGCACATATTCTCCTACATAATACACATACACAGTATTACACACCCTTTTCGTAATTATACCTCGTGTGTTTCTCTGGCGTTTTCATTTACGGTAGTATTTCGGTTCTCAGCCCACAATCCGGGCCCACCCATGTACTTATTCTGGAAATCGCAAGTCAATTTACATAGAAAACGGAATTCAATTGATTATATCAATAATTCAGAACCGGTGCTCGTTCCAACGACAGTGAATTTGAATTTATAATGAAGCGAAAATGTCTATGCATTGTCGATGTGAATTTCGACGAAAATAATTTCCGAATTTTCGAATGAGTCAAGCAACAAAACCGTATTGAAATCAAACTTTTCAACCACACTCGCTTGGATGTAGTTTATCTAGTTCATTTTCGTTTCCAATATACGGCATCAAAAATGCCAAAAATCAACCCACTCAAGTGTAAATAAATTGAGTAGCGGCGCCAGCACTGTAACCAAAATTGTATAAGGCCGCCGCAGTGGATGAAACCAATCGATGGATAGATTTTTGCACCACCCGTTTGATTTTGAAGACTGAGTCGATTAGTTAATCAGTTTTTTTTTTCGGAAATTCCTTGTTGTTGATACTATGGTCGAAAGGCTCCGTTCAATTTCGCTTTGATCGATAAATCGTTAGTGCACAGCGAGAAAACGGATTACGTAAATTAGTTTTAGTGTTTCGTTTTGTAATCAATGATCGTTTCGTCTGTTAATTAACTGCATGTTTTCCATTCATCTATTCCAATCAATACAGAATGCAAGTTCATAATAATGCATTACGCTCGACTATAAAAGAGAAAAAAATCAGTACAATTTCATTAACTCCCCCATTGATTGCAACCGATTGCAACTTATCAAGGCTTTTTTTTATGGCAGAAAATTTTTTTTTTTTGCGAAACTAATTAAAGGGAATCCAATAAACTATAACAATGGAGAACACAGAATATACGTATGTTAACACGATAGCGCCAACCACTGGAAACTTACACAACAAGCACAAATGAATTCACTGAAACTAAAGCGATTTATTCAGCTTTCTTCATTCTCTGTCGATGGGTTCTCTTTTCCCTGATTATCGATATACATTTATGGGTCACCGAACTCCAATCCTTTCCGATGCGAAATACAGTGACGGATTCAATTTTTTTTCTCACTACATTCGTGATTGACTGACTGTTAAATGCACGAGAACGAAAGAGAGCGAGAGAATGTAAGCTCGTCTAACAACGGGCAGACATCCATCGATTCTATTATTGCGACGGTCAATCGAGTCTCATTCATTCACCAGTTTGTATTCTTTTTCACTTTGTGTTTATTTCATTCGAAACGAAGGATTTCCTTTTGCTCTAAAAACACTATTCATTTAAATTTACAAAACTTATCGTATTCTATCTAATGCATGTTGAGCTTATATGCGTCTCGTTGCTCTCTGTATACGAAACTGTTTTGTTATGCTCAGCACTCGAACCGATGTTGGCCAGCCAGTGAAAAGTCGAGAGGAATAAACGATAAAATCAGGGGAAAATCTTGTGGAGTGGATTGAGCATGATCCGGACAAATTTCCAGTCATGCATAATTTTGCCATTCATTTCTCCATTCGGAAAATAAACTTGAAGAATTTGAAATTTGTTTATTTTTTTAATATTGAAGTTTTTTTTATTTTATTTTATTGTTTAATCTTTTCAATTAGTTTCTAGAATAGAATAAGCGAAAATTTCCAATGCAAATGCGATGTACAGTTATCCCTATTGGAAAAATATGTGTGCATTTCACACAATCCAAACATGAATCAGCGCCTAACTTCACGTCGATAGACGTTCTTACAACGAATGACATTTGTAGGCTCACAGGCATTTATACCAAGTCATTCTTGTCATACAACAATTATATGTACAGGAACACCGCTTGTGAGAATTTTGTTATTTTTTGCATAGAACAATAAATAAATTTGATCGGGGAAAACTTTAAATTAAATTTGAGTAGATTTTTTCATCAGAAACATTCATCAGAATGGCATCCGAACGTTATAGCTTCTCTTTGACTACATTCAGGTAAACAACGAACATTTAACCTAACTTATAGGCGTTATGACTTGCTTAATTTCTAATTTGGGTTTTATCTTTTTTCGCTCTCTCTTCTGTTTCAATTTCATGCAATGAATTTAGTCCATCGGGTAAATTGGTGCAGATCGAGTATGCATTGGCTGCAGTTTCGGCCGGAGCACCGGCTGTCGGAATTTTAGCGTCTAATGGTCTCGTTATTGCCACCGAACATAAACACAAATCCATTCTGTACGACGAAAGTAGTGTGCACAAGGTAGAAGTCATTACCGATCACATCGGAATGGTTTATTCCGGAATGGGACCAGACTACCGTTTGCTGGTCAAAGAAGCACGTCGTTTGGCTCAAAACTACTATCTCACTTATCGTGAACCGATACCGGTGTCGCAGCTTGTGCAACGTGTTGCAACTTTGATGCAAGAATACACGCAATCCGGTGGCGTACGTCCATTTGGTGTGTCATTGTTGATCGCTGGTTGGGACATAGATCGTCCATACTTGTTCCAGTGTGATCCGTCGGGCGCTTATTTTGCATGGAAAGCAACGGCAATGGGCAAGAATGCGATCAATGGCAAAACATTCTTGGAGAAACGTTACAACAAAGATTTGGAACTCGATGACGCTATTCACACGGCTATTCTAACATTGAAGGAGGGCTTCGAAGGTCAAATCACTGCCGATAATATCGAAGTGGGCATTTGTGATCAGAGTGGGTTCAAACGACTGGATTCATCGACTGTGAAAGACTATCTCGCAAATATTCCATAAGAGGCCCATGGCTAGAGAGCCTGGTGACAGCCTTTCAGAGCTACTCTTTTTTTCTTAATTAATGGTTCATTGATTTGTATTACTGAAAAAGCGAAATAAATAAATGAAGAAAAAATTAAAAAACTTTTCGAAAATGGTCAAATAATCTAATTGTTTGTTTTTATTGCTACGGTTTTTCAGTTCATGCAACAATTACATTTTCCTACAACAATGATGTATTTGACAAAAAGCAAAATCTTGATCATTTAAATCGTTCTCCGCTATGCTACATGAGTATTGGGAAATTGTATGTTAAACAACGATAAAAATGAATGTTACTTGAAATCAAAACGCGCGTTTAATCTGCATCTATGATTATTATTATTGTTGTTGTTTAAAGTACTAGAATTATTATTCGTTTAATCGGTGTATTGATGATTGTATCAACATCAATTTAATTTACATTGATTTAGATCATAATATTATTTTCCAATTGAAAATAAGTGGTTTTCTTTTTATATACATTGAACATGCAATTTCGTTCAAGCAAATAAACCGTGGATACACCATGATTATTCGTTTATTTAGTTCAAATGCTTTCAAAAATGATGATTCTGAAAGAATGTTGTCGTAGTTTTGACAGAACGCATATACTTCGTTCACAAAATGTTCAATTTAGCTGTCACCGGTAGCTGAATTGGGCGGTTTTATTGATTGGTTGCCAGTGATTTGTGAATCTGAAATGAAATGAAATCATGACATCAAATTAATGAAATTCTTTGGCGCAATCTCTGGCGAAGCGTCAGACACTTACTTATGTTCGATTGAATTTGTGTAGTTTGCTGTATCGGAATCATCTTGAGACCTTGTAATGATTTCAAATTGATTGTACCACCTTGGAAATTTTGCGGCAATATGAATTGACTTCCACCTTGTACGGCCAGAACCACCCTTTGGCCAGGTGCCGCTCCTTTGATGATATTCTGAAATCGAAACAAATACCTTTAGCTAACAGAGAAAAAAACAATAACAATGGAATGCGTCGAAATCGAATTTCGAAATATACCTTAAACGTTGGTTTGTCGCCGGCGGTTGTCGTCATCATGGTTGGTGCATGTACTTTAATTGCTTGACCAGTTGAACCGAGCACAACGGTTTGACCGGTTCTTGATCCCGTCACAACATTCGATACACTGGCTGTCGCAGTGGTTCCTGTGCTATTCGCCGAATTGGCATTCAAATTTATAACAGACATCGTTGGTGTTGACGAATTGCCCGATTGTACCGAAGCGATGGACTGTTGTGGTTGAATCTTCACAATTTGATTGCCAAACATAACTTGTGAACCTTGAATTTGGCTACCAGCCGGTAGGGTACTTATGATATTAGCCTTTCCGACATTATTACCTTGCTGCGTCCATAGTGATGACTTTGAGATTTGGCCAGGCGACTGAATCATTTGCGTTGGTGCTTTTGCAATTATGATCGATTTCCCATCAATATTGGCTATGTTCAAATTTGAAGCGTTCACCATTCGAATACTACCCGCCTTAACTCGTTGATTGAGCTGTGTGGCTGGTGATATTCCCTGGAAACCTTGTACACCCAGAACCTTTGCATTGATCAGCTGCTGCGCTGTGATTGGCTGCAATTGGGCCGATTGCACAATTTTTGGTGTGACCGCACCCGATTGTTGGCTTTGGATTATTGTTGGATGCGAAATCATTGTGTTTTTTCCACTGATTTTCACGATTTCAGGTTTTGAGGCACTTGAACTTACATTCGATAAGCCTGACACACCAGATGATGTCTTCACTCCACTCACCGAAACGACTTGGCCACTTATTGTCGATGCATTTGTATTGGCCGCCGGTGTTGTCACCAAACGTGGCTGGGGAACTGAAAGTATATAATCAAATATTATTTAGAGAAAATGCAAAAAAAAACAATATTTTCATAAAAATAAGTATAGATAATAGATTCTTACTTGAAACGACGGCATATTGTGTCATTTGAGAGCCCGGCGTTCCAGTCAATTGGATAAGATTTGTGGTTTGCCCGGGTTTTGCAGTGGCTATACGTACTGACGACATATTCACTTTGTTCTGTTGCACGAGATTTTCCAAAGATATAAATTGATCGGTAATCATTTTGCCAATCAATGGACTGTTAGCGGAAATGGTGCGAACACTAGTTACCGGACTGGTCGTTGATGACGTTTGAATGAGACTTGTGGTTGATTTAACAGCCGCTCTAGAAATGATTGGCTGAGTATTGCTGGCCGATGCCGTCGATACCAACTGAATCTGGGCGTCAATCAACGAGGAGCTCGTTTGAACGGGAGCCAGTTGGATTTGCTTTTGAATTTGTGTCAGAACTTGCTGCGGTTTAATGATCAAATTTTGTTGACCGGTACCACTTTGCTGGATGCCTTGCACACGGATTTGTTTGTTGATTGATTGAAGCAAACTCTGTTGCTGCATTGGAGAGAGATTTGCGGTGGATATTGTTTGTACTTTTGCTGTTGTCGGTGCTTTATCTTGATTTGTCTGATGAATTTGAATGATTTGCGGATTGATGAGACTCGTACCGGGCGGTGTTGTTGTCGTTCCGATCGTATTAACATTACAGATAGATGGAGAACTGGTAACCATTACATTGCTGGTGGGAGTGCCAGTTTTCGAAACCGCAATAAGCTTCTGGACCATAATTGGTGACGATGTACCGACAATTGTTGCTTTCTGATTGCCGCCAATCACATTTGCTCCGCTCGGCGAAACAATGATATTTTGCTGTGACAATGATTTGGCTTGAATGATTTGCATAGTGGTTTGCTGCTGCCGATTTGCCGCAACCACCGATGGATTTATCAAACTCTTTCCAGCCGGAACGGTATTGGCAGCCGTGCGTATGATTGTTTTGTTGCCGCTAACGGTCACAATTTGTGGCAACGAAGTGCGTTGTAGACTATTCGAAGTGGCCGAAATTGGTACTGTTGACGTTTTGATGGTTTTCGGTGAGATGGATTTCGTGGTGGTTTGGGCAACAACCGGTTGAAACGTTTTGTTAACATTGGCAACACTTTTTCCAATGCTTATCGGTATAACGTAGCTGTGATTGGACGGTGACTGTGCAGCAACCAAGGGCGGAAGAGCTTTTGTATGCTGTGAACGACGCATTTGATTCGCCGTCAAGATCGATTGATTACCGCCGGTGGTTTGCAACAGAGCGTTTTGACCCTGTTGCGATTTAATGAGTGTGTGACCGGGTGAAACGTGAACGGTTTGAATGCCACCAGCAGTTGAAACTTTTATTTGAGCGGCTGAGCTAGGAGCTGCAGAAACAATGCCAATGGTTGGTTTGCCAATGATTTTCGTGTTGATCTTTTGATTTTTATCTATTATAATCCCTGTAATTTGCGCTTGTTGGTTTTGTACTGTCGGCGATTTGCTTATTATGATCGGTGCATTTTCTAGAGTCGTTTCAATGTCCATCGCTTCAACTTTGGCTTCATTCATCTGCTGAATCGGCACCAATTCCGGTTTGATGATCGTTTTCTTTTGCGTCGTTATAACTTTGTTAATCAACGGCGGTGGATTTGTGGTGAGCGTAGGTGAATTGATGGAACTGAGAGCAGGAACTGGAAGCGAACTCATCGATGAGATAATTACAGGTGGTTGTGTTAGTTTTACTGTTGCCGGAATTGTTGGCTGAGCATTTGTTGGTGCGTGATGCGTTGCGCCAGATATTGCAACAATTCCTTGAGCCGGTATCGTTTTGATGGTGACCTTTTTCTTTGGCGTCGTCCCAATCGGAATCGCGGCATTCGACAAAGGAGCAGATGGTGAATTAATCAATAATTCAGAACACTCGGCTGGCGGGTTATTCTCCGCTAGATTTGAGTCGGGCGTTTTTGGCGTGGAATTCTTCACTTTTGACTTGCGTGTATTCTGTTTCTTGTGCTTGCTGAGACCTTGGAATTGTTGGTGCATAATCTCGAACTCTTCTTCCGTTCGATTTCGATGCAAATAAATCCAGATTTTTCGCTTCGAGTCATACCGCACACATGGATCATTTTCCGTGTGCATCCGATCAAGTGCCCCGCTGACAATCGTTTGCAGCACCGTTTCAGACGCTGACGGGCAAAGGTATTGAGATGATTTGAGCAGTTCACAAATATCGGCTCGTGTGCCTTCACCATTCGGAAGTCTTGCCGTTGCATCACGTACCAATGTTAAAATTGTCACAAAACTAGGGCGATCAGTCGTAAGCATAGTGTGACCACGTGCTTTGGTCATTGCTGGAATTTGTGTATAAATACCCTTTACTGGACCAACAACACTTTCAAAGCCATGCATACGGTATGTAAATGCTCTGTCGGGGTGCTCAAAACGTCTGCGTTCTTGTTCACGAAACTCGAGGATTTCTTCGGCCGATGCTTTCTGTACAATCCAGTTCGTTGGACAACGCGGAAGCGGTGGTGGTGAAACTGCTCTGTCTGAAGCATTTGCACGAGTTTCTTCGATTGAAACGATATTGTTTGGCTTGCTTCGAAATATCTCCGTTTCCACCTTCGAATGTGGTTTTATACCCATTTCATTGCGTCGTGTGAGCCAATATTCGCACAGCTGTTTCAAATGCTGATCCCGGTCCCGGCCAGCCCCGATCCATTGGTAGATGTTCAAATTTGACTTGTATTCAATGTATGGAACAAAATCATCCGGTTGATCGACAAACTCTCCCGCGAGAAAGTAAACGGCCGACTGCAGCAAATCTAACCAGCTGTCCGCTAGGCCATACCTTTAGAAAAACAGACAAAAAAAAATTACAAAAGTAATATAAAAATGAGCAAATCCATTGAAAATTACCAGTCATTTAGCGCTGTTATTGGATTGGCCACCCAAGCCGAGATCTTTCCATGTAAACTTTCCAATGTGATTCGATGGTCAGGTGTTGAGCAAAATATGTCTCGAATGAGCGATAAGAAACAGGCATGTGTCTCTTGAAGCAGATCCGGTTTCATATCAGCAACAATATGATCCAAAATGTCAATATTGCCCGGTTCGCCAAGATCAACCGGTAATCGCATAATGTCAATACCATCCAAATCGCTGAATGAGTCCGCTTTCAGTGATTTATCGGAAAATGTCAATGAACTGTTGTTCTTTAGCAGCTTATCACCGGGACTTTTGTCTATTTTCATATCGGATGACATGGAACATGAAATGGTTGGTGTTGTAATAGAAGAAACAAGTGGCAGGATGTTTTCGTTGAATTTTGGATCAATGCTGGATGCATTCAGATTTTCGTCTTTCACATACAGCGATGGTTTTGAGCTCGGATTACCAATCAGCACATCGTATACCTGTTTCTTCTTATCTTTGTTACCAGCCGAGCTGAACATTACGCCGGAACGGTTCTTTGTGTCAAGAGATTCAATTGATCTATTTGGTTTAAAATCATCATCTTTGAGGAACTGTTTGCATACGTCTGCTTCTAGTTTCTCTTCCTTGATCTCCGGCTTCAACTGGCCAATATCGCCCAGTGAGTCTTTCATACTCATTGTCGGTGATATTGTCGATATCTTATCCAAGAATGAGTTGTTCCGTGGCAGACCAACAAACTGTGACGACAGACTGATGTGAGATGTATCCATCGATGGAATGTCGAACGATGAACTGACCGGCGGTAACAAATCAGTTTCCATATGATCGATTTTCAGATCGGGCTCGATCTTAATTTGGTTTACATCAAAATCGGTATTTATAGGCACTTTTACGGTTGGTTTTCGTCCTGGCGTATTATATGTTCGTGCATAAATGTCGCTTATCTTTATTTCCGATGTATCCAATTCAATGTGCTCCTATTAAAATACAATATTCATTCAGTATTCGGTATTTAAATTCAGAATGTGTCAAACAAATCAGTGTTTTTAATTACCGGATCCTCTTGTTTTCGTGTTTTGTGTTGCAGAAGCAATTCTCGTAATATTTCTTCGGCATCTGGATTCCCGACAAGTGACTGTTGATTGGACGATTGAATGCTGCTCTTTGAAGCCATAGTACTGATGATTCTTGGCTCTGAACCGGTGTTCAGTCCAACCTGAAATTTGACCATTTTATTGTCGAACCGTTTCTCTCTACTTCTATCTAATCTACATTACGGCTAACCGATTTGAATGCAATCGAAAACTTACTTGATTGTTTCCAACATTTCGTTTTGGTTTCTTTGCTAGACCGTCTGGGTAATTGTCATCGTCAGACAGATCCGAGTCTAAGCCAACTTCTTCGCGAATTTTCGCAATCTCCTCAAAATATCGTTTCTTCGATCGAATGGCTGCTGCATTTGCAACCAACTTGTTTGGTGATTTCTTCTTTTTGTTTCGGTTTACCGTTTCGATGGCCATACCATCGTAAGCGTGCCTCAACTGTTGTTCACATGAAACAGTTAGAGACTTGGCGAGCTGACTGATGCGTTCGCAATTTTGGAATCGTTGCTCTCGACGTTGACTTTTCTTGATATTGGCTCGCAACCGTGAAATATCTGGTCGATAGTTCCCTTCCTCCAGATTTCGTTGGAAATCGATCAGCGGCGATGACTCGAAACGAGTAATTTGATTTGTGAATAATTTCTGTACCGTAGCATTGGTTTCGCGTTGAATCTCTTTTTTGTCATTGTCACAAACACCTGAAAAATTTGGCAAAAGCGGTTTCAACTGATCTTTCATGTGATCGGGTAGACATCGCCACGTATCAAGCGAAAAGAATTCATTGAAAATGCTGAGATTTTCACATAGACCCTTTGGGAGTTCAAGGTTTTGTTTTAGAATACGGGCCGGCTCAAGGGATTGACTCGATTGTTCTGATTCCGAACTGTTTGACGATGCACTTGACGACGTACCACTCTCCGATGAATCGGAACTATCCGAATCTGACATATTATCTATCATCATATTTGCACTATGCGCCATCATCACCCATTTAAAATCCAACTCAAATGACTTTTCTACACAACGTTCTTCTGTAAGTAATACGTTGAATTAGCTGACACGGACGATATTCTTTCCATGTCTTCCGGTTGCGTGTTCAAGCAAAGTAAATGGCTTCAGAAACACTGCCACTCCAATAGCCAAATGATGCTCAATCGATTTTAGGTTATGTTGTTGGAAATCTAGCGATCGCTGTATTTTCAGATTTGGAACTTCAAAGTAATTCGTCTGCTATAACTTCCTTCGAATTCACGATCTGAAAATTGAACGAGAAATAAAATTCAGTTAGTTGCAGTTAATTCAATTTGTTTCGTTTGCTCTGCAATCGTTGTGTAGTGTCAGTAGTCCCAATTCATCCATACTGACACTTTATTCTTCACTTTTTGCCAGTAAAATTGATTTGCATTTCAAATTCCAATTGTATTTGTATGCCATTGAATATTTCAAACCGAATATTTTACATTTCTAAAATCAGAAAAGCAGCATTTGTTACATCACACTAAACCAAGCGCAATACTATATTATGTTAATATATGCGATTTGTATTATTATCTAGTTCATAATAATGAACTTTTTGTTCATTTTTTTTATTTTATTTATTCTTCATTTCCTAATACTCAAAAATTTCGATTTTGGGTTCGTTGTGGTTTGGATTTATTGTTGTTGGTACCAGTGTTGTCAAAACAAATTCAACGCAGACATCAAGACAATTAGAAAACATTGACAGCGTTTTTATGTGCACTTATCGTCTGCGAAAACTGTTCAGTAAAAGTGCTATAGCCCAAAGAAAATTGCAACAAAATGCGAATAATTTGCATGTGTTCAAGAAAAAAAGCAGCACTACGGTATCTTTCCGTCGTTTAAATTACACTTTCTGCATTTGTGTGTTAATACATTGGCTGCTCTCCATATCAAAGTGAATGATGAACATAACAGTCATATTGGCTAATGTATGCCCTATGTGTGGTTTCACATATCAATTTGTGCGAGCAAAAAACAATGATAATATGTGTATTCAATTGACCACTTTTCCTTCGTTTATTCACATCGGTACTCTTAGTTTCGAATTACTTTCGTGAGTTCAATCAATTTGTACTCCGTATGCGGAGAAATATTCATTTCTTACAAACACACACGAATTTTAATGAGAAAAAAAGAAGAAAGATTGAAATTATCTCGTTGAATGCACTAATTTTTTTTGCCTTGATTTTTCTCGCGCGCACCTACTGTTTACTATCGCTTCTATTCCCTGTATATAGCAAACGATTTACGCTTGTGTATTATGTATTCTATGTGCTATGTTTTTCTATATGTCAAAACACTGGCTCCCAAAAAAATGATTTTTGCCGATATCCCAAATTTCAAACTCAATATTTACTTCATTCTCTCGTTTTTTAAACACACAATTTTTTCAACCTTACTTACACACACCTTTTTCTTTTCTTTTCTGTACAAAGAATATTTGGCAGCGCACTTTATTCAAAAGAGACACATTTCATCGACAAGCGATTCAAGTTTGTTATGTGTATTTGGCTTTTTCACTACTATGAAGAGTCGCGTGAATTCCATTTGGGACGTTTAGATATAACGTAGATTCGGCGCGTACAACACATACGCACACATACACTCGTCCCATCAAAGTATATACCGTATGGGTTTGTATTGTACGCCAACAGGGGTCGCCACAGCACTCTTAGGAGATTTCAATGCTAAAGAAGCAACTTGAACATTTTTTTTAAAAAACTAAATATGCATTTTTTGCGGAAATTTCGCTGTTCGTTTTGACTGGTCTCGATAAAAAAAAAATCGATGAGAATGAGTTAAAAATGAAAAACGTTCCACATGACGTCGGTTTGTATTGAATCAATGGTCAATTCAATTTTAAGTGGTTGTGTGGAATTGCAAGTATATTTGCTTGACTTTTACATCCCTACACTCGATATAGACAATTTTAACCATAACTGATCAAGAATTTATCATGACCACATTCTTAAATAAGCAAAAAAAAAACTGCTTGAAATATATGAATAAATGGTATATTTTTGAGTGGATTTGTTATTCAGTACCTAGTCTAACGTCGTTAAGTTGTCTTCTTGCGCTGCGGTCGGTGAACGATGTACGTTTTGCTGTGAATGTCACTCTGCTCGGTGCATGCGTGTTTGTGTGCGTGCGATATTTTGAATGAAAATGCGATTGTTGTCGGTCGTCACATTGTGCCAACTGTGAAATACACAAGTAAAGTGGTAATGGTTCTGTGTGAACGGTAGAATGAGGAAAAATGCAAGCATAAATGCGATAAACAATTTGACATTTTGCCATTGACAGCGCAAAAACTTCTCATACACAATATTCGATGCAAAACTTCTATCCCACTCGTGCTCATTCACAGTTAGCTTGGTTATAGTAGTCGAATGGTGTGCGTGTGGATCGTGTAGGCCACTACAGCGTGATGCTCTTACAATTTCGCTTCTGGTTGGAGTAGTTATTATTAGTTTGTTTCTCGTGCAGTGAGTTGGTACCAAGTGAATCAAGCGGAAAGCATCGCGAGAAAAAGAAAGAAGAGAAGAAGAAGAACGAAAAAAAAAACAACTACACTACCATTCAACTTCAAATAGATTGCGATTAATAGTTTTATTTCCTAAATTTAAACGAAATTTCCTCAATCAAATGAAAATAATCTAATTTTTTCTGAGTGTTTTCGTCTAACGGAATCATTTGGCAGGCAAATCAAGATTCGATTTGAAGTGTTGTGAATCCGATCACATTGTGTGCATGTTTTTTCTCTTGCCTTTTTCACAATTATTCGTTGCATTGTTGTGAAGAGAAAAAAAATCAGATTTGTATCAGTTTTGCATTCCGAAAAAAAGAGAAGAAAAAAAAACAATGAATAGTTCCTATTGATTTAATCTGTCAAAGAAGAAAGTATCAGAAAAGTTATTATTCAGTAAAAGAAAGCAACAACAACAACAACAACTGACAAATTGTGCATAGCAAGCAACAGTAGCAGTAAAAGTAAAAGAAAAAAATTCAATAAGTGCATAAGTATCTGAAGATTTTTCGAGAGAGCCAAACGAAAAAAAAACGAAGGAAGCCAAAATGAGCGAACATGATTTCAAACTGAACGTGGACAGTTTAATCGACAGACTATTAGAAGGTATGTGTAAACATGAAACTTGGTGTTGTATCGTTGTGAGAATTTGTATTGTTAATTTTCAACAAGCGATACAAAAAAAAGAAACGAAGAAAACTTAACAGGCCCATTGAAATGTTGTTGACTCGAAACGATAAATACCGCAACAACAACACACAATCAATCGGACAGGTTAAATGAAAGTTCACTACAAAATGGAATATCAAAATAAGATTCATATTATATATATCCAGCAAATGAATTTATAACAGCTCAAGCACAAAATGAAAATGACCCATCATCTAACGTACGAACGAGAGAATCATAATTCTGATGTGAATTATGTTCATTTTTGTGGCGAGAGAGAGAGAGAGAGAGAGAGAGAGAGAGAGAGAGAGAGAGAGAGAGAGA
>NW_022595244.1:17981878-18062937 GCF_009176505.1 Sitodiplosis mosellana | reverse complement strand
AGAGAGAGAGAGAGAGAGAGAGAGAGAGAGAGAGAGAGAGAGAGAGAAATGAACGAAGCAAAGAAATAATAATAAAAGCATCAAATATATATATTTATATATAAAGAAAAATAATATCGGCAATCGTCGAGCATACTCTTCGCTAATGCTAACCGCTACCATTACATATATCGTTTTGGCTGTTTCTGCGCTCTACTGTATTTTTAATTAAATAAGAAAATTCACAAGTGATCGTAAGGCAATATGCATTAAGTTTGTTGTGCGATACAGTACAGTTTTTGCCAACAAAACAAAAATGGTGTGATGGCGTCCGTATGTGTGCGAAGTTAATCGTTGTGTGCGCTTTCTGCTTCAATTTAAAATTAATTTCATTCGTCAATCATGCAATAGCAAATATAATTTTTACGATCATCTTGATCGAAAAAGAGAGGCTAAAATTACTGAAAATTGAGATCAATTTACGGCGGGCGAGCGCAATGAAATGAAAGAAAAAAATGAGCAGCAGTATTGATATAGCACGCGGTGTGCACGTTCATTTTCGATCAAAACAAATACGGTATTGACATGATGTTATTTTTATATATTAAACCACCAATTGAAATCTATCACGGTTTCTATTCGAATTCGAGTCGCGATTCTGAGTTCGCAATCCGCCTGGCATATTGACACAGCCGACATTCGATGTATGTATTGCTCAAAATAACACAATGATTCATCGAACGATGCGATAATGAAGAAAAAAAATATATGGAAAATGATACGGACTTATTTAATACTACTTGATTAATTTCAAGCATAACGCCAATCTCGAATTTCATCGAAAATTCAGAGCAAAAAAAAAAAGAAGGAACAAAATGTGGTTTCATCATTTATTCGCGGAACGAAAGTGTCCGTGTGATTTGTGCTGACACTCATCGATATACTCATCGATAGATTTCTCATTTGAACACATGGCCAATTGGTGCAATTGTACATATCTCTACACAGCTTAAAATTTGAAAATGCCATAAATAGATAATTGCATGTTGTTTTTTTTTTCACTCCATTTATCGAGCCAATGAATCAACGCGAATCGTACGTGGCTTGTAACATTTGAGCTTGGACGTTGGCAAAATGTTGCTCAAACAATAAGAACTAGTCGATTGAAAATCCAACGCATTATTGTACTCAACGTTGTTACGATAAGCCAAACAAAGTATTAAAAATTAAAAGAGAATGCGTAAGAGAGTAAGAGAAAAGAAAACCCGAGACAGTTATGATAAATTACGATTTAACAACCGCGGAAGAGTGTGAGAACGCCGCGCGCGCCTCATAGAATTTCATGCCGTGAAACGTCAGCAAAACTGTATCTACATGTGATTTCAAGTCAGACTCACTATACCGCTTTGGCCGTTATTAATCGCGATGTTTCTTTTCTTGCTCTCTTTACTTTATTTAGTTAAAAAAATAATATTATTATTCGTCGTGCGACCATATCAGCGTGACAAGCAACATGCTTTGTGCAGTAGCAAAAACATACACAAACGCTTTGAAGTTAATTCTGTTGAGGTAGCTGCAATGGCTCTTGTGCATTTCTACTTGATTTTCGTATTTCGCATGCATAAGACTCCATTCTTTTCTCATTGTTACTCGCAAAATGGAGATCATTGAACGAATGAGAGAGAGAGAGAGGGAGAGAGAGAGAGAAAGAGAGAGATAGAGAAAGAGAGTCCGATTTACAACCTTAATGACAACCTGATTTCGACTCAAAACTTTCAAGATTTGACTTATCATCGCAATTATGCTATTTGCGGCGTCATATTTCAAAGCAATAACGGTATCAAACCTGACGCTTAATGAACTTGTAAGACATGGCCGAAATTTCCTCCAAATAAATCAAGCAAAAATCACCCATCAAAACGGTTATCTGTTGCTTCATTTCTCTCTATAATGATGATAAGTTGTGACACAGCGTGTTCGAAGTTATTGTTGTCATAAATGTAAATAAAGTGTGACACATACTTCAAGCGCATTTAACTGGTTCATAACTCGTATTGGCTGCAGAATTGGCATAGCGACGTGGTTCATATGTTTTGTTGAGCGAAGATTTAATTCCCATTCATTTTAATTGATGAATTCTCCGCTTATGCCACGCTCTACGTAGTTTGCGCATTGTTTTAAAAGTCATAACATTCTTTCTTCTCTTTCTCTCTCTCTCTCTCTCCCTATTTTACAACGAAACCATTTTCGCTTGAACAACAACCGTCTACCTATTAATAGACCGACCGTAAAAATAACAACAAATAAAAATGAATTGTGCTTGCAACCGCAGAAAATAATATCATCAAGCGATGTATAGATCAGCAAAGTGCAGACCAAACACAGAACGAGAACTACAATAGCAAAACCGAAACATAAGAATGATTGTATACGAGAAAGAGACAAGAACATGTTTCGACTCGTACACACATTACACTCGATGCGTATATGTATATTCATGATCATCCAGTATAAATAGAATTGTAGTACGAATTTTCAAATTTTGCACTAACTTGCCGTTGCCATTACTGCTGCTGCCGTCGTCGTCGTCATCACGTACGAGATGTTTATAGTTCGTGGTGTAAAGTATCAGTATCAGAGCAGAAAATGAAGAAAGTACAGTGATGGTCAGTGTTGGCATTCAAACCGCCACACACTGTGGTCCAGAGTGTGTTTGAATGAATTTGCCGTTACGAATCAACGAATTTTCAATGTTCTCGCGAAAGCCATTTAACGTGTGGCCAATTTACAAATGCCAATCACTCGTAAAAGACACGACAAAATGCTTCAGCTGTTCAACGTTTTTCAATGACGTGAATTACATTAATTTCTATCGCCGCACAAAATTTATAAATATTTGAACTTTATATCGTCAACAATGTAGTGGCGCGCAATCATTCGAATGCTCGTCGATGCCGACGAATTGACGAATGAACGATTTTTTTTTGCCGGTTTTTCCTTGATTTGTATCAAGTGGAGGCTGTGTGTCGCGCTTGAAACTTTTCTCAGCTCAAAATGAGATCGTAAATCATTTCTCACAATTTTTTTTTTTCGGAACGCAGAGAAAAAAAAAATAAAGCGCTTGACGTCGCCAGCAATTCGAAATGATTTTGTTTTTATTAAATCATCGAATATCTACCACCGCTCAGGCGTCTTTTCACTTTAATTTGTTCTGTTTTTTTTTAAAATTAAATTGAACTTCAAACACCGTGTTTTTTTTTCTATTTTCAACATTGACGGCGGTCGATGAAGCCAACAAAATTTAATGCGATCCAGTTGATTTTGACGACACACAAATATGAGGTAGCCTTTTGAATGAAAATTCATTGAAAGCCATTGTCGGCGGCGCCCCCACTGATGACGATGACCTTGTATTCGGTTGCACAATGCCTGATTATTCTTTTTCTGCAATTGTTAAGTAAACAAATGATTTCCGCAACGGAATTTCGTTTCTGTTTCCGATCAGTGACCACCCACCACACCATTTCCATCACAATAAAGCACGGCATGATTTGAACAGGTCACAAATTCGGAGAGAAAAAGTTCGGTAATTCAACGGGACGAATTGTATTATTATTACTAGATGCTCAGCACGCATTCTTGAACACGTGTAGCACAGCTTCATTAACTTGTACACATTGCGTCATTGTCGTCAATTCTTTCTGAAACACTCGTGCAGTCTCTGTGTCGATGTCACTTGCCGGGTAAACACGGATTGTTCTTTTCATGCACCGCGAAGGATACACATTATCTCAACAATATTATATTCGCACAAAGTAAATGAGTTTTCAATTTCAACGGATCGCTTGAATTTCTAACTAAATCTCTCGACAATGTCTCAGAGCTGCGTAATTAAAACTGTGCGCTGTTTGTGACAGTTTCATTAAATTTAGATTATGAGTTGATTTCAGTGTTGCATCACAGGCACCCACCCGCCATCGTTACAATTTAAGCGAACGACACAGATTGAAAACGTGGAATGATGAATGGAAATTACCAGTGGAAATGCCTCTTGCACCAGTTTGAACACGACATTGATTGAACGCACACAACTCAAGTGTCGTCATTTCTTGTTGTGTTTTTTTTTTCATTTTCATTCAACGGGACAAACAAATTGAAACAATCGATGATTTTAACCTTGAATATGATTATTTGTACGTCAGCGACGTTACAATCAATTGATTTACTAAAAGTTCTGTGCGATTATATGCCAATATCATGAGCATTTAACTGAGTTTACGCAAATGGCATTTTTTTTTATTTTGGACGTCTATCCGTCGAGGCGCATTCATCAGACGGTAACAGCGACTGTAGAGTCGAACATTCGTATAATTTGGATCGCCATTGATGATTGATGAATTTGGAATATTTGTCTTTGTTATTTAGTCTGATTCAATTGTTTAGTTAACAATACCGCTTGGTATTGGCACCAGCCCGCTTTCATTCCTTTTTTGAATCATAATAATGCCTCACTCAATGCAAACATTTATAATAATGTCATCCTGTTTTCTTTCTCTCTTTTATCAACAAACCACTAATTTTGTGCGCGATGACTAATCATGAACTATTTTAACATTCTACGAATTTAAATGGAAAATATTTCTATTGATTCAACTCGTTGCGTGTACATGTTGAACTGAATGAAAAAAAAACACGAAAATAAAAACAAAAACCAAATAAAAATCTTCGATTCGACGAGGAAGTTTTACACCCACGAACAGCAGACCAACATCCGGCCAAGAAAAAAGGAATCAAAGAATTCTTTTCACCTGATTTCGGTACTGTACACGCTTATTCCATGTCCACAATGCTCGCTCACAATAAGACTCAGAATTTCGAATAATTCCCATTTATTTTTCGTTCGAATCTCATTCATTTCCCTACAGCTATTCCCGTCGAATCACAAATCATTTTCTATTCTGAATGACAAACAAAAAAACAAA
Source organism: Sitodiplosis mosellana (assembly GCF_009176505.1). Taxonomy (NCBI): domain Eukaryota; kingdom Metazoa; phylum Arthropoda; class Insecta; order Diptera; family Cecidomyiidae; genus Sitodiplosis; species Sitodiplosis mosellana. The sequence continues at coordinate 18,057,976 of NW_022595244.1, read as the reverse complement.
TCTTTGTAAATAAAATCAGCCGCAAAACTAGTCAAAATACATTTCCAGTAGTTCATTTTGCAGACGCTTGCCACCCAAGAAGAACAAGTAAAAAAAAACGAAACTTTTCATATGATTCATTTCAAGTTCATTTTACTGTAAGATATCTCGTTACTCATTTGCTTTCCAATATTTGTTCAAGTAAAGCTTGCATAAATTTGAAGTGGTGTTGCATATACATCACATAAACAAACAAACAAACAAAAACAAAAATCTCTCAAACATTAAACATTTGTGTTTACTTACGTCCCAAACAAGTCGCTTCTCTGTATAATTAACTTAAAAGTATTCATCGATAATAATAGGAAGTAATCTGGTCATTTATCGCTTGGAAAATCTGTCTCTCTGTTCTGTCATATGGCTTCAACGTATATATTGATGAAGCTCAACTACAAAAACACTACTCATTGTTTCCGATCTGAATATATTGCAGTTCACGGTATAAACCGTAACCTTTCCATCGATAATCACGTTCACTATTCGTTTACCAGCCAATAAAGGGGTTTATTTGTGTCACAAAGTTCTAGTTCCGATAGTTTTAGAAGGAAATCGATTGGTATATATGTGTGTGTGTGCCTTTTCCTTCATGCTGTTGCTACAGAAATTTGCAAAAACCATCAATGCTTGATAGTTTGTTTCGTCAAAAAAAAGCAGACACATTGCGCTGCGCTATGTTGCTCTGCTCTCGCATTTAAATCTATTCGGTAAAACTGCTAACTGGGGTGTGATTGCTGGTGATAGTGTTTCTTTGTTGAATTCATTTTCACCTGAGTGATTTGTGTAGAAAATACTCAAGCAGAAACGTTTTAGACCAGCGACGACTGTTCCACAGAAAGAAAAAAAAATCATTGTGTCGGCCTTTTGTAAAGATACATCATTTCTCGAGGCCGCCTGCATTAAGTATTTGCTTGACCAAACTAGCCAACTTTCTGTCTTTCCATCTTTTGTCGACCTCCATCATTCTTACACTATATGGATTAATTATCATATATTGTGGATATCCAGCCTCTCGTGAGCTGTTTTCCATACTCTATTGGAATTTCTACAAATCATTTCATGGTTTGCTCCAATCGCCTCATTTTATTTTTAGTACGACCTGAGTGAGCATGTAGCTCCCCGTGTGAAAAATTTGTGACTGACTAGCCAGCCGTCTAATTTCGGACTTTTTGGCTGACTATCAGTAACTAAAAGTGATTATCTCGAACAAAATATTCGACTGTAGTCAACTTCAGTTATAGTCATCTAGTAGCCAAAAAGTCCGAAATTAGACGGCTGGCTGAAAGAATAACTAAAAGTGATTGTTTCTATTCAACATTCTTGAATTCAATCAACTTAGCCAGTTTTACTACATGGGCTGAAAAGTCTTTGGCCTGATACAGAAATAACGAAAATACTGCCAAATCCACATTAGTTTTAGATAAAACCATCCTTAACTAGAACTCAGTCAAAATTTGAGCCAAATCGGATGATCAGTTTGCGAGTTACAGCGTCTTGAACCAATCTACTTTTGATTTTTTCAAAATCAGAAGAAAAATAACTTTTTTGTGACGGTTTCGCGCTTACATTTCAAAGACATAATTATTAGAAAAATCAAATCCATATTGGAGTTACTTTACGGTATCCCTTAAGCATTGAAAATAACCTGAATGTATAAAGATATTTAATTCAGACGTCGTTTTACGAGCCATTTTGTTGACAAACCTCAAAAATGCTCAAAATTGGTGGTTTTAAGAGATATCAACAAAATTATCCACGATATGATATCGGACGACCCAAAACTTTTATTGTATTAAACTTCCAATACCATGGGCCTACTATCTTAGGCCATAGATTCCAGTTTGCACAGAAATTCTTGTATGAAAAATTCAATCGAAAAAATCGTACCGCATTTTCGATAATTGAGCAAAAATCCCAACTTTATTCAGATTCGCGGCCCTCTTTGGAGCCATAAAAGGGAAATCATTGCATGTTTTTGCTTTGATATATGAGAATTAATGTCCCTTCTATTCAATCAAATATATAGTATTTATTTGCAGCTACATACAACTGAATGACTGTCAGTCACTTTTTTTGCACACGGGTCGTGCATGGAATTTACATTGTAAACAGCTGTGCCAGTATGTTGGAGCAAAGAACGTCGTGTAGCATAATTTCATGTATTTACGAAATCATTTCAATTACCTCACCCACGCTGATTGACTCATGATAAAGAAGAAAAAAAAATCGATTTCCTCGCGCAAACCATTTTTCGTAATACCATTTCGATTGCTTGCTCTATCCCACGTAAACATCAACACATATTTTGTTTCGAATTTCATCCTCCGTGGATAAAGTAGCATATTTCGATTCCCTTAATAACTGCTCTAACCTCTTTTATTTCTGTACAAATAGATCCGCAAAATGCAATTTGCGTGTGAAATAAAATTCCTTGTTCAAAAACCTTGCTTCATGTCGAATCATATATTTCATGTACTCAAACCGTTAATGTGAATGCAATCTAAATGGCGTTTTTCATTTCAGTAAAAAAATGTCGGCCAGGAAAAGCCGTGCAAATGACCGAACAGGAAGTACGAGGCTTATGCTTGAAATCACGCGAAATATTCCTACAACAACCGATACTGTTGGAACTTGAAGCACCGCTCAGCATTTGTGGTAAGTTGGACTATAACAACAACTGGACTCAGTGTCACTTGTAATGCACTGACTGATAACATAATCAAATCTAAATGAAACACGCAGGAACGTTCTTTGATTTTTATTTTTTTTCATTCAAATTATCATTAGGCGATATTCACGGCCAATTCACTGATTTGTTGCGATTATTCGAATATGGTGGCTACCCACCGACAAACTACCTATTCTTGGGTGATTACGTGGACAGAGGAAAACAGTCACTGGAGACAATATGCCTTTTATTGGCATACAAAATCAAATATCCGGAAAATTTCTTCTTACTGCGCGGCAATCATGAATGCGCTAGCATTAACAGAATTTATGGTAAACCATCACTGTTCTTCAAACATTCGTCATGTTTTAACGAAAAAAATTGTTTTTCTTCATTTGGGATTTAGGTTTCTTTGATGAATGCAAACGACGCTACAACATCAAATTGTGGAAAACATTCACGGATTGCTTCAACTGTTTGCCAATTGCTGCGATCATTGACGAGAAAATCTTCTGCTGTCACGGCGGTTTAAGCCCAGACTTACAAGATATGGAGCAAATAAGGCGAATTGTCCGACCTACGGATGTTCCAGACACCGGCCTATTGTGTGATCTGTTGTGGAGTGATCCAGATAAAGAAGTGAAAGTAAATATTTGAAATAGTAATAATAAAATTGGCGAAAAACTGCATTTGCTCAATCCATGATTTTATTCACATAGGACTGGGGAGAGAATGATCGTGGTGTTTCATTCACATTCGGTGCTGATGTTGTATCACGATTTTTGCGAATGCATGATTTGGAACTGATTTGTCGCGGACATCAAGTAGTTGAAGATGGATACGAATTCTTTGCCAAGCGACAGTTGGTAACGTTGTTCTCAGCGCCAAATTACTGTGGCGAATTTGACAATGCCGGGGGAATGATGACAGTTGATGAATCGCTGTTGTGCTCCTTTCAGGTTTGTAATACGATGCGATTGTTTATTGAGATTGATTCGATTTGTTAGACCCTTTGTTCTTTCTTTGTTCAGATATTGAAGCCGTCAGAGAAGAAAGCAAAATATCAGTACAATTCGATAAACAACACAAGTCGAACCAACTATCCGAAATAAGTGCTTATGCGCAACAAAAGCTTAACGACAAAAACAAATCAAGCAACAAGTGGGAAAAAGTGGAAAATTCAAACTCTTATCATTAAGTCATCATCTTAATTATTGTTTTTCATTGCGTATCATATTTATTTAAATCAAATTTACTTAGCTCTTACCAAATGTAAAACGAAATTAATCACGATGAGCGTGATCGGTTATGAAATGATCGTAAAACGGATTGCAATCACATTTTAGCGTCAAATTTGGTTAAAATACCGAACAACGGCTAGTTCTCTCGTCTACGTCATCATGTGTTTGCTCATTCAAAACATGTGATTTTGTCATAATGCAATTCATTTTGTTTTGTTTCATGTCTTTTTTTCTTTCTTTCAATTCATTTTAGTATTTATTGTCCATGCTTTGGAAAAAAAAGAGTTCGTATTCAAAATTCCGGTATTTATGAAAACCAAGAGCATATACAACCCAGTTTAAAAAAAAAGTCGTTGCTTAGGTATTATCGTAAAGAAAAAAATAACGGAACCCTTCAACCAATCAAATTCTTCATCAATCAAGCCCAAAACGAGCAAATATTTCAACTTCAAATAAAGAAGTATTAAGAAACGTACATATATTTTTGTATTTCTAAATTGTTATGAATTGTGCAAAAATAAAGCGATTCAATCTGAAATGTACATAGAAACAAAGAGAAAAAAGAAATAGAAATGAATATTTCTTACGTACTTAAAATGGGAAAGATCGATTTCTTTTGTTCGTTTACTTTCAAACAGACAATTTGATTCTGTGCGTGTTCACTTTTGATTTTGAATCAATTTAAAATATACTTATTATTAGACGTGGCCTTTTAACTCAAGCACTGACTGCTAGAATGTGAAACTGAACTGATTGAATCAAAATATTTTTAGTGAATTTAAATGAAATTCAATTCAAAACGGTATTTTTAAGTTGGAATTGAGGCACACATTCAAACTGAATCAAAAAAATCAATAAAAAAAAATGTTCACAATTCAACAAATTCCATGGGATTCGATGCGACCGTCCACTATTTTCAATTTTCAAAAGTCATCCGACCAAATTTGATCTGCACAAAAATCTAGAATTTTTCATTTTCTACATATTCATCACAACTCACTCAAAATAAAGATTGTTGACACGGAAAAATTTCAAAGGGCTTCTAAATGTGGTGACTTCCGTATTTTGTAGTTATAAAAATGATTTATGTCCAACAATTTGAAGAAGAGAAAAAAAACCTCCAACTTTTCATCTTAATTCCAATTTAAATTTCGATTACAAATTTATACTCAGCCATTCATATGAAATATTTTGTCATTTTTAAACGTTTACACTCAATTCGATTGCTGTCTCATTTTTTCAATTATACGTAAAATCAAAATGAAAACAACAAATCAATATTATGAGAACATAAGCGTGTTCAAACACCAATACTTTTCTCTCTACATATATATTTTAAGCAACTCAAATCACAATTATCAAGTTAAATCAAAACTAAATATTTCGAGTTATGTACAGTAATATACTTATGAATTATTATAAAATAAAAGAATGAATATTGTCTGTTGTCATGAAAGAAAATTTGCGGTGTTTTTTTTTCCTAATTCATTTCAGAAAGGCGAAACAGAACAGTTCAGGTTCTTATCAATTTGTATTGATTTTACTATTTTAATTAATACAATCCAATGTAATTGGTGTCTTGTTCAATTTAAAAAGTTCAATACGACAGCATTTCATGTGTTTCGGCCTATGTCCATGGTAATGGAATACAATTTTCATTGGATAATCCGAATGCATGTTCAAATAGTGGGCTGCCCTGTCCACTGATGGCAAATACTCCATATACCTACGTTCAAACATTGCCGATCAAAATTTATTATCCACTGCTGGACGTCTCTGTTAAATGATTATTAATAGATGGAATTTCTAATAAAACTATAATTTGCGTCCTCATTCCGGGTACCATTACATACTGGTAATTGTTTCGCGCATGATAACACATGTATTTTTATTCCAAAAACTAGAAATTTCCAAACGATTTAATTGATTTTTTCGATTGAAAATAATTTCATTTTTCTTTTGTGCTTGAAAACCGCCGTCCGGTGAATGATTTCTTTTGTCATTTTGACAACAATAAAAAAAACTGAAAAATGTTATTTTTGACATACATGCGAATTGTTGCCCCATTCGTCATTCAAACTTTGACATATAATCAAAATGTTGTTGAATAAATATTTTCTTTTCACCTGGCGGAATTTTTTATAGAATCAATCTCTATTCATTGAATTATTAATAGTATTCAAGGTTGTGGCCGGATTTCTGGAAGGGGAGAAATTGGATCAGATATTTAAAGTTGGGTTCATTCATAATTTTATGAATTCGAATTTTGTTAGTATCGAACGAGAGATGTGTTACATAAAACCAATACGGACTCAAGTATTAAAAGTTCAATATATTTCGAAAGAGACAACATAGTAGCCTTTGATGCATCTTTTCCGCTGTCAATTCAAACTACTCGTCAAATCATAAAGAAACTGCATCAAGGCAAATATAGTAAATTTTTTGCAGTCTTTCTTCACATCTTTGTGTAATTGGGGATTCTTTTCGATTCGGGATTTTTGATTGAGATGTGAAATTAATAAATCAAACGTGGTTAATCATATTTGGGGATATGAATATATTGTGATATTATATGGCCGCAGCACACATACAATTAACTCATTGAACATTGCGTCTCACAATATAAATATTAAAAAGGCGCACCATTTTAGTTCAGTTTGAATCGATCGACGAGTTGTGAACTAGATTTGGACTTTGCGTGCATTCAGTGGTCAAAATGAATAAATTGATGATTTTGTGTACGATTTTTGCTCTGATTTTTGGTGCATCCGAAAATTTTGCCGATGCAGTAAAGTTCGGAGATTGTGGTATGTCAAAATATTTTTCTTCTTTTTTTTCTTTCTCAAATGACAAACGATTGAAAACAACTTTTTGCTTTCAATCTGCTAATTTCATTTATATTTTGTGAAAACTGTTTCTCATCGTAGGATCGAAAAGCGGTAAATTGGCGAGCATCAGGGTTTCTGATTGTGATGTATCATCAAAAGTGTGTCTATTGAAAAGATTCACAAATGCAACAATTGAATTGGATTTTGAATTGGGTACGATTTACTTCACTCGCCGTTCTCGTTTTTCTTTCTCATGTTGATGACTCAATCAATTCCAATTGGTAATCCACTGTAATAGTTGAAGACGTTGTTGTGGAAAATGTGACAACTGTTGTGCATGGAATTTTACTCGAAACAGAAATTCCATTTCCATTGGAGAATTCAAATGCCTGTCTGAATGGAATTTCTTGCCCATTGGCAAAAGGACAAACACATAAATACGTACAATCGCTGCCAGTGAAAATATACTATCCACCGGTAAGCGTTATTTATTCGTGATGATTTCTTTTTTTTTATTTATTTTTTTATTTTATTCATGAAAATCGCATCAATTTTGTTAAATTTTACAGGTTCGCGTTACTATCAAGTTCGAATTGAAAGATGTTCAAACCAACAAGACGATTATTTGCGTGCTTATTCCTGCACGTATTACGTTGCTCTAGTCAAAAATTGACTTTTGAACTGACTTCAAGTGATTCAATTACAATCATGTGCATTTTGTTTGTTTTATAAATAAATTACTGACCAAAATAATTGAATGTACGCAAATTGCTAGAGTCAAAGTTCGTGTGACTTATTTAATAAACTCTAAACAAAACAGTGTACTTTGAACCTGTGTCCAAATAAATAGATTCAATATTGTTTTTTTTTTCAAATCAAAAAAGGTTTATTCGATTATTTCTTATACTAAGATTAACATGCGAAAGTGAATATTAAAAAAAAACAACCCAACATGCCTACTACTTTCTTACAATCAAAAGTAAGAATCAAATGTTTATATCGGATTGTCAGTTATATGGCATTGTTGCATGATTTTCTTTATTATCACACTTTTTATGGTCGGAAATCGCGAACAATTTCAATTGAGCCTCATGTGTAGTGTAATTTTTCTTTTCACATTCCGTGCATAAGTAGTTTACTGCAATGTAAAAAGAACATTTTCATATGAGATCAAATGCAGACGCAAATCGACATTAATTGAAACTAATGGGATAATTCTCCATTTGTCATATTAAGATGGTGTCGAAATGCGGATTAAATCGTTGTACGACATTCATCAAGTAGCCTAAAGTGAGGCACAAATGACACTTTTACACGCGCATATTTAAGGAGTCAGTATAACTGTGTATGCCATACTCATTTAACGAATCACATTTCGGCGGCAAGAGAATCAAGCGACGGACAACAGTGAGCTATTGACGTATACACACATACACAGAAGTGAAATAGCGCAAGCCGTTCGATACTATCGCACACAGCACTGTGCAGCGGCATATTTTTATTGGATTGTTCGTGTGGCGACGAACACGGCACATAAAGTAATCAATGACATCGAAATCACAGCTCAAAGCATCGCTTCAGTTTCAGTCGGACGGTTGCAGGAAAATCATAGTTGGCATTTAAACACAACTTTTTGACGATTCAATTGAATTTTTTGATTTATCATATAAAAATGAGTAAGATTTTCATTTCGATCGCAGTATGTGCACTGTTTTTGGTTTCGTCTATTGCTTTGGAATTCAAAGATTGCGGTGAGTTTTTTATTCAGAATTTTTTTCTACCCAAAATCTTTACAGTTTTCAAGTTTTAACATTGTAACGAATCGCAAATAAAATCGCAATAAACATGGAAGAGGGAGAGAGAGAGAGAAAGGGAAAGGAAGAAAGAGATAAAAACATCCCATTTATTTTTTTTACATGATCTATCATAATTTTCATTTTACAATACCGTTCAAGCGTTCATTGTTCAATGTCACCTTCTTCAAATGTGCTGTAGCTTATGATATGGCGTGAGTCGTAATTGTTTCCAAAATATTCCTCGTCTCGTATTCACGAATAGTTTTCATGGAATTGAACGGCCGATCGATTTTTGGCTTTGTTTTTTTTTTTCATTCGTGATGATTTAAACATGGATATTTGTCATGCATTGTAGGCTAATGAGATTATGATGAAAATGACACATCAACATGGCCGTTTGTTATACAAATATGATGTGTATTAAATGTTGCGAACACAAAAGTAAAAACGTTGAAGCTGTTGAAATGTGAAACATACAATTAAATGATATGGCATATTTTGAGGTACAAATTGCTTTGAAGGGCTTCATCGCTTACTTTGTTCTGCGTGTCGCTTTGATATTCTGCTTGTACAACTATATACATAACACCGTTCTAAAAATCTATTAAACCATTTTTTCCAATTAAGGTTCGGAAGGGGGCAAGTTCACCAAAGTTAAAGTCTCCAATTGCGATGAAACAGCAAATGCTTGCGTGCTCAAACGTCATACGAATGCATCGATAGAATTGGATTTCGCTTTGGGTAAGTTTACAAGCCAAATTAACTCTAATGCGATAAATACTCTGCGTTTTTTCAAATATAACACAATAATTATTCAATCGCAAACAGATGAGGGTGTCGACAATATTGAACAAGTGACGACTGTTGTGCACGGAGTCATTATGGGTGTTGAAATGCCGTTCCCATTACAAAATCCAGGTTTGTTCCGTTCGATGTTGCAAAATGAACGGTTGTCGTATTAATTCTATTCTCAACTATACATTTTTTCCAACAATCCAAGATGCGTGCAAGGATAGCGGTGTCCAATGTCCACTGAGAAATGGCGTCAATTATGAATATGTGCAAACGCTGCCGGTGTTGAGATCTTATCCAAAGGTATGATGGAAATATAAATGTCTGTATTTAGTTTGTATCAATTTTGATGAATGATTTTTGTTTTAAAGGTGAGCGTTACCGTCAAATGGGCATTAAAAGATATCGCAGCCAACAAAACCATCATTTGTGTGTATATTCCGGCCAGAATCGAATAAATAACGAAGCGATGGCAATCATGTGTGTCGTTCGCCAAAATATCTCATCTCAATGTCATGAGGTCAATCGTTCAATTTAATCACTAGAACATGCAAACAACTGCTGTAAACATTCTTTATCGGAAATAAAACAATCTCATAGTCATACTATTTGATTACTAAGACCAACGGTTTGTTTATATTCGAATTCGGTGTTGTTATTTTCCCCTATATTCCAGAACAATATCAATCAATGTTACCAACGTAATTCATTACTTCTGTCACTTTTGTTATCGCCTTGATTTGACACTTAACTGAGCACTTCCATTGTTTTGTGATCGAATTGTGTTGGAAAATTTCTGAAATAATAATATACATTTTGTTTACAAACATGGAAATACCTTGTTCTCAAACCAGTCCAGCTGATTTGCTAAACGTTTGTCGCACATGTTTGAACGAATTGGCAACGGAGAGAACATCAATTTTTGAGGATATTTGGATTCAAACAGCGGGCAACGAAACTGATCAAGATAATGCTGACGATGCTTTACTAAATAAAATACGTATGTTGGACATTATTTCGCCGTGCTCATCGAATATCTCAGTAAATTCAAAAGTTCAACAAATAATTTATAGATATTCTATAAAAGCTTGAGTCAATTGTATGCAACAATATGAATTTTAGGTTAGTGACGATGATCATATATCAAAATTCATATGTGAAAAATGCTTGGGTGAATTGCGGCAATTCTACAAATTCCGTCAACAAGTAGAAGAAAGTGGTAGGATGTTACGGACTTGGAAAGATACATTGTCCACTGGGTCTGGTAATAAAGTTTTTGTTTGAATTTAGAAACACCAATTTTTGCATTCGTATATTTCAGCGGCAAATGTGACAATTGAGAAGATTGATGGATCGAATAGCAATACAAATAATCGAAATACTCCGGACAAGGTTGATGAAGCAACAACAAACAAATGCAACGTTTGCGAAAAATCGTTCAGTAATGACAGACGCTTGCAAATACATTTGGTTAAAAAACATTCCGTTCGAAGCGACCAAATTATTGATAAAAAGTATAAATGTGATAAATGTGAAAAATCCTATTTTACTCGCGTCAATTTACTCATATTACACGAGCGATCACATACAGGCTCCAAAGCATTCGAATGCAATGAATGTGGTCGTTCATTTTATGAAGAAAGCGCTCTTATGAATCATACGTCGATACATACGGGGATTAAGCAATTCAAATGTAATGATTGTGGAAAATGTTTCACAACAGCAATTATATTGCAACAGCATCGAAAGAAACACAACATGCCAAATGCTCAAATTGTCCGGCAGTTTTTCATACGAAAAACGATTTGCGCATTCACTTTCGCATTCAAACACGAGAAAAGCCCTATTTGTGTTGTTCATGTGGAAAACGATTTTCACGAAAAACACATTTGAATATCCATCTGAGTGAGTTTACTGTTGTTCTGTTTCATATTCAAGATTTCTGTTCGGTTTTCATGCATTTTCTTTCAGGAATACACTCAGGCCTCAAACCCTTCAATTGTCAATTTTGCAACAAATCATTCGCACTGTCTGGTGATTTAACGGCACACATTCGGGTTTGTTTCATTCGATGTTTGTGAGGTAAACTGTTGCCATTTTCATTCGACTATTGTAGATTCATACTGGAGAAAAGCCATACCATTGCCGAGTTTGCGATAAAACGTTCAATCAATCGAGTACCAGAAATATTCACATGAGAATTCATGCTGGAAAACGGAGTTACGTATGCCAAATATGACAGGTAAGCGGCTAGTTTGAAGAGACATATGAAAGTTCATATAAATACAGAATTAAATGAAAATTCGAACGATGAAGAAATTAATCAATAAAGGGAACAAATATTCAAGGAATAATTGGTAATCATTTCTAAATCATGTGTTGACTGCTTTATTGCCACTGAAAATGCTTGAGTCTGAATTATATGGTTTTCAAGAGAGGGCGCTTTTCTATCTTGAATTCATGATTCGCAAAATAAGTTGTTTGATTATTTTTATTACAAAGTGGTGGCATCAGCTGTGCGTTGGTAATCTCTCTCTCTTACTTTTTTTCGAATTAATCCTGTCTAGAAAAAATTTGGTTGAGTATCCTCTCATGTACATTCGAAGTTTTCAACAAAAAAGAACATCCGACAGAAACTCAAATATAATTAAAGAGCTCATCGCAACATCATTCATCATGATTTGCCATACAATCGTTTCATTTTCCACTTCCTCTATTTGGATTTGGCAACAAAAGTGCAACAAACTTTTTGGTTGCTGTTTAGGTGCTTGACCAGTAAAATATTACGGCTCAACTTCCGAAAAAAAAGGTTTTCATCACTTCTCCACCATGCACAGCTGTTTGAGCTCGTTTAAAATTCAACACAAAGTTCGGAAATATATTTAAGTACCGGTGTACAGCCGAAGACGTATCTTGTGACTTGAGCGAATAATTGGGTTATTGATTTTCTGCTATTTAACATAATTTTTAAGCATAAACTCAAAGCTTCCGAAAGAGTTCGTATTTTTATTTCGCAAACTGAATTTATTTTGTTCATAACTTCATCAATTTGTTGTGAATATTTCCATACGTTCCGGTTATTTGGGTGTGTGCGCAAATTAAACAGGAAAAGTTTTATTAAAAGATTATAAAATGTGGTAAATAATTTTGAGAAGTTTGTTGTTATGTTTGTCGTTTACTGCCTGTTGCTACCACCACGAAATACACAATGTTTCGATGCGACGTAGTCAATCCGGAACGAGAACAAAAAACAAAGTGTTAAATGCGGAAAAAGAAGACCGTTTTCCATTCAACATGACCGTAAACAATATTTGTTTATGCATATATATATTTCATTTTGATAGCATCTCATATGGTCCTAAATCACCTTCAATTCGGAAAAACCTCTCTTTCTCAAACACGCTTGATATCCATAAAAACCATAAATAACATCGATAGTATCAATTTGGTAACATCATCGTTGCAAATGAGCTGGAAACAAAACCGAAAAAAGACGCAAGAATTTGAATATTCACGGAATCTATATCGAAAATTGTTCACTTCAATCAAGGATCCTTTTTTTCTGATGGAGTTTGCTTGAGTAGATGTGCCGACACTGTGCAACTTTGGGTGAATGTATAAACCTAATTTAACTGAACGTGATGAAATTTCTTTGAAATTTCACTTAATTAAATGTTAATTGCTTCAAAGATTTAATTTTTTTTTCATTCTGTTTTCACCTGGATGTTATAATCCAACTTATTCGGAGGGCCCTTAGAATCGAAAAAAATTGGTATCCAGCTGTGCAAATCATATCCGTACAAAGTGCCGCCAGACGCGAGTATTCGATATTATTAAAATGAAATTGTTCGCCACTGAATTTTTTAGTGCCCACTTCAAACGGCCAAGATATAATAAAAAAGAATGGCTGTCAGCATCGAGGTAAAGCATCACAGCCGGCGACAGCAGGCGCGAGTGACGAAAGCACCTCTGTGCTAAAAGTCGAACTCGCCTATATATACACGCAATTTCGAACTTTTTTTCTAAGAGGCCATCTGGTATAAATGAAGTATCGTCAGAAAGCCCTTGGCTCATAGGCCCAGAAAATGCATTCAAACTTGGGAATCGACCAACCGTCTCCATAGATATGGCCACTTAAAAATTTGGAGCAATTGGAGTTTTTCTGAAGCTTCTCGTCGAGACCTTTCCAACAAAACCAAGAACGTCGAAATCGGACCATCAGTTCATGAGTTATGGCCATTTGAAAATTTTCTTTGCCGTCTCCATCAATTATTCTGAGATAATAGTTTTGTCTGTGTGTCCGTCCGTCCGTCCGTCCGTCCGTCCGTCCGTCCGTACTTTTTGTCCGATCTTTTTCAAACTTTCAGGCATTGAACTATATCAAAAATTAAGACTTTTTGTTCCGCCACTTTTTGATTTGGCCGCCATCTTGGCCTTGGCCGGCCTTTGAAAATTCAAAAAATGGCCTTCTTTCCAATGATCACTGTGCCTAACCCAGTCAACCGATTTCAAACTTTTTGGTATCGTTGGAAAGGTCTTGAGGCCAGCTATCAAATGGCACCTATTTGAGCTTTGAGAAATCAAGTAAGCATGGTCTTATGGGCTGAAAACCCAAAAAATGGTCACCTGGCCTGGCACCAATCGGCCATTTTATCGAAAACCGCTCCGACGTTTTTTTCAAAATTGCCTCAAATATAGCCCCAAATTAGAGCTAAAATTTGACATATAGCTTATATCTGGGAAAACTCTGTTTTTCGAGATATAGCCATTAGAAATTGGAAAAAACATGAAAAATCGACAAAAATCAACTAAAACTCATCAACCCAAAGTGTTTTTGCGTTCAAATGAATAATATTCCTGCAGATACCAGCCCCTCACCAAGTCTTTTTATTCCACGCAATCAACAAAAAACACAAAAAAGTACTTTTCATGAAAAAATCAAAATCAAAAAAATTCATCATGAAAAAACTAAACATGTGATAGTTTCTTAGTATAAAAGCGATATGTAATTTCATCAAAACAAAATGTAATTTCATCTGTCTGTCCAAAAACCAAATTTTATTTAACGAAAAAAAATTTAAATTTTTTTCCCTCCGGTGTGCGACTCGAACTTGAATGCACACGCTCATAAGTATGCTTTCCTACCTACGCGCTGATTTCGCTTTATTCAAAAACGCGACAATGCTGGTTTTTAACTACAACATTTCATGTTTCATTTTCTTTGGTTCAATACACACCACTTTGTGTTTGTTTAGTGTTGGTTGGTTTTGTGAGAAAAATTTTTTCGGGTACAAAACAACTGACATCAAATAAAAAAACTTCTTTCGAAGTAATTCCTCGTGACGAAAGCGAATACGAAACAGTTGATATCAATTTTAAAAAATCATTTCGGAGCGATTTGGATTTGCTTTTTTTGCATTCTTCCAACTAATTTCAGAATCGCACCGTAATGATTTTTTAAAATTGATATCAACTGTTTCGTGTTCGCTTTCGTCACGAGGAATTACTTCGAAAGAAGTCTTTTTATTTGATTAAATACACAGAGAATAACAATATTATCAATTTTCTTTTTCTGTTTAGTAAAAATTATTATATGTTACGTTACTGGTAGCAACAGTCTAGAGCGCAAAAAACCAGGTGTAGCGTTGCTGTAGGTGTAGATTCTATTAGGAATATTATGGCCGCTTTTTGTTTTCTGCCATCTAATGAATGATAAAAGTGAGGCTCAAGAGATATGACGTGCAACATTTATTAGAGGGTATATATTCCTTGCTTTGGCATTAAAAAAAACAAAAGCTTAGCGAGCAGGACGAGGCGAAGAGGAACGAAAATCAAACGGGAAAATTTAACACGCGTAGAAGGATTCAAGAGAAGGAGAAAGAGAGCCTTGGTATATGACACGAACGTGGATTTTGTAGGTTATTGCCAACACCTTGACCTATTTTCAATGATACTGTGTGTGTGTGTGTGTTTGCGCACACTGAAATTCGTCGACAATCCAGCCAGACGAGGTGGAACCTACGCAAATTTCTCAATTCGAAAACGTAACCATAAACCTGGATAAATAAATACGTAAAATGAACTTGTTGCGGTATGCCTTGATAAAAGCGTTTATGTACACTGTACAGTGTACATGGAATGTGTTCGGCACAAATGGATGTGTTCATACTGGTATGCACATGGAGACAGTGCGGTGTCGGTTTACGTTCGGTGTTTAACATTGAGCAGAATGTCGTCCAATCCATCCAATTGTCTATAGCCTAGGCTCCCCATTAAGTGAATGCTATCCATCTTAAATGCATTGAGCTATAAAGACTCAGCAGCTGCTGCTGCTGCAATACAATAACCCAACCGTAAGTAGTCTCATTGTGTTTCACCCAGTGATATTGATCCAGTGGAGGCTATATCTCTCTATTTACTTGTGTACGTGCATCAAATTCAATTTATGAGAATCCATTTTATTTCGTTTGCCCTCGCAATTTATTCAAAACTCTTCCATTTAAAATTTGATTTTTTCCCATACATTCGCGAACATCCGATTGAGGTAAGTTTTCAATTTAAAAATTGGTTCAACCATTATACTAAAAGCTTTATGCTTGCATTAAATATTGGAAGGGATATAGTACGATTTGAAATAAGAAATTTTCATTGGGAAAAATGTTCCGAAGAAAAACAAATTGATTTGTCTGCATTGGCAACAATATCACTGTTTTCTGATTAAATAAATTGTTACGACTTAGAAAAATCGATTCCATGCTGCGTCGTCATTAGAACGTTCAGGTTTGAAATTAAGACACAGCTTCTGCATGCCATTTTATCCATTGAATTATTCAATCAACACGATAGCATGGCGCGCATGATTGTCTCAAATGGTCATACATGCTATCATCAACTCCGGGTGATTTTTTCCAACAGAAATGATTTCATCTAACAATAATGTCGCCGGTTGTAAACAAATCTCCGACACATCGACCGACTACCTTTTTTTTCACATGGATACAAACGAAAATCAGTTAAAACGATGTGTCGCCTCATAAATGTGTAACAAAGCCATAGCAGACAGGTGTTCATCGGTTAAATTAAAACCTATATAGTGTGAAGCTTCATTGGGGCCACCCAATGACTTTTGAACTAGAAATATTTCGCCCGTTAGCACAATCTGGAAACTACCATATGCTTCGAATAATTTACAGATCGATGCTTCAAAATTCTGCATTCATTTCTAGCGGGCACAACGGCACTTTAATCATATACAGGAATGTGAGGAATGTGAAAACCAATGAATTGAATGGAATTGAATGGAATATGTTATAGATTAATCAAAACATTTCTCGATTATTCGATTTGATTGTGTGAACAGCAGATGAGCAATGTTATGGGTATGTGATGAGTGACGATGAATATATCGTAAATATAATAACGGATGTGCTCAGAACGGCATTACGTACCCGTTGCTGTCCATTTCCTTCCGTTTTGCACTCTCATTCGTTATGTGTGTGTCGACACGGTTGAAATGTATTGCGATAAAAGGCACATAGCCAATGAAATTCGTTGCCACTCAACAAATTCATAGTGGCGCATCTGTTCAACCAGTTGATTTAATGCTGCGGGAATGAAGAAACAAGACAAGAGAAAAAAGGTTAAAGGCGATTCCTCTCTAATCGCTTAAATATAAACACACGATGAGTAGCATTTGGTACGAAATATTCTCTTTTTTTTCAGATTGTCTCCCTGGCTCGCACGTGTTCTGAAAAGAAAGAGAGAGGAAAAAAATGATATAAACTTGGAATGCGGGCATTCGTAGCATCTAATAAAGCCTCGACGGGTCTCTGTTGCAGTGTTTGACTTCAGCATCTATATAAATATATCAAAAGTATTGCGTCGGAATTTCTGCAAAATATCAGCATTTATCAAGCTATCCATATTCATATTCAAGTTTAGTCGACAAATCGAGCACAGAATAAAGCCCCGGAGAAAGTAAACACGCAAGGAATTTTACATTTTCTCTCCATTCTGTCTTTCTTTTGTGGCCCTTTTTTTCGCCATTTGTTTTTTTTTTGTTCGATGAAAAACAAAGACATTTTCCGTAGGTTTTTCGTTTGATTTGGGTCTTTTGCGTGTGTTATATGCTACATGTTTGCGTAGTGTCTTCTCTCGTGTCTGATTGCACTCCGACGGCGTAAACAATCAAATGAAAATAAGAACATCTGATTCAGTTGCTTTGCACATTATCTGTACTTCACAGACTCCTTGAGATTTTCTACTTCAACTTTCGTTTTAAATATTATGGCTAACTTTTTTGTTGTTGTTGTTATTGTGCATTTAATGTCTCTCGATGCCATTTCGTTCGCGGGCTCACATCTTTTTCTGTTGTTTCTCTTTCGTGTCGTGTCATGAAACATTTGCGTCTGTCGAGGTCAAAAATGATAATTTCTCTGGCAAACATTTGCTCTCGATTCGAGAACCGAAGCAAAACGAAAACAAATACTCAAGGGAAAAAAACCTTCGACATTTCATTGTTTCATATTAAAAGAACATTACACTTCATTGAAGATGTAAGAAGCGTACATTGACACCGAAACAAGAGATGGTAAGACACACACACACAGAGCGAGAGAGAGAGAGAGAGAGAGAGAGAGAGAGAGAGAGAGGAAGAAAGAGAGAGTGAAGAGATCTCACATGAAAATTGATGCGAAAAATGGAAACGAGCATTAGCAGCCCATAAGGTTTTGGTGGCGGTTAGACATTTTGTTTCAATGTGTGCGTGTGTGTGCGTGCACGAGATCCATAATTCAAAGTGCTGAGCGAATATTTCATGCGAAAACTTTTCTGCCTTTTAAACAAAATTGTTCGCCATCACATTTAATCCAAGTGGTAAATGGAACCCATACCACAATTTTTCGCCGAACAGACGCTTATAAAACGTGCATAATTTATCAACGACTCGTTATGAATTAAAATATTATTTACGTTGGATTAAAACGGCGAATAGCCGGCGGAGATACAACGGCTAAAATGATTTTGAATCGAAACCAGGACTGATGTTTATCCACTGGAATGTTTGCAAAACAACAAAATTCATGCAGTATACACCGAATACACATATTTAGCATATTCTAAAATCATTTGAAACCTGAAACAAACACTTGTTAACATAGAGTCATATCCTGGTGTAGATTTTCGGCTTCAAAAACCTTCAACCTCTTTTTGATCGCTATCTTGTTGGTTGATTCATATTCACATCCATGTTTGTCATCGTTTGGAGTTTGTGGTTTAAGATAACACTGAATACCACAAAATAAGCACAACTACTCTTCTCACAATATGGCTCATATGCATGCACTCTTCATCACACCAAACCGAATGTCAAATCACAACAATTTGATATTGGTTGCTGAAAACCCAGAGTTACTGGTAACACGCACATTTGAATATTTAAGCACAATGGATTAGTGACACAGTTGCTGGCGTTGCAGGAAAAAAAACGGCCAGCCAAACGGTCGGGCTTTGATGATGGCTGGGAATTATCACCACGGTCACACACACACACACATCAGCACAGCTTCTGTTTCGCATCCATAAAATTGATTTGTGTTTGTGCCAAATGTTCTACGTAAATTTTTGCGGTCTATGCACAGGCACATACCACTCAACAAATGACATAAATCGATTGCCATCATTGACATATGGCCTCTACGTTTGCTCATACCTTTTTGCATGGAAAACAAACCGCGACAAGAGAGAGAGAGAGCGAGAGAGAGCGAGAGAGAGAGAGAGAGATAAAAGGAGCAAAAAAAGTTCAACATTTTACAGCTATATTGTGTGCATTAGTTTAAACGAATAGAAACTGTGGTGAGATAACATTTATTGACATAAACCGGAGAAAAAGTCCTCAGCAAATAGTTTCACATAGTTTTTGCTTTTTTGAGATTTCTATCTTCATTTTCTACTTTTTTCGAATGAATTCCACGTTCTATCGTTTATTTGCTGGCAATTTTTTCTTTCATCGATGCAACCCACAACCAAAAAAAAAAAAACGGATGAAAAGCCAAAAACTTTGGCAGCCGAGTGTTGTGTTAGCGTCTGCACGGTGTCAAAAGGTGCACACGCAAAAGGAATAGAAATTCGTGATGCCAATGCTGTGTGTTTGTGTGGATAAAGCAAAAATCAGCAGTTCAATCAACTGAAGTGAAAGTTGCCAAACCAAACATGTATCTCTATTTGTTCAATGTTTTCGCAGGGAATTGTTGTGTTCATGAACTGAGCGGATGGCTCAAGTTCAGCATCCAATACATAGAAATGGTGCTATCCACGATTCTCCAACACAAATACGCATCTAGTGACGAACGAGAAATATGGATTCAGACTGTATTCAACGGCGAATGAGTATCCATGCTCTCTCTCTCTCTCTCTCTCCTTCGTTTCCTTTTTCCCTTTTGCATGGCATTCATTCGGAAAGCGGTGTATATTCTGCTAAAATTGTACAGACGCAGCAAAATCCGTTTCAGTTCAATTCAATGCATTGAAGCGTTCGGTTGGTCTTTGCTCTCAGTCTGCGAAAATATCCCTGTGTAATCCAAATTAGAAAAGAAGAAAGTCCGCGAGCGCAACTGAAATACATTCCATTGTGTGCGTTTTTTGTTGTTGTTACTTTTTTGCCATTTTGCGACGTGAATTCATTTTCAGTTGCTAGCAACAATTTAATTCATTTGGTGAGATATTTTCATTCTCTTGTAATGTTATGTATGAATTGGCGTGTAATCACAATTATCAACGCAAATTGCCTTTTATTTTGAGGACAAAAGCCTACTTCCGTTTGGTTTGGATTGTTGTTCCTGATTTTCTAAACGTTCTATTTTTTGCATGTTTTTTTTTCTTTGTGCATAAAAACAGAAGTTCTTCAATTAAACATTCCATTTACAAGTGGCAACTCTATGTTTTCACACTTTCTATTTTTATCTTCAAGCTTGAATTGTAAATGGTTTTTTTTTCTCCGAATTTAATTATAACATCTATTCGAAATTCGGTTCTATATTCAAAATCATATTGTGAATTTTCGTTTGTTAAATTGATTGCAATTCATTGATATTAAATAGGATTTATTGTTGTTGATTTTGTATGTTATTTTGTCGATTTTTGCTTATGCATTTGTCCTGCAGCGTTATTTCATGCTTGGAAAACGTATAAACAGCCAAACTCAATTATCTCCAATCAATAGCCACTGATTTGGCATTTTTGGCTGAATTTACTTGGTCTTTGTTCAGTAAATTTCGATTAAACTGAATCCAAATCAGTCTGCGACTTCGATTCATTCGGTGATTCTAGTCAAAGAGTTTCGGTTTCGGGCGAATCGTATGAGTTCGGTTTCAGGCAATGTGAGACGAATTTATCGAGAGTGTAATGCATTTAACAGACAAAAAACAAACTCCGTGATTGATTACGTGCGCGTTTTCCACAGAAATCACTGCATCAGACGCTTTTCTTCCATTTCATTTGGCTATAAAGCTGTCAGAACATAAAAATGAAAGTGAAATAAAAACGATAATTACATGGATGTTCGAGCGGTTGGCGAAATCGTAATTGGTTTCTACCTTTTGAATACAACATTGACGAATATCAATTTTATTGACTTGATGTGGTTTGATTGAGGTGTTGGCATGGTTATTTCAGTTCAAGTGGTTAAGTTAAAGTATTGGGCGCTTCTGACGAAAACCTCTTAAATACACAATTCATTGCAATAGCTATTGAATGTGCATGATTTGTTAAAAGGTTGATCAACGCGATGTAATCAAAAATCAGTTTTATTCGCGGTTCATCAAGAGTCCAATTTCTTAAACAGTTCAATCTCCCGCTATGGCTTTTATAACTAAATCAGTTTAAATGAAAACTGTTACATCGTCCGCATGGCAACGAACCTCAATTGAGCTTTCGATTTTCTACTATTTGGTTCAAAATAGGCTGAGTAGAACGAATCGACGGTAATCATTTCAGAGTGGCACGTGTAGTGTTTTTGAAATGGTTTTCATGTATTTATTGCCCGAAGCATCTAATATCATAGACAGAAGCGGTAAGTGGATGAATATGAACAAAACAGTGACAGAAATAGAATAGAATGTGGCAGTAAAAGAACATATTTGATGTAATTTCGTTCGTCACTCTTCCGCAACATAGAACTTCCATCAATGCCAACAAGAAATTTGAACAATTAGTTATCCGAGCTTTTACATTCATGCACCTGAATGTTAAGCCAAATCGGAGTGCCTTTTTCTACTGGTCCAAGAGAAAACATCATTTCGTTTTTACTTCTTTTCGCGTTTTGTTAAGCCATTGTTGTGTTCAACATGATTTCGATTCATTGTTTACCGTCAATCAACACTTATCTATACACCGTATGCTCGTTTAACATGACACACAATTCCGGTTGCGCTAACATAACGGCGGCCATACTAAAAGCAACCAAATGACAAACAAATGACACGATTCCACCGTTCCACAATATGCCACAGAAGAACTGTATGCAATCAAAATACATTGCTCAATTTAATGAGTTTGTTTGCGATTAATGCGAAACTTTTAGCGTCAACACCATGAAGACATAGCAGATACATCAATCATCGCGATACTGTCAATGACAAACTCGCTTTTAATTGTACGCTAAATGGCTTCCAACCAACCATTGGCAACCAACAAACCAAATGTAAAATTCGAACGAATTACGTAGTTTCAAGCGAAAACATGCGAATGGCACGTAGTTTTTTAACTCTCTGGTGAATCAGAAACTAACAGATATGAAGATTATTGGTTTAACCGTAATTTATAATGAATCGCCTGGATAAATAAAATCGTGAAGAGAAATTTGAGCAGAATTCGACCGAAAAAAAATCGCGCTAGTTCACTGAATTACTACTATTATTATTCTAAATGTGTCCGTTTTTACCATTCTCGCTTTCTGCTGAAAATTCGCCTTGTTGCCTCTGAATTGCGAGGCGGTGTTTACTCACAAAAGCGAATGCATCGCAGCACTTGTAGTGCACGAAGCACGTGCAAGCATCTTGCATTTTAACGATATCTGAAGATTGTGCTGTAGAACGTCGACTGGAAAGTTTTTATTTCTCTTGCATAAGTTTCTGAAAGAGATACGATATCAATGGAAGCCCACATGCGGAAAAATTAAAAGAGATGCTCATTTTCCTTTAACCCTCTACTGCGCCATTTTTTTACAGAGCTGGGAATTTTATTCTAGGCTAATTTTGAGCTAAAAATGACAAAAAAAAAAATAATGAAAAGCTCGATACAGTTTTCCTTTAGCCGGAGAACTCGGAAAATTACACCCCGCCAAAAGGCGGTCTTGCGTGTATTTACGCCTTCCTTCAGCCCGCCAAAAGACGGCCTTGCGCGCTAACTACAGTTCTAACTAAAGGGGATATTTTTGTATTTTTCCTGTTTTCAATGTAATTACAACTTCTAGACAACATAACAATAAAACTTCACGTTGAAATACAATAAAACTTTGCCAGATCATAGCTCTGAGTATCCTATCTCTGCTGGTATATAACATATAGGCCAACATTTCTTGTGAGGGGTACTTCTAGTGCATATATTTGAATTAAGAATGAAAAGAAATGCGAAGAATTCACAGTTCAAAACCTATTCTCTAACAACCCTATGCCTAATTGTATTGAAAATCTCCCTGATTATAGTCCTAGTTATCCTTCTTTCAGCGGCAATATAGCATGTGGGACAATTTATCTTGTGAAAGGTACCTCTAGTGTACCTATTTGAAGTCAAAATGAGGAAAACTGAGAAAGATTCAATTTTCTAGACCTATTTCTGGGCAACCCTACACTGGAATTTAATGAAAATTTCCCAGACTATAGTCTCGGATGTACCCTTTCCAATGGTATGTTAGAAGTGGTACTTTTGATCTACATATTTCAATTCGGAATGAAGAAATATTATGAAAACCGCCAAAAGGCGGTCTTGCGAAGTGTGAATTTTTTCTTTCCTATACTCGCAAGACCGCCTTTTGGCGGGCCCGCTATATTGAGGCCCCAAATTGTGACCAAATATAAAAATGATGCAATAATGATCAAAATCAAATGAATACCTCCTAATTTACCTGCAAAAAAATCAACGACCAATGAAAATAGTTTTTAAAGTATTTAGAGCTTACCCGAAAAAAATGTGAACTCAGAAAATGATTTTTTCTCAAAATTGCACAAAATTTCACTTTTGAGGGCCCATAACTCGGCCCCGGCTTGACATATATTATAAAATTTATATATCAATTTGAACCTAAAGGCCTATCCAATGCAACGCTGCAATATTTTCGACCATCTATAACATGGTACGCAAATTATGGGCCATTTAGTGCACCCCGCCTTTTGGCGGTCTTACGAACTAGAGGGTTAATTTTGATAAGAAGAAAACTGTTAACAATCACAAGTGTGTTTTTTTCTTTCTTCAAGACGGAAAAACGAATTTATTTAGCATACGGGGGAGAGTAATACTCTCAGAGTGAACTAAAATTCAGAGGGATAAAATATGATTTGTCGAAATGCAAGGGCCAATGCCAAGCCTAAACTCGAGTAATCTTATTCGCTCTGGTGGTACAACCGACAAATTATTCGATATCATGTTTTTTTTTTTTAATTTTGATTTCATTTTTCTTCAGTTGTTGTTCTCAATTCCAACAATATGGCATGCGAAACTGTATTTATTATACGAACAAACAAATCAATCACGTTTGTCAAAATCAATCTCAACCGCACACAATGCGAATTTTGTTGGGTTTCATGTATTCTTTGCTAAACGAATCCACAACCAAAATTGGTTCTTTGACACAAAAGCAAATCGTACCGTAAAAACCTCGGAATTTGTTATTGTCGTGTCGTGTGTCATGTCGTGCGTCGTTTCTTTTTATGATAATGGACTTTCTCTTTTCCAACCGAATCCACTTTATGTCATGCGATATGCTCGATTGCTTTGTTTGTCGAGAGGAATGCTCAGTTGGTCTTCTCAATTTTTTTAGAAGCTTTTTTACACATTCCTTTGGTATTAATGCATATTCGCCATATGAATCCGCCCTGCAATAGATCCACTATTCGAACATTTATCCAAGGCGTTTCAATGACAAAACATCTCGAAACTGACATCTTGACAAAATTAGTTTAATGAGAACATGAGAATTCATTTCTTGCACTATTTTAGTGATTTATAAGAACTTATCGTGCCCAATCATTACGGTTTTTTTTTTCCTCTCTCAAACACTGTCACGTTCCATGCCAAATTTCGAATAGGGACCGTTGTGTGGAGAGAGAGAAATGCCACATTGAAAATGGATTCATGACAACATTAGATGTGGTTAAAAGATTTGTCAAGGACATGGGGGCCAATTTCAGGCATATGTAAAATGAATGTAATGGCTTCTTAGGTTGTGTTGTGTGGCAGTTAGCACCCATTTCCCAAATGAATTTTCATTGGTTTGGCGAACGCATAAATGATGAATATACGGCGTATATTATACGCATTAGGATTTTCTTATGAGCGGCTATAAAATCACCCGAAAAAAGGCCAATAGGCTACATGTGAACTGCTATGTTGGTCATTTTCACTGGTGCGAATGAAATTAATGGTTGGAATTATGGGCAAACGCAATATATCAAAGACGCATAACCGGCAAATTTCCATATACATTTTGTTATGCTTACCGCTTGACGACGAGACGAACAAAAACATACGGCAAACAAAGGACTACTACCAGCTTTATTTGCAACATACTTTTGCTCACGTCGAATGTCGTGCTTCACTGTCATTTTGATGGATTATCTCAGCTTTCCGAATTTGAGATGGGTCAGTATTAAGTCAGTTGTATCGGTCAACAGTATTGCGAAAAGCAGCACTAACTAATTTCTGTGTGAAGAAGATTGTTCCATAGACAAGTGCGTGAATTGCAGCATCATAGCGCCATCCAATCCATCCCAGCAATGCCTCATCATAAATTGTTCTCAAATTCACATTGATTTCGTTGGCCGTGTTTTTATTACATTGTATATGTATTTATATGCTACGGAGTTTGTTGTTTTGCCATTTTGATTTATTAGAAATGTCCGCAGAAGCGAGAGCGACTCGAAATAATAATTCAAAGTGAAGGTTCCATTCCACTTGTGTTGAGATGTACATCGATGCGAGCATGCTCCATGATCACCATAATTCCATAATAATAACTTAATGAAATATAGCAAACACTCAGTGTGTAATTGATTCGGACGAATTAAAGTATTTGTTTTGTATTGTGCCAACAATGTTATCTATCCTTCAACGACAGTGGAAATAGACTTCATGGAAGTGACTTCTTGGAATTCAACGGTTTGTTTTTGATGATAAATTAATTTAAATTGAATTGAATTGATATTGGTGTGTCGTATAGTATTTTAGTTTATGTGACGATTTACGTTCGTTTCCGACTAAAATAATATTATATACTAGTTAAATTGGCCTTAATAAAATTTCGGATAGCAATTATTGAACTGAACCATTTTCGGTGATAACCGTTTTAATTACCAAAATCCGAATTTAAAATTGGACAAGTTTGAATAGTCGAGCGTTCACTGTTTACAAACTGTTTTCGAGTGACTTCTAAAATACGAAGATTCCAATGTAAACCTTAAATTATGAATCTTGAATTATGAGAAAACCAAGTTGGTACACACAGAAGGACACCCAAAGTACAATGGACATAAACATATCTCATCGCCGGCAAATTGAATATACATCCAAATAGCTGGTTGTCGTTACAATAGTATCGTTTACAAATCTTCGATTGGTCGCATGGAAATGGTGTTTGAAGAAAAATCCTCCTTTTCTTGTTTGTGAATAACAAAGCACACGATGAGCCAAAGCCTGTAGCGTATGCAAATGTCGAGCGACAACTGATGTTTATATTGGTTGCTCATACTACGATGGATATGGATATGGATACACACTTTCACCATTTTTGCTTCGAGTTTGACAGATTGTGGTAAAGGCAGCATCATCCCTCTTTTATTCCGTGCTGAAAGTCTAAAGTCTAGAAAAGTCTTCGATTCGATATACCGCACAACATATTGATCTATAGAAAATTTTCATCGTTATTTCAGCAATAGACGTTTTTTTCAACACAAACGCGACGCATAAACACAGCCAAAACCACTTTAGCACATTTTTTTTTCTGACAATGTAAAATTATGCCATTATGTCTAACTTCTCAGTTGCGTCTACGATGAAAAGATTTCCGATTCCAAAGAAATTCGATCAATTTCAACAGCGATACACAAATAAACAACAACAAAATACGCATGCAATCAAAGTAACTTTTTCGCGTCGCATGAATAAGTAATATTTCGATTTTGCCTTATTACGCTGAAACTAACGCGCCATTTGTTATGCTGATTTGTATGATTTTCATTCCTTAGCCATACATTTTGTCCAGGATTTATTGCAATACGTTTTGAACAAGTGAGATTCAACAAGCGTGTTCTCGCCAATTTTCGAAAAACTGTTCGTGCCGAAACAAACGTGCTGACACGTGAATTTCGAGACAAACAGACGATTAAAAGCAATGCGTTCGTTGAACTTTGACAAAGTCTCACACATGTTTTACGAGCAATTCTTTATGTTTGTAACAAGACACTCCTTCGTCTGTGATACGCGCACACACACACACACACACACCGACACAAATTGTGTGTACTATTGTGAGCACGAAATTCCAATGCGTATCATGTTGCCATTACAATTTCAACATTTTGGATGTGTAAGAAGACATTTTGATATTCCAATCGTATGGAGTTAATAGGTTTTAGACCAAAAGCACTTGTGCACGTGGACATAGAAATGGCAAGAAAATAAATCTATGACAAAAGGTTTTAAGGAAGAGGATACAAGAGAGTTGGAAACTTTTGAATTGTGACAAATCAGGAAATACGAAATGTAAATGTCCTGATTCCGCCTGAGGATGTTTGCTAATGACCTCGATATGGCCCCCGATTACACATTTCCTCGACGTTTGTCAGGCTCAACGTACCAAAAATTAATTGGAGATGATATCTTTTCCAATATTTCCAGTAAATAACAGACAATACACACAATCGTACGAAAGTAAAATTAAATGGAGTCAAATTTAATGTCCTTTCTGCTGACAATAACAAATAATGCCCATAAATTGAGCAAATGCAATGAGAAAACATTCTTTGTCCATGAGAAATATAATTTCCTCCTTGAGCCTTCGAGCAATGGCTGTGTGCAGTGAAGCTTGAATCAATTGATCCAATTTGGATTCAACGAAATAGGATTCTGTTACCGTGAATCGACGCACCATCAAATGCTTACGTCATGTTCATTTTGCTATTGCACAAACCGAATAGAGAAACAACGAAAGAGCGACGTGGCAACAAAACAAACTTTTCTTCGACTCAATGGCGGTCAAGTTGATACATGCGTAGCACGTTCAAAGCCATTTCCCTGCTGGCTAGAGAAAAGGCGAGCGATGCATTGTCTTGAAAACTTGTTGCTAATTCCAATCATTTGTTTTTAATCCTAATAAATAACATGGTCATTTCCTATGCAAATCAAGCCTCAATATACTTACTTTCTCTCATCGATGAACCAGTCAACGAAAATCATGTTAACCAAAATCCTTGACAAAAGTCTCCTCATC
Organism: Sitodiplosis mosellana; assembly: GCF_009176505.1. NCBI lineage: Eukaryota > Metazoa > Arthropoda > Insecta > Diptera > Cecidomyiidae > Sitodiplosis > Sitodiplosis mosellana. The sequence goes on along the minus strand of NW_022595244.1, from coordinate 18,029,918 downwards.
GCGTATTCGTGGTTTTCTTTCTGATGTGCCAAGACACGTTTAAATCGTACATTTTTGTCAGAAATGTAAATGGCACCAAACTTTCCATTCGAATATTCACTGAACGACAACCAAACGAACAAAAACGTCTCGAGTTTTATTATAAGACTTCTTTTGCATTTCTTGAGATTTGAAAACTAACGTTCTGCGAGTGAGACCGAGAAAAACATGTCAGTATAAGATGCTTGTATATGATTTTACATGAAAAAAAAAGTTCATAGCGACACGTTTTACTTTTCAAGGTCAGAAAAAAAAATTCTACTTTCACGTTGCGTCATTATGATTCAAACTGTCCACAAAAACTTTTCTCGCTTCTTTCGTTGAATTCCCCGTATATATCTAACTCGGTTCATGGTATATCAATTGTTTTTTATTTTGTCACGGTTCGAATACAATGTTTGTTTTATTGTTGGTCTTCCACTTCGTATGCGTATTCGTCATTCGTTGTGAATAATACGAAAGTATTTCGGACACATTTTACTGTGCGCTTCAGGGTAAAAACTACCGAAAGCAATATTTGAACATTGGCAAAAGTGTTGTGCTCCGAAGTTTGCGTTGTCAGTGTCAGTGTTGTGCTCATGAGAGCATCTTGACATAACGAATTGATGAAGACAAAAAAAAAACTCTGACAGTATGTCCAAAATAATACTCTTTATTTCGAAGCAAAGCAGAAGAAAACAGCCGAAAGTCGCACCCATGAGCGGAACAAATCTCATTTTCTTTCATTGTTTTAAGGTTTTTTTTTCTTCTTGTAGGAGTTCCCAGAGATTTTCCATAATTAATAATAAGAAAAAAAGTCGCTTGATTTTCATTCTGAGCGAGCGAGACGCAGCAACGTTAAGCAGCTTTTCTCCAGAAACTTCGTTTCAATTTGTGATGAAAAGATGTCTAAAAAAAATATTTTCCACTGATTTCTTGTAAAACAACTGCTCGTATTTTTAATTATTTAAGCAGCCTGGATGTCTTGTGCTTGCTGAAGGTGAAACTCGGAACGCACAACAAATTTCATGCAAAAAAGAAAACGAGAGAAATCATAATTGAAATTGGGCAAAAAATCAAGGGGCAATCCACTCAAAAGTAATACATAATACCTGCGAAGTAATACGAAGTAATACTAGGTAAAAGTGGTGTTACTTTTGATAAAGTAATACTCCTTTTAAAAATAATACCATGGTTTGAAAAAAGTATTACTAAAGTAATACAAGGTAATATTTACATTAGTATTACTTAAAGTAATACTAATACACAGTATTACTTTTGAGTGGTTTGCCCCTCGCAAAAAATGCATGTTGTCAAGGAAATCGCATTCCTAAAACAACACAAAACAATGAATAATTTTTTAATTGTCACATCATTTTCTCTTGGGTGTGCGCTTATTGTATATTTTTGTTCGATTTTATTCAACAAGAGAAGAAAAGAAGCGTTCTTTCAATTTTTCCCTTTTTCATACATGACTGGATGCCGTTCATTGTTTCAAAGCTATTTTATTGCTTTGCAACTTCCAACGTCTATCTTGAACTCGATCAATATTTTTCTTGGGATTGTTGATGTTTACTAGTGACTCAGAATGATGGGGAATATGATGAAGAATTTGTAAGCTGTTTGAATACGAGCTTGAAATATGACGAAGAACTCAGTACATCGGACGGGATGGATTTGTGCATTGTACGTAAACATGCGAAATTTTCGGTGAATTTATTCTAGTGAATGATTTTAGCAACACGCTGGTAATGATGTAATTCTATATTTGCCGCTGTCATTTATACGTCCGTTAAATACTAATTGAATATTTGTGTTTTCCTCTCAATTTCCGACAGTGTGTTACCACATCAAGTGAATTCCTTATTTATAGAAACATTTTTTCACAATAAACGTTGTTTCTTACACATTCCAAACACAATAAACGATCTGCAAATTTTACTAATGAAACACAACCAATGAATTTTAATTTATGCTAAAAAAACCATCTCATAATAATATCTAACTCATTTTGGCTTTGTTTGACTTGCCTGCAAATGTGTTTGAAAACAAAGATGAAAGCATTGTGACCATTTTACGATATGGTTTTGAAGAAATAACCGCATTCTTCTTTAACTTTTCGCTGCTAAAATATTCTATGTACGAGAACGCTTTTTGTAGCCCAAACAATAACAGACATAGAAGTTAACACGCATAAGAGCATAATGAATTTCCTCGAACCATTCACTCAGCAGCTAACTCGATTCCATGAAATGGAAATGGAAATATTAACACAAACCACAGCTCAATAAAGAACATATTTACTTTGATGTACAGAAGTTCTATGGAAATCCACAATTCTCTTCAAAATGTGGATTCACAATTTAAATCGAAGAAATGTGGCTTGCATATGTGGCACGTGCCGGGAAAATTCCAATTATATCCCTTTTTGCTCATTTCATTGTAAAGGATTTCAATTACTTTATGGTTGATTTGCATGTCACTGATGCTCGCAGCTAGAGACATTGCCGACGCTTGCGTAATATCAATTAGCTTAATTTGTTTTATGAACATTTATCAAAAGATTCTTCTGAATTTTGTAATTTGATAGCGTAGGAAGATTAAGCACTGACCTACATGGTGTCAACGTAGAAATGAAGTGAAATGTTCTTGAAAGGTGGACAATTTTGACATATCCATTTTGCAGTCTTCGATGCTTGAATCATTTTATGCTAACTTGATAGCAACATCGAATTCAAACACACACACAAATTGTTTTATTTTTTTCAATATTCCGCTCGATGAAAATTCCATTTTTCAAACGTCATTTTCTCGTTCAATACTTAATTTGAAACTCCCACTGAATTTTCAGAGAACGTTCATTCAATAATAAATGCATTTCGTCGAAATTCATCTGTTGATCGTTGTGAAAAAAAATACTTCTCGAACTCTCTTTGTTCATTAATAAAAGCAAGCTATTTAATGACATTATCCGGCAGAGAAATTGAAACTAACGGAAATGATGGAAAAATCAAATTCATTGAAAAATGAAAAAAGGTTGCAGATTCATTGAATAAATACCATCATTATAAAAAAACGCCATTTACGGATCAATGAGTAAAATTTCTGAATATTTATGAGAATGAAACTAAAACAAATATTTTTTCACCTCTTTTTTAATTGACAATAAAACTCACAACATTATTAAATTAGAAAAACAGCTCTAAATTGTCGAAGATAACCTAGTTTAGCTAGTTGACGCAAGTATATTTATTGCAAGAAAAACTCTTGGTATGGCATATTTTCGAAAATTGGTGATATAAGAGCTTTGATGACATCGGCGATGCTTTTCTCCAGATCCTGTTTGAGCTCAGCATAAATCTCTCGCCAATTTTCATTAATCGCTTTATTAATGGTGTCATTGATGGCTGGATTTCCCGTTTTGCTTTTGAAGTCTACCGAAAATTTGTTGAGTTTTATATGAACACGAACATTTTTGATTTTTATGTAATCTTTTCCGTTCTTTTGAATGACATCAACATCGATGTTCTGACGAATTTCCATATTTGCTTTCGATGAAAATAACAAACAAACACAAATGTAATGGTTAAAATTGGTGTCGAAAAATTCCACGAAAAAAAAAAATTCCGAAAAATAAACAACTATGTACTTATGGTTGTATTGCTAATGCCTTCGGTCGTAATTGGCAATGCAAATAGATTCATCGTTGACTTGTAATTTGAAACCGATACCAAGAACGGTACAGTCGATTTAATTTCAAACTTCGTTTTTCTCGGGTCAGGTCCAAAACCTCTGAAAACAATTTTTTTAAAATGAAGCCTCAAAATTCGTAGGAATTCAGTGTAATTATACAGAAATTGAACTAACTTGACTTGCGTTATTTCCATTGCTTTCAGTCCGTAGATTGTGGTATTGGAGTTGCGAATAACGATGTTAATTGGTGCGTTTGGGTTACGTGTTCGTAGTACAGCCTCTTTGTTCCACACGAACGGCTCCATTTTTGGAATTTTCAAATCGGGAATTTCTAATGGCATGCAAATTAAAATGCAAACAATACTGGTTGAGAAATGTGTTTTTATTGCATTTTTTGTGTGTGAATTCAATTCTTGTTAGTTTTCACTTCCTTACCATCGGCATGTCGGAATAATTGCGTGAGAGCTTGCGGGATGCATGTCTCATCGGCTGCTTTACACTGTTGAATATTCGAAGCTAAAAGTAAACAACAACCATATTTATTCAATGGAACTATTTTAGTTTTGCTTTTGCTTATTTGCGTGCAAATTACAGATCGATAAATTTCGAATTGCAATTTACGACAATGCTGTTAATTTATTTAAATCGCCGTTTACATAAATCATTTTAATGAGTTAATTATCATTTGCCGCGCTTGACACATCTCACACCGACCGAATCGATGCTTTTTTTTTCAAAGCATCGGTCGCATTCGTCAACGCTTGTTCAATATTGCGCAACTGCATCGTATTGCTCTTGCAATGAACTTGATGCATGAATACAATTAAGATCAACATTCCCAGCGCATACACCGTACGCTTCATTCGAATCTGTTGTTTTTTCTGATTTGCCGACTGCATAATTCTTGACTTATTCCATTTTGGATTTGGTTGATTCAAACGATGCATATTTCAAATACAGAATGAAAACAAAAACAAAACACAAAATGCTAAATATTCTATGAGAATATGAATCAGTATTCATTGTGACTTTATTAAATTCGTAAATCAATGTGACGAGTAGATAGGTGAAGGTGCGGCAATATTATGTGGAATGAATGTTTATCGAAATGCATCACTTTTGAATCGTTCAAAATATTCTTGAAAATATTTGTTTCCGTAACACGTATCACATTCAACTGTGTATCAATCGAACATGACATTCGTCACTTGTATTTTTCTTCTGTACAGTTCACTTAACACAGTCCAACGAAAACACGTTCACTAACTCGTCAGTAAAAATACCATCATGTCCATTTTGTACTTTTTGAAAATTCCAAAATGTCACAGCCTTTCAAATTGCTCGTTGCACATTTTCCACATCGATTGCATTTCCGTTTTACTCAATTTCAGTTTCACTTCACCGAACGAATACATAACAAAAATTCACCGGAGTAAACGTGTAAAAACTTACGCCATTGAAAACTAAATGCGGTGCCAATGAGACAAAAACTTGCCAAACAGACGTTCAAGAGTTGAGATTTCATGATGTTTTTTTTTATTACTTCGGTTTCTTTACTTTCAATCGAAAACGCCACAGAAAAAAAAAATATTGTTATGAAATATTTATGTGCCGCGATAAATTAAATTTAAAAGTTGAAGGGAAATCTATTGTGCAAAAATCACGAATGACTTGATACTGGAGTACGCCCGGCTATTTATATTGCTTTTCTCGCAGCTGAAACGGCATAACGAAAAAAATGTGCTTTGCAATAGAATAAGAAACAGAAATATATATAGCGAAAAACCTTAAAGCGCATAATAAAGCTCATTCAGCTGTGCGCGGAAAAGAGACACAGATCCATTTCATTGCAAACCTGAAACAGATACAACATCAAATCGTTTCATGTTTAGAACACATTTGCACGATGCAATGTTAGCTTGACTGTTTCTCACTTTTCTTTGTGCATTCGCTTTCGAATTTAATTAACCTGACCGAACAAAACTCATCATATATTCAAATCGTAAAATCTGTTCAAATCGTAAAATCTATTCAAATCGTAAAATCTGCTGAAAGATTCCGATGCTTATCATCGAACGCCTGAAATTAGAAATAAAATTGATGGCAGAGACAGAGGGCGAACAAATAACGTAAAATACGATATTCAACTTGAACTCAAGCACAATTATTGTAAATATCAAATAATTACTTGCGTCTTTTGATGCGGATTTTTGACGTGAATGGGTGAATCAATGGGCAAATTGTTAGCGATTTTCAATAGAATTTTTATGATAATTGGTTGTGACGCATATACCACAAAACAATTTTCTTTAATTTACTCAACGGAAATGCCATGCATCCACAACAATTATTCATTTGAATAACTCCCGGACAGAATGTTCACAGTATCAGTTGATTTTTGGGTAAAATTGCAAATGCAAAACCGCATTCCCCAACCTCAAGGTCAGCCGATAATCTTCAAAAGGAGTTTGAAGAGAGAGAGAGAGAAAAAAAATACTCACAATTAAATGATTCAAACAATCGAAGAAAAGAAAAAGCAACAACAAGAGAAGCAGTCGAAGCAAATTGTTCAACTGAAGGTAACCATATTCAATGGAAACAACCTATTTATCAGCTGAGTTGTTAACACACACTCTCCCTCTCTCATAAAAAAATCAACCTATTTTCATTATTATAAATCGCTTCGTCCATCTCATCGTTGCATTATTATATTTTGTGTGTTGCAACATGACACCTTGATCACTCTGCAACAGCATGCAAAATCAAAATTTCTGAATGAAAAGGTCGAATGCGTTGCACGGCACGAAAGATAGAACGAACTTCATAATTACGCAATTAGTGTAATTTGAACAGGGATTTTTCAAACACCAAGTTTGAGTGTGCACTGTGCACCTCAGTAATAACGATCTATCTCGAGCGCACAGCACACAAAGGCAAATACGCAATATGCCCGCCGACCCGATATTAATCTCCATGTCAATTATATACATCATACGAACTCAACGACTTTCTCAGAAGCTCAACTCACAAACATCATCAAAGCACATTTAATTACACAGCTAGTTTATCTACGAAAGCATTGCACACGCACATAGAGCACTCTTAACATGACGCATATCAATTTTGAGATTGAAAAAAAGTGTATGAGAGAAATTTTTACAGAGAAAGCTTATCCATTTCACAAAAAGTTCAAGTTCAAGCTCGCAATTAATAGGTCTTTTGACATAAGTGTCGCTTGTGGTGCATGTATATTCGTTTCATAACACTGAAATTACAGATACATTTATTCGCGGAAATCGTATCTATCAAAAGGATTTGCTGTTGATGCTATTGAATCCTCAGGAGAATTCGAATCAAATATTAAATTTGTGGAAATGGAGTGAAAGAACGAAAATGTGTTTTATGAATGAATCACATTTCGTTCAATCGAATTAAGCTGCATAGACGCGATTTAATTCCAAACATAGCATTGCTTTTATAATGTGCAATTCCACATTTTTGTTACTCATATTTTGAACATTCAAAAGCCAATCCAATATCCAAGAATTGGCATGACCTTGAAACGAATTGTAGTTGACAGCACGTGCGCTGCACGTCCGACTTCTAATATAGACTTTTCGTCGCAGCAGGCAATAAATCCGTGCACGAGCAAACACTTATTATTTTATTCAAGCGAAAGTTTAAAGCGTGCGAAATTTTATCCATTACTTGTGAATACTGTACGAAGAAAGAAGAATTCGTATCATGTAATCAACACGAGAAAATTGTAATAGACACATGTCAATTATTTGACAAATGTTGTGATGGGGGGCGTGTGATTTCTTTGCTTAGCAACAAGAATTCAATTCATACACAATATGGATTTGAATAGAACATTAAAACAGGACGTTCGTACTATACATCTTCAAACCATGGTTTTGATTGGAAAAAAAAGTGGAACATTTGTTACGTACCGTCATCCATATCTCGCTGGTAACAAGCGCCAAGCAAAAATCAGGGAGGAAATCATATGGAAAATTACATTTTTTCACAATCAACCGGAAACACAATTCCAAGAATCGTGGTTATTAGAGCGCGTTTTTTTCATTGTAAATTATTAAAACAAATTAAATGACGGTACTTTTTACACACAAAAAATACTCTGTCAATAGGCTCATTTAGGGTTTATAGCATAAAATATAAAATTTGCTCCGTGCCACAATTTTGAGGGGCCTTTTTTCGCTAGAATTTCAAGCAACCTTCAGATCATCTTTGTTTGCATTTTTCAATAAGCCGCATGACAAAGGCTCCGGAGATACGTACATTTTTTATCAGCAAATTACGAATGAAAATGGTGCGAACGGGGTTTTGTTCAAGAAATTCGTAATTATGTCTAGACCGATATTCCGAATTGAAAGTGAATCTTTTAAAAGAAAAGTGCGACTCACGCACGCACATCAATTTGTCGCATATCAATGTCATCAATATCTACATCGAACTTTGCACGGGAATATATTCATCATTCCATAGAAGCAACTTCCAACAGAAAAAAAAATCTTTGCATAAGAGACACATGGATGATATTCAAAGATGACATCAATCGATGGTATGAACAATTAATCTTGAATGTTTATTGCTAGGTTGTACCGTACACGGTGTACGCAGTCAGCAACTTGATAATACACATCTCTGCAACTCCAATGAAATCGAAAACACCAGACAGGATGAGAAAAAAACGCATAAATATGAAATCGATCGTAAAAGCTGGTGTACAATGTACATTGAATTGAAATAGAAGAAAAGTTTCGTCGTCACGGTGCTATATATTCAGGATTTTACGTTTAAGCTGATTAGGTTTTTTTCCGCACAGACAGAGAATAAAAAAAAAAAACAAAGACTCAACGAATCTGTGTGTACACGAGATAAATCCCTATAAGCCACGGAAATTTATTCGATGTATATTTTTTCACTTATTATTATCGCTGAAAGTAAAGTTTAAACTCACCATAATATGAGATCACTTCGACGAATGTGTGCGTTTATAATATTTTCCATGTGATTAGCCAAACGCGTCACATCGCGTTAATTGATTAAAAAAAAATCAAAAAATTATTTTTACTAATTTTTTTGTTGTTGGTTTGTAAAATTAAATTACTCAAATCCAACGAAACAATTGCGCTGCGACCTTCGTTGTGTTAAATACCCTTTTGCATTTCTACCATTAAAAGAGGATATATAATGGTTTTAAAACTAATAGAATTGTGTTTGGTTTTCCCTGTACTTTTGTTCTCGTTGCAGGTCCCGAGTGTTTGCAGCAAAGCTTGTACCAGTTGTCGTGATAGTTTTTTTCTCTCCTCATCTTCTTTCGCTCGTTTGTAAAGTGTTTTCGCTTGCTGCCATGCGTTAGGTAATCCACGATGCTGGCCAATTTTACTCCAATGTGCACGCTACATGAACGCTATTTTTTTGTATATTGTTTTTATCAAGTTACAATGGATAACATGTAATTAATTATTGTTGAAACGAAAAGCCAGAAACAGTAATCCAGCGATCCGGGCGTGCAGTGATAAAGTGAAATGAAAATGTGTGGTAATTTTTAGCTGCAGTATCATCAATTTGATGCACTCACGTAAAAACGACGAACATATCGAACAGCAGAAGAAAAAACGGGGGAAAGAGAAAGGGAGAAAATCGGAATACTACGCAGTTCGAATACACGAGTTGACTAACTAAAATATTGTAAAATCATTAATTATGGTGCATTTGATTGTTCGGCGATGTACCTAATCACTGTTTTCATGCCAATGAACATTAACCCATCGGTCCAATGTACTGCAATTCGACCGCAACACATCCAGTTTCGTTCAATGTCATGCGGCATCAAATTAAATTAGATTTATCGAGTTGAATTCAGTTTGCTAGATTCTGCATTATTAAAATCGCAACAGCTCGATAAAATGCGCATTGATCAAATTAACGATTTTTTGTTTTCGTCATGCGTTTTTGTTTTTCATTGATTTTCGTTGATTTTCGATGAAATTTCATTATTGCCATAATTTTATTATCTTGTTTAAAATTATTTGAATTTCATTCACGTTCGAACATTCCAGAGTGTTTTAATTGCTAATACCGAGTATTGGTTAAAGTTCACGACCATAACCGCTTCACCTCGGTAACACAACGCAACCACTTGAGAGTTAATTAAATATTTTACTGAATTGTCGTTCGGTTTCCGTGTCGTTCACATGGATCATTTGAGCCCATCGTCACCCGGTTCGGGTGGCACAACACCAAAGCGACGTGCTCGCTTGCAACGTTCTGAACGACTGCACAGTGATTCGCACACACCATATTCAAGTTGGGAAGCGTTGGTACGTGACAGTTTCGGTCACATTGCCTGGCCAATCAAAATCACATCATGGGAATTGCTTACGGACAACGCGGATGTGGTTCCAACCAGGTAAGACAACTTTTCTGATTTTATTCATCATTTGATTTGATTTCTCATTGCGCACTAAAACCCATTTAATGCAAAGCAAACTTGTATGCATTCACAACTTTAACTGAAAACACTAAATGCGTAGTTTGATAATAATAGAAGTTTCGGCATTTCTCGAATCTTTCGCATATATGTATAATCTGTTATGACCAATGAAGTGAGCAAGAATGGAATGAAGAAAGTTTCTGCCAATTTGGTTTTCAATGAAGCCATTTCAATTACGCGCTATAATGAACAGGATATTGACAACTGTACACTCGTTCCTTTAACGGATTGCAAAATGATGAAAAAACGTGCAATTTCTTCAGAGACAGGACTACAAATGAAAAAATTATGAAAACATCGCCTTTATTTCGACAAAAATTCAATGAAATTCAAAAGACACTTTCTCCCACAAATACAACGGCATTTTCTGCAAAGGTAATAATCATCGTCTGTATCAGATGTCTGAAATGGCATGTATGAAATTCCGAATGTTAGTTATTTTTATCGGCATAGAGAATCTCAATTAAGTTGACCGAGACAGAGTAAGAGTCATACGGTATCGAAAGAAGTGAAATCGAATCATGCCATCGATGTATGCACAATATATTACAACTGAAAATGAATTGTCATAGAAACGTGAACGTTATTAAATTGATTCGGGCGCAGACGAAGCGTAAAAAATGTGAATCGGTTTCCGTTTGCAGGCATACGAGACATATTCACGATAGAAATCAAATTACAAATGATTGGCTCTTGGCTTTTAATTTCACGTCGATTATACGGACGAAAAAAGTGTCGCTGCAAAAATGTCTGTTCCACCTGAATGCTTGGATTGGAATTTCGATTGGAAACGAATTCAAACGCATAAATGTAGACAATTTGCTCCATACATAAATCATAAAAGCATATGAAAGCAAGTCCTTCAGTCGCATTTCTCGAATCAAAACAACTGAATTTTCTTCCGCTCGAAATGCATGGAATGGATTTGGTTTCGCATAATTTATTGAACTCACAAATTACGAACGGCATTGGATTGCAAGAAGATCAGTGTATTTTAAAACCGGGCTGCTTTGAAACCGAGATGGTTTTGTTTTCAATCAATTCTTCGACAGGAAACTTTTTTGGCTGTCACATTCAATTAAGTTTACCAATAGCTAATGTGACATTTTATGGCATAATAAATTTCGCAGCCAGCAATTCATTAACATGTGTCACAACTAGCACACAAACAGCCAAACTTGAAGGAAATACAATTCGGTTTTGCACCTGCAGTGAAAAAAAAATCATATTCCTTAGCCGACAACGTAGATCGTTACATAATTCATTTTGTTCAAGGGTCCCTTTAGAGCATTCGTTTATTTTGGTATCCGAATAGATGAAAAAAAAAACCTTCACCTTTTTGTGGAGTCATGCCGTCGCCGGTCGCTGCTGCTGCTGCCACTCTCAAATAGCGACGAAAACATTGATATGGTTGCCATAATAGGTACCCTTTTCATATTTATTGAATCAACAACAGTAATAATCGTCAACGTAACCGAAAAAGCCTTTATGATGTCCAATTAAGCAGGAAAATCGGGCTTTATTGCCAGCAACTGTGTAATTCCCATTTTATTGCGTAAGGAATTTGGCCTTTTGTTTCTCGCAACATTCTATTGGCCGCAGAAAAACCATTAAAATTTTGTAATTTATTAAGTTCTGTGACATTGATTTTATGCCGTTGTCAACGGAAATAATAGACCTTTTTGATCACACAAAACTAGGTGATATTGGCGAAGTGAAAATGTGTTGGTGTTGAAGTGCTACTTGTTACATTTTCATTTTATATTCAACCAAAATGAAGCGTTCCACTTAATGGTTCTAAAAAGGGAACTTTTCACAGGGGTTTTACTTTGGAAAAATGAGCATTTCTCAAGAAATGATTTGCATTAGTTTCGACGTATGGTATATTATCAGGTCATGCGTTCCTATTCTTTATATTTATTAAGGGTCGACGACTTACATAAAAGCACCACATTAAGATTCATCATGAGAATGCCAATTTTGGTGTGCATAAATTTGATCGCTTTTGGCGTTGGTGTCATACATGGTTTGCATATGTAAAATTTTAAATTAAATTTACACAACGTTTTATCGCTCTCCAGGGCTCCAATGCCAAAGAATTCACGTATATTTGGACGATTCGCTTACGTATGAAGTACATGCGTTCGGTATGGCTGATTGAATCCAAATGTATTTTTAGCACTACATGAAATGTAGAGCTACTAATCTGCTTATTTTTTTTCTAGATACTTTTTGAGTGATGAAACGAATTATGGTGAATTTGAATTTTATGCTCATGTTCTTTATTTAATTTAAAACAGGTGCACTAACGACAAATAAGTGCACAATATCTCGAAGCGCCAATCAAATTTTTATTATCAAATGTTGTTTAAAAATTACATTAATTTTTCGTATAATATTTTCTGTGTCTTCACAGTAAACACAATGATTCTAGCAATGTTGAGATTTGACACTTAACTTTGTTTTAGTACTATTTGCTCTAGAAAAAGTTCAAAAGTTCTATAATAAATACATGAAGCTTTGATTTTTGATTTAGTAAATTTTGAACTTTTTCTAGTACAAATGGTACTTAAATGGATTTTAGTGCCAAATTTCATATTGCGGTTCTAAAAATTAGAACCATCATGTTTACTGTGTTGAACAGGATTAAAGTGATTTTAGATTCTATGCTCATATTATTTATTTAATTTAAACAAAAGGCAGCGTATTTTAAAAAAGAAATAAAACCAAGATCTTGTAATTCATTTTGCACGAATAAGAAGTGAATAAGAAACGAATAAGAAAACGAATGAAAATTGAAAAAGAAGTTGTAAGAAGTAATAACTATTACAACTTATTCACGAATAACGAATAAATGAATAAATATGACAAAAGTAATAAGTGAATAAAAAAACGAATAATTATTACAAAAATTAACACCTATGAATAAATATATTACTTCAAAGTTACTTTGATGAAATACATTTCATGTAGTGCGCCAAAGAATAGTTTGTTGTGAAACAACAAAATAAATTAAGTAACTAAAAACTCAAGAACGCAGAGCGGAGCGAAGCGAAGCTCTGCGGTCTTGTTTCATTCTTCTTTGCTGAGGAAGGTGTCTCGCTATATTTCTGTTTTGTTGAGAAATAATCTGGTTTCATCTTCTTTTTCCACTGGAAAAAACACAATCTGATTAACCAATTGCATGCATGTGACAAAGGTTGAATATATCTTTTTAATGTATGTACGGTACAAGGAACAAGGAAACATGATAATATTTAAGTACGTAAACATAAGTTTTATGATGTTGATGAGGATTTCTTGGAAAAGCGGTCCATGCCGGTGGCAAGCGATTCTTCTAAAATTAGTAATGTATTCAGTTGGTTGGCCTCGTGATTTTGTTTTTCCTTTTTTCATTTGAAAATTCAAAACAAACACGGCTACTTCATGCATGAATTGGCTCTTCTGAGAAATTTAATTTTGAGAATTTCCATTAAAACGGAAACAAAATTCAGGTAATCATGATCTCCGGTATCAAAGTAAACAAACACTTTTCAATTTTTGGATGAAGAATGTGTAATTCACGAGCAGAATTTCAGAAAACAAAATTCGAACGATGCTCATGCTGAAAAATGATCTCAAATGCGTTTATCTGTTTATTGATTCTATGAAATATGCAAAACTACACTTTACCCTTCTAAAGTCAAAGTATTGTAGTGATTAAATGTAGCAAAAGCATGATAATGTTGTGGAAAATGCTCACTGCTACGAGCAAGATAGAAAACATGCTTACTTATTCTAATCACGATCTCGAACGATACATACGTTGACTGTTTAACGTTTTTATTTTATGCCAACGTGTTCAACATGAAAATGGACAACATTTCATGTGGATTCAATTTTCCTAAAAGCATCTAATAAAATTTAAAAAAAAAACCGATTTACATGAATGCCAATGCAGTTGTATTGAGGCAGATAGACAAGCTCGAGTCACCTCAAAATGTATTAAAATCATGAGCCAGTAAAACGGAAATAACCGTTTAAGTGTTAATGTTTTACACCTACGTCGAAAAGGGTCATAGCTTTCATTTTATGCTGCTGACAACTCATTACCAGAGGGATCGCTTTCTTGGTGTGCCTCGGCTGACAAAATTCAAGCAAATTCATGACATTTAGCGCAAAATCATGCCATAGAAATGGGCATTTTGTCGACAACGAGATGGATAACAGCGTGAAAATTGTAAAATTTTCGTCATTTCCAGAATTGCATATTAAACACCTGCGGTTACAAAAAAAAACTCCGTCAAAATCAGACACAATTTTCTTGGTTCAGAATGTTGCGCGTGTACGTACATTAACCATGTCAATGGATATTCAACGTATCATTTTATTCACGGTAATAAAGAGAAAGGGCTCACTAAACGGTAATTTGTCGCAACAAATACATATTTCTGTGGAAATGTTGCCATTTGCATAAGATACATAGTTCAGCGACCCGTTTAATATATTCAACATTGCCCCTAAGCTGGCGAGCGATAAAAGAGTTGGCAGAGCGAGAGCAAGAGCATAGCACTTTTTATACCACTTTACCGTAGCCTTGAGTCTGTTAACTTTAATTACAGCAGAGCAAGGGACCACGAGTCACATGTTTAGTCAAGTAGAAAATCTGCATAATTACATTTGCTTCGTGCAATGTGGAAGAACGGAAATCGGATCATCACAACACATTTCTGTGTAAATTGTTCACTTTCTACCGCTTTTTTCTCTCACATTCCGATTCTTTGACTAATGCAAACAGCATGCTTTGCCACTATTTTTTGCTGCTCAACCAGAAATTTTTGATTAAAGATTTACGGTGTTGGTAGCAATCAGTAATTAATCGTACCAACTGGCAGAGAAATATTAATTCACTTTGTTACCATAAACACGTTCGCGTCTAAGTTTGCATCATTAAAATCACTTCAAATCCGCATGAGAATTACAGTCCAAGCAAAATATTCGAACCTTGGAGCCTGAATGTAATCAAAAAAGACTTATAAACTTTATTCCAAGCTACGATTTCTTCATTCACAATTTGATAAAAATATGACGCTCAGCTAAATATACAATATACTGATTCACACCGTGTTTCATAGAACATGTATTGTACTGAAATTTAAAAAAATTACGAATCATTATTCAATTGGCTGGCCGGCGGTAGCAAGCTGCAATGTTTCATGGTGAAAATAATAAACAAGAAATAAGTAATGAAATCTCCACATGAATCAGCACATAATTGAGATAAACGAATTTTTCCCAGTGTTTTATTATATTCGTTACATATTTGCTCTGTAAACAACAATATGAATGTGAACTGTCGAATGCCAGTATTTTGTAGTTTGGTCTTTCTGTCAGTAGTGGCATCCCAACACAGAGAACAAATACAATAAACAGCAATGCTGTTACAACATGTATGTGGTTTCAAAGTAAATTAATAATCTGAGTGTCAGTTGTTTAAACTTTTACCAGTGCTAAAATCAGTGAAGTTGAATGTGTTTTACAATTTCATAAATATATTTTTGCTGCAAACAGCCTGCAAAATGTGTTGAACAGAAGAAATAAAGGCATACATGTCGAACGAGGAAGTTGTCGTATTTCGGTAGAGAACAGTGGAAGGACAAAAAAGTCATTTCGAGACACAAGCATCCGCTAAAGTTAATCGTTTTAACAAACACGTGTGTTGGCACCTGTTGTCTTGAGCCCTTATCGTTGTTGCTATGACGAAAATCTACCTACGTTTATGCTCTAAGCTGAGCAAGTGCAAAGCACGCAAAAAACAAATAAAACGGAAAAATTCGGGTAACCGTCGATGCAAAGGAATTTTTGGGTATGTAACAATTTTTTCAATCGCGGTTTTTTTTTGTTGCTATCGTTGACACAGATGCCCTCGTCAGATCGGCAGTTTGCGATTTTATTTCCACTTGCTCCACATTCAATGTGCGCCATTTGCAGAACACTTGTTTCTATGCTATTTATCGTACGCGAATGAATTCAGCACGTTTTTCGCATATATTTGATGTGCTTAATAAAAGTGTCACGATGAATCACGGTTGATGTTTCGAATGATTTTGTTGCGTTCGCGACACATTACACCGTGAATGTAAAATTTACATAACTGTTCAACTGGTAATGCGAACGCGCTTCATTTTAGAAGACAATTGATTCGAAATGTTGTTTAAGAAAATGGCTGACAATAAGGTGCCATATTATAAATACATCATTGACTTTTTAGACGACCATATGGTCGTCATCACATGGACACATCGGAGATTTGCATTCAGTGGTGACTCAACAATTTGGACGAAATCGATCAGTGTACACGAGTATGTTCTGCTCCAATTCATGCGAATGGCACTTAACCAAGTGTAATGGAGTGGAACAACTTGAAGTGAACATCTTGAGAAATCAAATTTAATGTACAAATAAACAAACAGCAATAGATATTTGGAGCATTGAAATGAACAATTATGTTTTGCAGCATTTTGAAGTGTGTTTGAACCATCATATACTGTAACCACTGGTGACCATTGGAAGAAAAATCAAAACTCGAATATTCTCTTGCATTTCTCTCATGAGTATTTCTCAGTATAAATTGTACTCAATGAATTCAATAAATTGAACTAAATGAATACTGATAGCAACTCTTTGGACAAAATTCTCAGAAAACATATTTGTTTTTATTTAAAAACATAAAAAAAATAAAATAAAGTAGAGCGATGGTGTAATCGTTCTTTAAACCAAATAAAATACTGATATAAAATAATCAGCACCGCCGATATATGCGTATGTAGTTTAAATTTCAACAAGAAAGCGATAACAAAAAGTATATTATGACGCTGACGACATAATTAAGTCAGCACATACTTTTCTGTTTGTGCAAATCGCCTCATCAAATCAAATGTTTTACCATAAAACAACGATAGAATTATTGAAAACATCAATAAACAACGGCGCATTAAACGCCGAGTGTTTGCCATAAAATTGTATTTTGATCAAATATTTATATCGCATATTTCAAGGTCTATTTTTTTTTTGCTTTATCTGCAATGGCTCATTCCGTTGAATCCTTCTTTTATGAGCTTTTGACC
This sequence comes from Sitodiplosis mosellana, assembly GCF_009176505.1. Lineage (NCBI taxonomy): Eukaryota > Metazoa > Arthropoda > Insecta > Diptera > Cecidomyiidae > Sitodiplosis > Sitodiplosis mosellana. Next base: position 18,012,578 of record NW_022595244.1, on the reverse strand, counting down.
GGACCGCCTCGTTTCAAGTGATGAACACACAAAAAAAAATCAAAGAAATATTTGACGGCCTGAGAAGAAAAACCTTTCCTACAAAACCTGTGCGCAGAACACAAACACAGAAATTTTTTAATCAAAAGGCGAACAGCAAATTTGCGAGCGCAAAAAAGACATATTGGTCTTGTGTTGTTTCTCATCTCAAATTTCGTTCATGTGTTAGTAACACATTTTTATTCTCACATACTTCTCTCTGCAATACCTCTGTACACGGTAATAAATATTGTGACTGTAACAAATTTTTATTTATTTATACGTATACTTATGCTTTATATTTTCATTTGCTCTCACTCCGAATGGCCCCAATGCTTGGTTGACTCATTGACATGTCGAGTAAACATACAGATAAGCCGAATTTTCGCTCACTTTGTGTCGACACAAAGTGGAGAAAATGGAAGAGGCTCTTGAGAAATGCAAAAAAAGTGTCTGTTACGTTTCAATCCTAACATCACACGATATTATAACAAAACATATTTTGCAAATTCCCCTTGATCGCTGAGCTTTTGTACACAAACCCAATATGCGAATTCAGTTGAATTCAGGGTTACTGAAAACATAAACTTCATATATTACGCTTGGTAAGAATTTTCTTCAACGAAATATATGCTAAACCAAATGTAAAATATTCAACTCAACGCAGATCAGGGGTTTTGTCGATTTCCTGAAGCAAAACATTTCATTAAGTTAATGGTTGCGATCAGGTAAACATGCCAATCAAAATGTTTGCAAATTTGGCAAATTGTTTAAATCAAAAGCACACACGGTACATATTTTTTGCGCACTGTCATTGCATAAATAATAAATAAACCACGTTCCAGCTTTTGCAACCAGTTTATTTAACAGTGACGCAGCGAAACTGGTAAACACAATTTTGAAATATTCCCTTTCAATTTTCGCACAGATGTCAGAATGAGCTCCACATGTTGAACATTTCTTCGGAAAGCAACAATTGTGAATACTGAAAAAAAGCATGAACAATTAAGCGCAATAATATAATTTTATATTTCATCGTGGCTCACAAATTCAATTCAACCCAATCGAAGATATTCTGCTCTCTACTTCGATCTTGTACATTAAGTCGTTGTATTTATTGTTCAATTGTTTGGAATATTTTTGTTATCAATCAAAATTCTGAATGTTCGGATCACAATTATGGGGAAAAAATTCTAGCTAAAAATCTATTTTTGGTAAAAATGAACTAATCCAGACATATTGTTTTTGTTCAAAATGCAATCAGATCAATTCGTGCATCCGTTCCGAAAGATTTATCATGCAAAAATGATTTATGATTCACTCAAAATGTCGGCACAAACTGAAATCTCCAGAAAAAGCACATAAAAAATGGATATATCGTAGGAAAAATGTGATCCAAATCGAAAATGAAACATCGGATTAGTGCAGCTTAATATGATAAATATGATTTTTTGATTTTTGCACGAATTTGCCACTACGACAGCAACCTGGTATCAGTTTTGTTGAGAGTATCCATTTTTGGATTAACATGCAACAAAAACATAGAGCAATGTTGTAACATCAACAACAGCAATAACAAAAAAAAAAAATCCTATTCGCTGCCATGAATAGAGTGTTTTTTTATGGCTTAGTTAATTAAAGCCCATTGCATTGGTGTGGTGCACTATGGGCGACGCCAGATTTATTGGAGCATTTAGTTTTTACATTTATCAGGCTTGATGACTGTTTCGTGTACATCCATGATTTAGAAGAGATGACGTTGATACAATTTCAATACCAAATGTGAATCGTGCAGCATCGGACACATGCTGCTGCTTTTTTCTCATCGGATCTATGATAAATTACATTTTTGCATTTAATTCGCAAATGATTTATAAGATGATTAAAACAGACAAAGCTCAACGTGTTTGAAATATTATTGTTTGCAGAGGCTGCATATTTGCTGCTGAGAATGCCTGAGCTGAGCTAAATTTGCTAACTCAGGCGCCTGAATCGGTATTTTAACGCACTTACGGCACAAAATTGTCATTGCTAGCTGGCACCCAACTTAGAATTATTGATAAGCAACGTGGGTGCTGTCTAGAAATGACAATTTTGCACCGTAAGTGCGATAAAATACCGATTCAGGCGCCTGAGTTAGCAAATTCAGCTCAGCTCAGGCCTGTTCAGCAGCAAATATGCAGTCTCTGATTGTTTATGTTCATCCACATTTTCCATTCCATTCCAAAACGGATTTTTTTCTTCAACGAATACTGGGTTCACGCGCTTCCGCCATACATTGGTTGGGTTTTTGGGAGTAAATTTACTACCTTGATGTGATTAGGTTATTATTAAATTTTATGCGACGATGTGTATTATTAATGCCAGTTGTAATAAAAACGATGAGCTTTCTAAGAAGATGTCGTTCAAAAGACTCGTATCTGTCAACTTGAGGACCATGCGACTGACAGCATATCAAAGCACAATGGCGAAAACACGAAATAAATGAAATTGGATGGCACATAAAATTGCACTACATCAAGCACGCACATTCATTTAGCGTAATATTTGATTTGAATCGCGAGGAGTGAGAAGTGCTCGAAATGAAATGCTCAAAAGAGATGAACTCAGTTTCCGTAAAAAGCATTATTATTCAAAGGAATCATAGTAAAACAGATGAAATATTACACGTTGAGATCAAGCTGAGAGAAAATTTAGATGTGAATATTTTGTAAAGAGGAACTTTACTCCACTTAATATCCATAATTTGTTTGAATAATTAAAATGTGATAGTTGAATTTGTGTGAACACATTGAAATAATTAAGTGTAAATTCTTTCAGTACATGGCACAATGTGAATGAAAATGGAACTATGTCCAGCTACTTCAGCTATCTCTCTAAAAAAATTAATTGGACATTTTATTTTTTGAATCATTTACCAACATTTCATTTATGCTCATAAAATTCCAATTCGAGAAAATCACTAGAGTAATGTAGCAGCACATTATGATTATTTATGCGAATTTAACTTTTAAGGTGCACATTTGCTGGAAACAATAAACCATTTTCAAATGTTTTACAGCTATTGTAAGCTTCAGGTGATGAATATATATATTAGGAACATGACAGAACCGAGTTAAATCATTATTATGTTGATCGTAAAATTTTCCATTTTCCGCTTCAATGACTATTCGTATGCGGTACAACTTGCGGTTTTCGTTCAATTTCGGAATTATGCAGAATTGTTGCTTCTGCTTTGTGTGCAAGTACTCTCTTTTAGATCTAAATTATGTATTTGATTAATTCTTACATAGAAAATCCATAATGAGCATGATTACAGAAAGATCTTACTACTTCCCCGCTTAGCTCAATACTTCTTCTGATTGTTCGATTATTAGAGAATCGTATGAATGCGTTCGAATAAATCACTTAAAATACCATCTTGATGTGTGTTCTTCGATCGAAATGCAACTCAAAAAAAACCGCCAAACAAAACGCAGTAAAACTTTACATGGTCGTTGTTGTTCGATGACTTGAAAGGACAATCTGAAAATATCATTGAATTTTCGTGCACAAACTATTTATGTCGCGCAGAATTCTGAGAAATTCACAGTGAAAAACCTACAAGTGTCGTTTTGTTGATTTTTTTACAAGAAATATGCACGAGCGCTTCGTTTTCTTCGTATTTGATTCAGTTTTATTCATGAGGTATCTGAAGCTGGTGAACTCTCTCTTTGCTATTGAAACCTGAAATTTTACCAATGGAAGAAAAATCACATTTATTTGACTTTCATTTGGTATAGATTAAAATACCATTCGACGTTTTCTGATTCACCCTTTCAGAATATTTAATGTAGATATTTGTGTTCGTAGCATCAACGTACCAGCATTTAAGTTTGCCGTATTCATGTGATATGTGTTTGCATAACATATGTACGGGGTTCATTAAACACATTCACCTTTTCCATAAGAGCCAAAATGAGAGTGTCGAGCGATTTACCGTCACATAAATGGCAAAGAGGTATATGTTTTCTGCAATTGAAATATGTTTTGCGGTCTATTGAGCAACACAATGTGTGAAATAACATTTGTTCTGAAAGTTTATGCATTGTATCCATGCGCACAAAATGAGTACATGTTGTTCAACTAAAGTGAAACTTATTTCATTTTACTGAAACCAATGTGAAAGTTTTGAAATGATTTTGAAACATGTCATGTGACTTTTTCTTTTTTGAAATATACGAAAAAGTCAAAAACCAACAAATGACCTAATTTGCGTGTGACACAAATAAATAAAACGATTGTTAATGAGGTGTTGGTGTAAAATATTTTTTGAAGTGTCCAAAATGCATATATGAAACTTCACCATTGAAATGGCTATCGCTTTGCCTCGCAGCGAACAAATGGTTCTTATTTTCCAACAATTTCGATGCTTGTGCTGCACACACAACGATGCTTGGCTACTTGTACAAATGTCTACAATGCTCCGGATGCGAGCAGTGCTCTAAAGTAATAAAGTATTATTAAGCAACAGTGAGTGCAAAATGTGGGAAAAGTACGGCGGGAATTAATGGTAGAGTGCATGTGGTCCTGCGGGAGAAATTGACTGAAAATCATGGTTGCTAAATTACAAGAGTCTCTCTCAGGCAATAAAAACTTCTGAATATTTAATTTGACTTAATTAAAGTGCATTTATTTTAGAGTCTTCTCTTCTGCCACTTATTTACCCATCCTCTCGTTGCCGTTCAGAAAGCCACTTGAAATATGAAATTTAAAACAAACTTTTCGAAATGGTTTTCCACATACTTTCATTCGACCGAGCAATAGCAATGGAGAAGAAGAAGAAGGACCAAGTTTCTGTTAGCCAATTTTTATTAGCACAAATACACACACAGAGAAAAAAGCGACCAGGATAAGGATGAAGAGCAATCATTTAAACTGTATCATGTGTCTGTTTCAGCATTCAGACCGTGAATTAGCACTTGGTCTTAAATATCTATCATTAATTGTACTATAACCGCTTGGCTTCTTCTTCGTTTGCCATCTTGTGATGCGGAAAGCGATGGTAAGTTCATTATACGACAACCGAGGGAGTGTCTCAATGCGATATTTTATAATCCTAAGCTACTATTGGCATTAATCAGACCATTTTTTTGTGTGTCTGCTGTGCACAAAACAAACATTTTTCATCGAAATTAGACAAAGAGACCCGGGAGCACCAAATTAAATCAACATAATTAATTATTTTGAACTATAACCGCGGTAGCTCCACACAAAAAACGACCACCACCGCCATTGCAATTCGCAACATTCAAAATATGCTGGTATCGTCTGCGGCGCATAAAATTTTTTTTCTGTATACCATACTTTTGTTTCGAGGGTGAAAATGAAAATAGGTGATAGCAATGCTGTGCAAAAACTTTCTTAAACGTTGCTGGTAATAGTGCACAGTCGCCTCTGCAATGTAAAGAGTGTGGACTCAACCAATTTAGCAATTTGGATTGGGAGAGAAAATTGCAATTACTTAGTCAACTCTTTTTTTATATGTTGCAAAGGGGTCTTCATTTTGGAAAGCATTCTCAACACATTGCTGTGATTAATTTTGTGTAAAGGATGCGTTGGGCATACCCTTATCGTTCAAATGGAATGTGCATCCTCAACATTCTTGAATCTAAAACAAAGTTAGTCATGTTGTCTAAAACTTCTCAATTCGTATAATTGGTGTGTCAGCTTTTTTCATTCGTTGACAGTATGCAATGCAAAGAGGGTAGAAAAAGTTTGGAAAATCCGTTTTCGATTTGCGAAAAAAAAGCGTTCATGTGAGCGAAAATGGTTGATAGGACGTCAGGCAATTTTCGCAGAATCATTCAGGGGAAGGAAAAATTGTCATGATTGTCCCCATTTTCGCTAAAACGGTAACAAAAGCCAATATCAATGGTGCGGCACAATGGCATAGAACACATATATACATTGTGTATATATCTATATACATTGTATATATATCATCTGACAGCATTGCTGTAGAATTGCTCGAAAGCTCAGCGTGTTCAGCACCCGAATGCGATGTAAACAACGCAGCACATGAAATCGGCCGAATGAAAATAGACATTTAGGACTAGGAAAAAAAATCATGCCCACAGCTTTCCGACAGGCTTCAACATCATGCTTGACAACCTTATACCAATTCAGGTGAGATCCTAACACAATGTCTACATCACATGCACACACAATGAATCGAAGTGATTTCTGTGTGTTGCTGTGCAGTGTGTGTGTTTATGTGTGCATTCATGTAATACGGTGAACAAAGGATTTTGTGTTTGCTTTTTTTTTCTTGTCGTTTAAACGCAATATTCTTCGCGACACTTGGGTGCTTTTTGAGCCAGCGAGAGAGAATACCACACGAGCACACATCCAAGCTAGATTTTCCAATCAATCCAAAGCCTAACACATATACACACAGTCTAATCACTATGGCAATGCATCGATTGAAACGTGAGTGAGAGTGGCTTCATTATCAACGTGACAGGGAGCACGTCATCGCAAGATTGAAGTCGGGCGAGTGAGAAAGACATAGACGGAGAAAAACATTGACATCCCACGAAGATAAAAATAAATTGGTAAAATTTGTTTGCCGTTAGTTTTCGAAAAGATTTCACACAGTCCAGATTTGTTGGGCAACCGTTGCGTATCACCGAATCGAGAAAATCCATCGTAAAGCATTCGTATTACAATAGTCACGGATAAACTTCGTTCACTTCGGGTTTATAATCTAGTGATTTTTTTGTTGGTTCTATTCTGCGCTCTTCCGTTTGCGTTTGTACTTTCTATCATAGAAATCGTTTGTGGTATCCTTTCGTCTGTTTGTTTGTTTGTTCGTTTATTGGTTTGTTTGATTGTGCTCTTACTAAATGTAAGCCAGTGCAAACGAAGATGAATTTATAGCAAATAAAAGAAGGATCTTTTGTAATTCATCCGTACATCGCTGCAAGCATTGTTTGGACAAACAAAAGCTCGACTGTCAGTGCAAGTGGTAGCAAACAATGCGTAACATTTACAGGTGAATTGCAAACAAAGCGCTCGGATTAAATTGTGAATAGCAATAGATATAGAATTATACTCGTGCAACTCGAGTCATGAGACACAGATAAATAGTGTCATTAAATGCTTCACTTGCTTCAACATCCAAAAATTACACGAACAAAAGTGATAACAAGCTGGCAAACAAGTAATTTTCAATTGGCCATAATTAAACTCTTCATCTTCAGACAAATGCCGTGCAATTGCATTCAAGTCACGTGTGTGTATGTGTGTTGTTGTTCGCAATCATTGGAAACATAAGATTTTCCAGTGAAACTTTTTAATCCAGCTCATTCGTCCAGACATATTTCAGAAGGAAAACGTATAATCGAGCTGACAAATTTCTAGCTTAACCAAGGTTATTCAAGAGCATCAGCACGTTTCCAGACGTTCAACCAATTTTCAACACCGTAAAAAATTCATTTATGAGAAAGTGGTTTTTCCCCGTTCTCTTGCTCTCCATCGCTCGTGCAAGAATGTGTTAAGCACATCTACATATGCAATATTTACTTAAGCGATGACAGAGAAAATTTAATCGAAGGAGAAGAAAAAAGGGACGAACACAATAGTCCTGGTATTAAAGTCATAAATTCTTATTCTTCAACAAGTCCCTTTTATATCCTCTATTTTGAATCGGATCCATTCAACTTTTGTAACTGAAATCTTAGAAAATTACATCGCGGCACTGCACTGCACGTGCATCGTGCACGGATGTTTAAGTGAGTTGAATGCCCTTTCTTTGCCATTCTTATCCACGATTTTATTTCAACTAAACCTGTGCAAACATGACATATCGAATTATTTTCCACTTTTATCGAACGCTCCAACGTGACTAGAGGAAAATACACGAACAATTCAATTATTACATCGGGTGGCAGCTAAGACCGAAAAAAAAATAAATGAGAACTGTGGCGAAGCGAGCGCCCTCAATTTCAATAGGCAAATCAATGTAATTTCGTAATTTATTCTGAACTAAACAACGTGCCAATATGAATTTTGTTGATGCTGCCACCCTATGAATTACTAGTTCAATGCACGGAATGTGAAACACATTCTGTGTCTCTTAATCTTCCCATTTACAGCGATTTTCACGCAAAGATTTTAGAAAATTCGTCTTTTTCCGTCCATGCTCCAAATTTGAGATTATTCATTCCAAAAAAAGGAACAACAAATTTAAAAAATCAACTCTAAAAAAAATTCTAAAATATGGAAAAGTAAATTTGGTGTGTGTATTTCAACGAAAAGCTTCAAATATCTAAATTGGAAAAATTATGAAATTGTGTGTTTAGAAGCCAATATAAGCGAACGCTCCAGTGAGTAAACAAAAAAAAAATTGATCGGCTCATCGTCGTCGACAAGTATCAGTTCAGTTTTTTTTCCTTTGTTCGGGTGAATTAGTGTCACTTCAGTGTGCATTAGTATCAAGTGGATGGCTGTATGTGTGACGTTTGTGTAACTCTGTTTGCCTTTTGGGAGCAATCACGTCACATTTGATACACCAAAGTCTAATACATAATCAAACCATGCTTGTGTAAAGCTAACAAAACGCAGAATAGAAAGTTATAAGAAGAACAAGATTGCTAACATCACATTTCGCTCTTTCGCCCAGTATAATAGACAAATATGTGTACAAATTTCGAGTTTACACAGAAATTAAATACGTGCCACATTTTTTCTCTTTTCAAAAAGCAAACTAACACTTTGATGTCACTTGTTATTTACATCCATAATCCAACATTAATAGTAACATAGATACATATATAAAAAAGCGGGCAAGAGCGTGAAACAATAGCTTAGTGGTGGATATTGCCATAGCATAAGAGCATTCAAGTGTGAAACAAAAATAACCGTATTTAGATTTCAGAAGCTTGTAAACAATGCTGCCGTCTATATTCCAAGCAGAAAAAAAAATATATAAGAAAGATGAGCTTGCAAAAAATCGGAAAAATCCACTTCAAGTGAACGCATGTTTTTGATAAGTCACTGGATCCGAAGCTATTTTCAGTCAATCAAATCAGTGCAATCGAGCAAACACATCTCACCCGTCTATCGGCCGACAATATTGACAATGTAATCTGTATTATGCTCACGCATACACACCTCAGCTAACTTCATATTTTCCTGTCGATTTCAGTGAATATACATAACAATGGGCAAATTGATCGATCATTTTTGCATCGCTCACTCAGCAACATCATCATCAACAACAACAACATGAAAATTATCACTAATTGATTTTCGAGTGAAAGCTGAAAATTGGCTTATGGCTTAGGTCAATAGCTGTTATGGACTTTATAAACATAAATTACAAGTGATTTGCCAAAAACAAACCAAACACAAATTAATGGGCTGCTTTTGCGCTCCAAATTGGAACGATAGAAGTATATACAATGTGTATGACTTGTTAACAAGCTTCTCGTATACGTTATAACGTCCAGATCATAAATTATATCGAACAGAGCATAAAAAATGGCAACATTGTCACTTAATACTCGTTCAAACTATCAACAACATCGATAAAATGTCCATTAAAATGGGAAGAAGTGGTGTGGCTCCCTTCACAGTTCCAATGGCATTTATATGGGGCGGTTTTTTTATGGTTCACAAAGTGCTATGCCATTGAGCCGTATAAATAGGAAATGATCACAATGAAGAGTGTCGGAACTTTTTTCACTGGAGAAAAGAAACCAATCATCGTTCATTGGTCGAATTGTATGCTATACTTCGGAAGTTTAATTAAATGATTGGATATTTTGAACACATTTTTGATCTCAAGCTGTTTCAGAAATCCAGTGCGCAAATTCCATGATATTATTTATTGGGCAAGTTATCGAACATGGAAAAAAAAACTCTCTTGTTTTAATATGTTAGAATTTATGAGTTCCGTCAAACGCAACATAAACGCTGCTTTTTTGCTATGTACCAGCAGCAGCAGAAACACGCAAAACTCTTCTGAACACTTTTTTCAACATGGAAACGAGAGCACATGCTCAGTTCTTTGCGATTGGATCACGTTTACCAAATAAGAGTTTTCATCTTATTTCACGAAAATTAAATTCATAACTGAAAATCCGTTTGACGTTTCTACACGGCTTCGATTCCATTTGCAAATTGATTTTTTTTTTCATTTCGGTTGATTGAATCCATTTACATATCTATATGTTGTATATATTTGGCATAAACACTTTTAAAACTAGATTAGGATACGTTCAGATATTGTTCATCTGAAAAGTCAACGAAAATACGTCGGCTTGCTTGCTACAAGCAACCGATTAAATCAACACCCTCCAAAAAATAAGTCTTTGAAAATCATATTAAATATGATTTCATCACATTAAAAAAGTTATTGTTCTAATATGAATGTGTTGTGTGGCAAGATGATGGGAGACTGTGTTTATGGCCAACCTTTGGAGAGGTGTATACACATTGCGTCATGTTTGGTCATAAACTTTGTAGGCTCTTCATTTTCCTGACCATGGCCAGCCATATTTTTCGAACAGGAAGAAAACTTCAATCAAGACCATTCATCACATGAACATTCACCGTTATTTCGGCGTTTGCTTGGCTTTAACTTCTTGGTTAATGGATATTAATTCCCAAGAAGTTATTTATTTTTTCTCTGATTCTGGTTTGCAAATGAAATTGTCTTGAATTCCGTCTACATAAAGCAGCTTTGAGCTTCTGTCGTTGGGCACAGTGTCCATAGCAAGCGAAAACCACAATGCTCTAATTTATTTCAGTTTAATTAATGCCCATTTTGCCAAGAAACATCACAATAATGAATTTCCCGGGAAAAATTTTACGATTGTACATTTTTATTTGTTTAAGCTCAATCTCCAGATCATGTCGTGTGTAATATCCACAGTATTGTAGAAGAGAAGACAAAAACATGATAATAGACGAAGCTCACTATACTCTAGGGGGTATATAAGCAATTCGTGGTGACCAGATAGCACCAACATATGGATGATTGCCACAACACAATGCTCACCATAATATCTGGAAAACCAGAGAAACCATTCCATCACATGTATGCACTTTCTCTGAACGAAATGGGATTATACTTGGTCGCAATTGTTGCTGAAGCTTCGTATTAATCCGAATTCCAGTGACTGCGAAAACCATTGAAAAAAGTAAATAAAAAAAAACCAAAACATAAATTATCCACAAAGCATACATATGTACGCCATATGTTTACTTTCTGTACGTTTGACGTTGTTTTTTTTTTCGAACAGTTGTTTGTTTGTTCATCACAAATATCAGTTAGAAATGGAAAAAAAAAGAAAATTTGCACAAAGAAAATAACAAACCAAAAACATATATATCGCATTTCTGTTACACAAACAAAATAGATTTACTCTTTGAAAAACGCGAAGAACTAAAATATGGAAAGCGTTAAACCACATTTGCCATTTTTCTTATCTATTTTCGGTTCAATCTTGAGCGGTTTCACTTTGGAATCCATTTGTTTGCATCGTTTAAAGTGACAGAAGCTGTGGGAGGGCGAAAAGTTTACTTAACCAGTGAAACGTATATTGAAAATAAATACACACATCACAAGGATAAACAACATTTCAAACAGAATGTAATGCAAACCACTTTCACTGCGGTTCAATCGATAAAAAGACTCGATAACATTTATCTCTGTCATTTTATTCGTCTCAGGGGAAAACCAGCTAAAAGCGCTCAAAAGAGATTTGTGGTTTTAATGTAGTTTCTTTTGTGTGATTTAAGTTCCATTCTTTTTCTGTTACTGTTGCGAAAATATCTAGCAAAATGTCCAACTTAGTCATTTATTATTATGGTATATGTGTGAATGGACTCATGGAGTCGTTCGAATGTGATGGAACTCCATTTTATTTTACACATTTGATGCCGGGTCCAGTTGAACCGTTTTAATGCACTTTGGGTGCGAACAAAGGCACCCCAACAACGACAAAAAAGAAACACTTACCCGTCTCAGCACATGAAAATATACTACTACTAAATATCGAATATATTATTGAATTTGATGTTATGGCTTTATGGCAGGCGAGAGCAGAGCACTCAAGCAACAAGTTTTAACAACATTTTTCTTTACTCGTTCGGATATTAGTCATTCCACCTTTATGGCATCTTAACTTATGGAATGTGCACATAAAAAGCTTTTCGCACTTTTGACTTCAAACAATATTGTGTTCTGTTCCCATTTTACACTCCGTTGCTGTATGTCAGAATTTACACAAATGCCATTTATAAAATACTTTATCCGTTGAAATGCCGTTAGTTCCTCCACATACATTCATATATTTATAAAATCATTTCAATTTCATTCAATTCGCTTCATTTTTCTTGTGCATGAATGATCTTGATAATTGAAATGATAAAAAAAAAACATGGGCGCTCGCAACAGGCTTCTTGTTTCAATGTTGCTCAACATTCAAATGTAGCCGTTTCAATCAATAATGCACGAGATCGACAGATGCACTTGGCGCAGGAGCTATCAGATGTGATGCGGGTGGGGATTAAAGGTTCGTGGAAACTGTTGTTGATAACTGGAACGATGTTTATTGAAATCAAAGATACGTAATCCGCAACACAATAGCAACTAATAAAATAAACTTCAATACCAACAGTTGGTGAGTGAACAATGGGAAAACGTTCCGTTGCTATCTATATATATATAAATAAAAGAGAACAGCATACCATAGAAATATTAAAAAGCGATACTGATGATCACGATGTTGAACTATTTTCATCGCATATTTTTAGATCGAAAAAAAAAAAACTATTGAAAATATTATATCAATCACACAGAAAAGGGCTCGATTGAAACGTTGCAGAAGAGATGTTCGCTCTTTTGATCAAAAGAATATTTTCACATTATTTTCATGGAATATTTTTGAATAGCACAATGGCTGATAAGAACGTCTATTGTGTTGTACCATAGAATCCCAGAAGCAATTCTTTTTCTCGCATTTTTGCTCATTAACATTCATTCGACCGGATTTTTTCTTGTGTTGATTTCAATCTTATTGCGTATTCGCGCATCGTTCGATGGCAGAAAATCCATAATTTAGTATTCATAAAATTCACACTATGTTTTACGTCGTTCGCCGCCAACTGTTCGAGTTTCCTCTTTTTTTCGCGCGTAAAACTAAATCAATACTAGAGATGAGCTGTTCTCATTACCACATAACTGTCTTTTTAAAAGCTCATAAAAAATATATTTTAGAGTGTCGTAAATAGCTCGTAGACATCCGATTCGATTTTACCTGTTTTTATTAGTCGAACCACCATCAAAACCATACAAAGTCATCATGTACGTAACAGTTATTGAACAGACGCTTGAGCTAACAAAGTTTAAGGTCAATGCACATGTACTTGTAGCGGTGAAAAGATGTGAAACTTCTACGCTCAGTTTTCGATAAGTACTGAAGCTATGCAATTACATTTTCCAGCGGATTTTACACCGTTGTGATTTTACCTCTTCTTCTTATTCGTTATTTTCAAGAATTCAATGAACGTTTTGTGTGGATTCATATTATATACTTAAGGTTAGACGGTTATCGGAGGGAAGCGGTTGTTGGGAAACTTGGCTCGAAAATCTTGTATCGATTTGAAAATCGTGAACCGTTACCCTTAAATGATACATCCGATTTTGTTATCCGACTCTCGTCGCATTCGCCACGCTTCAAATGCCGATTCTTGATAAATTAGATCGATAGGAAATTTAGTTATCAAACGAATCGACAACGGTGCGAATCAGTTTCAGCAATGACAAACGTCAATAACACAGAGATGATCTAAACGGATTTCTATACAAAAAGATCCAATTATTTATGCGACATGCTTTCTAATAAATGTCGCCAAACAGAATCGATGCTCGTAGAAAGTAAACAAATTTATTCACAAGACATGCACAACCGTTGTCTCACTCGTTCGTTCGCTCACTCGTTCATTTTCCGGACGCATAAGTAATCTTAATCGAAAATCGAAGCAACGTAACGAGTCGATTTTTATTGATACGTATCCCATTCAAATGAACATTATTTCCATTTTTATAGCTAGTAAACGTACATATATTCGACAGTTGTGTGTGAAACGTTCAACGCGCACATTTCTCCAATGTTTATTATGTTCGCTCTGTATATATTGTCACTAGATGCTGAACATCAAACGGTTGACATTGCTGAATGTGCGACCGTAGAGCAACTTCACTGTTTTTCCTCCTTGAAACACCGTATCCTCTTTTCTTGTCTTCGTTTACAATGCCGTTGCCACGAGAAATTGTTATCGCCGATGCGATGCAACAAACAAGGAATTTTAAGGCACGTGATAAGAATTAATAATCAGTTATTTTGCTCAGGAGACCTCCATGTTATTGATTTGGTGGCAAGGCCAGTAGGCGATGTCTCAATGCCGTGAACTGAGCTCAATTCCGACAAAAAGTGTGCCTTCGATTTGCAATTCAATGTCTACGAATCGGAATGGATCTGCGTATCTTTTACAAAATCGCGTCATACAACAAGCGATATTCGTGATGATTTGATGACGAAAATACTAGAAAATCTGATGAACGTATTTTAGCGCATATCAATTAAGCTCAACAACGTTGTCACATGTTTACATTTCCATGTGAATACTAATTGTTGACTTAATTCCGTGAATAAACCCTTCAATTATGCGAAAGCACTCCCAATAAAAAGCTCTTCCGAAACAATAACAATAACGGATGTTAGCGTTTGGAGAAATGACAAGCGCGCAAACAATGTGAATTGTGAGGGATGTATATTACAATGGATTGTTTTCATTGGCAGCGTGACACATGTATCAGTGCGTAAAAATCTATCCACTAATTGATCTTTACGTTGAACGGACTTGCAGAAGAAAAAAATGACAACTTCATGAAAAATGCGCTGAATATGCTGTAATTCAAGCATGTGACACTCGATCTATTCAATTGATTTTCATTGTGATTTTCCTTTCTTTCTCTTTGTTCGTTTAATGGGCTTGAGCTACAGGTGGGCGTTTTGCGATTACTTAATCACTTGCACAATCATTTTTCGGATGATTAAGATGGCACTTAATCACTTAATCGCTATTAATCATCGATGATGATTAAGTTGTTGTCTTAATCACGATGTCGCCGTGATTAACTGTGACAACTTAATCATGATTAAGTAAATAGTTAATCATGATTAAGTAAATTCTTAAACATGATTAAGATGTGATTAACGAAATGATTGTGTAGATTTATTAATCATTAGACGCCATTCCGAATTGAAAGTAAACGTTTAAAGAATGGAAAATGGGAATCATTTTCAACATTTCTGCATTTATGGCGTCTAATGATTAATAAATCTACACAATCATTTCGTTAATCACATCTTAATCATGTTTAAGAATTTACTTAATCATGATTAACTATTTACTTAATCATGATTAAGTTGTCACAGTTAATCACGGCGACATCGTGTTTAAGACAACAACTTAATCATCATCGATGATTAATTAATTTATTGCACAATCACTTAATCATAATTCATGATTAATAGCGATTAATTGATTAAGTGGTCGTATTAATCATCGCGAATTGTGGGTGTTTGATTAAGATTAATTAATCTTAATCAGATAGTCCGCCCATCTGTAGCTTGAGCCATGATTAAGCTGAATGCTTAAGAACAACACACGAACTATACTTACAAAGAGACATAGTTGAACGACGATTATCGTAAGCATTCAAAGGGTCATTAATTTTAAGAGCCTTTTTTTTAGCACGGATAAAAACAACCAAAGGAGTATACAGTTTTATCAACGCGATATTGGTCGTTGAGAAGTTTTACGTTTTGTACAAATAAACAAAGTAGTAAACTAAACGCATACATCTTCAGAAAATGTTAATAAAAATGGTACTTGGAAAGGGTATATATGCAAATAAACAGACAAATAAACAAACAAACAGTACAATCCAAAACTCAAACACATAACAAAGATATCGAGTGGATGAGTAAATGTGTATTCAATAAAGCAAACGCAAATAATAACAAGATAAAAACTCAATTATCGAGAAGAAATGGTGATTGATTCACCTCAGTGGAAAAAGGTTTAAATGTGCCGATGGGTTTTGATACCCTTTTATAATTCTTCGAGTGTGTTTTGTTGAGTTATTTACGCTTTTTTATCACTTTCACTTTCTCTTCCTGTTACATTTGGCGATTAATTTAAGCAAATATTTTGGTGGATAGAAAAGTGAAGAAAAAAGAGTTGAAAATGGCGAGTGATAAAAATAAACGTGAGATTCGTAAAGAAAATGACGGATGGCGTCATTCGTCGGTCCGCAATGACAATAGTTTTTCCGGTACGATGAGCTTCGACGACGTTTTAAATGACCAAAAGAAAAGTGGTATCCCCCCAGCATTCTTGCGAACCCAAAGCTCCAGCGTTATTTTTCCATCACCGAGAAAGTCACGTAGTGCCACCCGATTCCTTGGCAATTTAATGCAATCTAGTGCGAGCGAATCGTTCGGCTCGAAAAATGCGATTTGTGACAAAAACTGTAATTATAGTTCGTTAAACAATTTATCACGATTATTGAGCCCATCGAGTCGGAAAACAGCATCGTCGTTGTTAAATCAAAGCAAATCGCTGCGCAGCGTTGATCATATTATTGATGAAAACACCGAATTTCGATCATCAAATAATAATTTGGCTGGGCAACGTATCGATCCAAATGGTTCTGTGCCGAACTTATTGGAAATCGGTGGTGGAGGCTCATCGCGTCGATGGTCACGCTATCGAAAAACGCACCAGTTTCGACGACGAAGCATCTCTTGGGATAGCTCTGAAAATGTAATAGCACATAAAAGGTATGATTACTTGATCCCCATTTTGACCGAGATAGACCACTTATTGATGTTAATATTTGTATCGTCTTGTATTTTGAAATTATTATGGTTTTTCAAATTGTTCTCTCCGTTCGATGTGAAATGCAGTATTTCTGTCGGAAAGCTTTTTTAAAAAAGACTTTTTAAAGCTTTTTATTCTTCGATGCATATTCCGTTTATGGTGAAGTAGAAGCTCATACAAACCATCCGTATCCACTTATTGTGGTATATATTCTGAAGCTTTCTCACCGAAAGAATCATCAATTCCATAAGCTTCCAAAAACATCAAATCCATGAAATGAACCAAAGCTCTAAAGTGAAGCATGCGCTTGACAAGCACCGTAACTTTTAAGGGGCATCAAATCCAAATGTTTTGGTTTGCATAGAAAATACATCGCACCGCATAGTGGATTCAATGAAATACGTTGCTTGAACTTTGGCGTCATTGAGACAAGCGCATTCTTGTTGTTATTGTTGTTTTGAGCTGTCTTTGGTTTCGTTGCTTCATACACAAAGGATTAGAAATACAAAGGATTTGTTCCGAAAATTCTGACACTTTGGCATGCTGAATACCCCCATTTTTGCTGGAAAACCATGACGTCACACCGCGTCGATGTGCGCTGCGCTCAGAACGTATTGGGAATATGAAATGGGCACAGAACGACTGCACATTACATTATTTTGTATACAATTACTATTTTGTACATAAGGCAGTGTCGACAGTTTTACAATACCTTCATTTTTATCTCAAGTTATTTAGCAGTTTATTTATATAAATGATGAATCAACTTGGTCGGAATTTGGCAAACAACTACGGTGAAGTTTGACGACGACGACGACGACGACGACGACGACGACGACGACGACAACAACAACAACAGCCATGCCGTTTTCCCAAATGTAGCACAATTCATGGCTTATCTTAAGGTAGTAGTGAGGGGTTACTTGAATCGCTTCAGGCAATTCTTCCTGATTATTTTCTTGACTTGGGTAATTCCCACGGAACAAAAAATCAATTCATACCGGATGAAATATTCCATTGGTATCTATGAATCACTTGGCCATTAACAATTCCATGATTTAAAAATACACATTATCCACATGAGAGTATTTTGAGCGCAGCAGTGTTGCAAGCGATTCCTAAACGGAATGTTCAGCATGTCAATGATTTCGTTTTGTACATAAGACACTGGATTAACAAAAAAGACTAACCACTTGGAACTTGGCCGTATTTTCCTATTTTCAACTGTTTTGGTTGGAATAACGAAAGATATGAATGTTATTGCCGCGATAAAAGCTCTTGTATAATATTTCAAGTTTGTTTATCGCCTCAACCATACAGTCATAGGCATCCCCAAAATATTTATGTTCTACATGGTAGACACATCCTGAAGAATGTCAAAAATATTTTAGCCTAAATATATCCAGTCCAAGTCCATAGCATGTTATTACTGTCTATTACGTTCAAAATAGGAGCAAAATTTCATAAATATTGAATCAATTCCCTTGAATGAAATATGACAATTGTTGCCCCAAATAGACACTCCACCATTGTAATAATAAACAAATTAATAACTAAATCAAACAATCCCAAGCTGTGCCGTTAGGTGTGATATTTTGTCCATATAGTCTTTGACATAAATCAAAGATGAAAATGTACCAACGAAAAATGATGTCACAAACAGATATTTACGATGTCACGGTAAAAATGCAGACGCATTCTGTCGAATATTCTTCGTGTGTACTCTCGGAGTATGGACAAGGGTGTGAAGGGATAGTATAGAAAATTATTTTATATCATTCATGTGTACAGTACAGTTTGATTGGCGCTTGTTTGTTTTGATTAGTGCGGTTTTTTTCAAGCATTTTTTCCATTTCATAGCGCATCGTCGCCATGCGATCGCACTTTCACCCGTATGTGAATATCGGTAGTCTCAGCCGATGTATACATAGCACATAGCACGACGCGCTTCGGTACATGGGTGTCGGGTCACAAGAAATTGTTTCACATCGTGTCAGTCGGAATTCTGTCTGCATGCAGACAACAACGTATTGTGTTACCAGTACGCGCGGATAACATTAAATACAGATTCACTGTGTACTACGGTTTTTCGCAATATTCATTCTTTCCATTCCACATACAATGTTGCTGGAGGACGTTCACTCCTCCGAATCGAGTGAATGTTCTAAAATTAAATGAAGAACCTTTTTCTAATTCAGTCAATTGTTTGAAATCATCACTGTCTCAAAAACGGTGAATAGCTTCGAATTTTCGTGAACAAATAAAAAATTATCACTTTGCAATCAAATTCAATTGTGCTGAATACATTCGGAAAATGGCAATTTTCAAACCAGTTTCAAGCATTACATGAAGTTTTGTGTGAAAAGTTTCATCTTTAAAATAAAGTGAACAGTTAAGAATGAGGTGGGGGGGGGGGGTACAGACTTAGCATAATTATTTTTGCGAAAAACAATAATAATTAGGCGACAGTTTCTGTTGGAGCACCCAAAATGAATGTTGCGTAAAGAAAAGGAAATTAATGTTCTTCTGTCTGCTAATGAAGCTGATAACATTTTTTTATGAATCGAAAAACTGTAATGACAACGATGAGTGTATTGTTTCATTTTTTCATGTGCCACATGAAAGAAAAACGAACGATAAATGTTGAATAATGACAACGACCACAATAAATTTGAATCAATGCAGGAGATTGTAATTTGACTGGGTTTCAAAACAAAGTCATCGCCAGATGCCAGCGTGAAGATAAATGGCATTTAGTTTTCACATTAAAACATCATATGTTTTATTTGCATAAAAACCAATCCATCAGAGTTGGCCTTTGTTTATGTCTCCCCCCATATTTATATGTTGATACAATCATTGCAGTTTAGACTGTCACTGACTTTGTCTCTCTATTTTGTTGTTAGAAAAAGTTCTTATCATATGCTGTTTGTGTCATTTGAAACAACAGTAAAAAGAGTGTATTTGAACTTTGTAGACCATACGTAATTTGTCGCGTATCTTCCCTTGTACATTGCAATGATTGTATGAATATAATGCAGAGAAATCATTTTAAAAAAAAAGATCCATCCTTTGAACTACAATGAACGTACATAAAATGGTCTAGATTCATGGCAAATTATACTCGTTTCAATTTTCATCATAAAATATTATTGCATTTGCTATCTAAAAGAAGGAAAAAATGAAATAACTAGGTTTAAATGTGCATTGTGCGTGATACCACGAAATCTATATTACTATCGCTATACACTTACACATAATAAAAGTTCACACACACACACACACACACACACACACACACACACACAAACAAACAGAGTAATAGAAAAAAGCAGTTTATCCGTTAAAAAAAACCGTTCATTCATTTTTATTGTGCGGCGGTGGCAAAAAACATTTTGTTCGCATTAAGAATGAAATTGAGTGCAAAATAAAGTGTTTTATGCGGTTTATGCTTGATTGTCATGTAATTTCAGTTGCTTTTTTTTATATTTTTCCTTAAGCTGATGATTTCACTTTGCGTCATTTTGCCTATTCTATAGTTATATAAATAACTCGATTTACTCTATACTTTCGATGCGTTCTTTTATTCATTTGCATACGCATACTAGTTTTGAAACGAGCGTGTACATGCTAATCCAAAGGGTTTGCGAAAGGCCACAAATAATAGTGAACAATGTGCTCATTATGCATCATTCAATCACATATATTTTGATTTTGATAAATGTTAATGAGTTTCCACTGATTTGTGCTTGTTTTATAAGCAAAATCCTTAGTTTGGTGGTGATATCGTCCTTACATTTCACCACAGAAAATACCAAAATGAACACATTCACTGAATTTCTATTATTCAATCGCTACGTATATGCACGTTGTTGTGTGGCTCTTGTGTGAAACTCAAAACAATGTTTGCTAAAAATTGCATTACGCAAAAACTAACTGCCATGCATTTTCATGCGCAAAAGCTCTCTTAGTTTATGCATGTGCTCTGGCTTACATACCTCAATTTTAAACACACTTCGTGGCTTTTCTGCCACAATGTATGCATTTCAAAATTGAGCTCACCCAATTTAATGGCATGAAGTTGTGAAAACGCAAAAAAAAAACATTTGACCAATTTTCCAAATGGCAACTAGTAGACGGTTTGTCGCTGTTTTCGTATTCTGGCACTCACTTGAAATGAGCGCATGTGGTTCCCGTTTTTTTTTAATTCTTCTCCTTCATGGGGTCGTCGTGTGTGTATGCATTTCACAACTTAACAGGACACTTTCACATTGCCAATGAAATACTTTGCCAAACGAAATGAAGTTGTACTGAAAAAATATCCCAGTTTCGACATGAAATCATATGGCGACAATATATGCCATCCATGTAGAGTATAGTGTTGAGCCCGACATTTTATGAATCTGTTCAACAAATTGCACACAAATATTGCATGCAATGCCAATCAAACATTATGACATTTCGTTGTGCTGAAAGAAATTTTAATTGCATCAGAGTTCGTGTAAACGGCTCGTCCTTTTTTCCCCATTACGCTTTGCAGTTTGATTTGCATGTGTTAATTAATTCAGATTTTGTAATAAGATGGCTATTTGCTTGCAGACTTGTGCCGCCTGACTGCATGATGCAGTTTTTATTGAGCAACGCTTCGATATCGCTGTCACAGCACATAGTCTGATTAAATCTTGAATTGTGTATGTTGAGTGTGTCATACACTTTCAGCCATTACACTTTATCACGTAATTCGGCAAGCAGCCTACGGGTAAAAAGTTCAAAACTCTATTTATATGCTCGGCCATTATTATTTTTCTAGAAATAAAGCCGAGAAGTTACGTCGATTTGAACACGCGTTGAAATGTACAGAAGCATTGTTGTTTCAAACACACACTCACACACATCCGCTGTTATGCCATCCAGATTTAATGCCGCTGAATCAATGGAGAGAAACTAATCAATGAAAACTCGTCAATGTAAAATACCTGTGTGTATTGAGTTTTACACCGAAAATAAACCAGACCGCGTCAAACGGTAGATGTATGGTATATCACTTACGTAATAAATAAATAAAGCAAAATCACTTTTATCAATCGACGGTTGATGTGTGAGTAAGCGACGACTGCCACTTTTTCTATTCTCTTCTACACATTGAAATGCACTGCATGTGTTTATCTGCCTATCACTTAAACGCGGTAAACCGTAGTGATGTTTCGCCCCATTATTATTCCATTCAAATATCATGCCATGTTTAGGGTTACGTAATGTCATTTGCATGTATGCGCTAACACAATCAAAGTAGCTAGTCATGTAAAGGAAACGATGAAAAAAAATAAGAATGAACACATATACATACACTGTGTGTCATACTTGTACAGCGGGTACTATTTGCACAGAACAATAAACGCGATTTTTTTTTCGCAAGTACGTGGCAGAACACTTTTTGAGTTTGCGATGATATAGTGCCAAATTTCATTTGTTCTTTCTGTGGCGGAATGCAAAATAGGCCAATATTTCAAACGAAAATACCTTCTTTTGAGACTGTGATAATAAACCATAAAGAGATATATTTAACCGAAAGAACAACCTCAATTTAATGATGAACGTCACAAAAAAACACACAGTAAACGTGATAAAAATGACATAAAATAAAGCCATCTAAATATAAATATATTTTCGTTTCTGACATCACTCACGTTTAGAAAGACTAGACCAACATCTCGTGCTATATTTACATTTTTTCATTTGCCAAATGAAAAAAAGACACTCCAGAGTGGTTTAGTATGGAATGAGATAAATGTTTTATGTCTTACCCCAAAAATATTGAGCTACAAAATTGTTGAGCGCATCTATAGATTTAAACACAAAAGTTTTTATTAAAGTCTGAATGTGTTGCGGTGACAGCATGTTCAATTGATGGTGTCAATGCTTTGTTAAGGTTTGCAATTGACGCTTCGAACAATGAATCAACTTACGGAGTGGTTTGAATGAACCGAATTCCAATTAAAGAACGAGGCGTAAATTCTTGCAGATTTTTATACCATTGTGCTTTCAAGCAGTAGTCGAGAAGTCACGTACTCAAATACGCTGTACTTCAGTACTATTGATTGGTAAATAATCATGGTGGCACCATATTATTGCAAAAAGCACAAATGGTATAAAGTCTTCACACGTTCTTTAGACAAGCAGCATAGCACTGAGTCAGTGGAAGTGTATTTACATTTAAATTAAAAGAAAAAATAACGTACAGTGAACTTCGATGGTCTGGTCTGGTGTGGAATGTCTTCAATTATAGATTGACGATTTCAGACACAGTTCCATGAATCAATTCATCTTTGAACGGCATTTTATTTCATTGAATCAAAAAATTTCCCCACGCTTTCATGATTCTCAATGGCCTGATTACCATCAAGCTTGTAAATGTAAACAAACTAAATAAAGGAAATCCAACTACCAGAATATTTATTATTATTATTGCCTAAATATTGATTATTTGTGCCGGTTGCATCGCACACTGAACGTTGCCACCGAGAACGATACCAACAACGCTTTTTCATTGACCTTTTTTTTGAATCAAGCTACGAAATAGTGTTTCGAATAGAAATGGCAGAAAAGTTTCGGTCGTTCTGTTCGAGAGAAAGAAAAAGGGAGTGAATAGTCGGATGTTCATAAAAATACGAATACGAGTTTGTTCAATGATCCCTATCCATGCGATTGGTTTTTTTTACAGTTTGTACTGTTGCTTTGCTGCTCTATTGCTCTATTTGATTATAATCATGACCATCGTTGTCCTTTTTTTTTTAATCGAAAACTGAGCGAATTCAGTCGCAACAGCGTCATAAATATTGAATAAAGCTGTCGAAACGCTTAGAGCATATTGAAATACAAAATGGTCAGCATACACTGAGCAATTGTAGAAGAGGATAAAAATAAAAGTTTGAACCCAATGATATCAACCGATATGAGCCACTCGAACGAAAAAAAAATAAAAATAAAACCCAAATCCAAGATGTGTGTAACATCGAATCAATGAATACAGCCGAATATTCTGAGGTAAACTGGATTTTTAAGCGCAGCAGTTTCTTTGAATGCCAGCACAAAGTCGGATTGATTGACCTAGAGGTATCGAAATGCCAAATGGCGTCAATCGGCCGGTTTTTGTGTTCACTGCTCATCACACTTCCATCTGACTCAACAACATCCGAGTTATACCCACTGTTTCTGATTATTGCTGGTAAATACTCGTGATTTCGATTCTGACCAGGAGCCAAACCTCTCATAAAATATACCTTTTTATTCGACCAACTTTTCAAGCAGTTCTTCAATTCACCTCATTGAACTCGTATATCATTCGAGATCCATAACATTGGTTTACCACGTTCTGACATCACTTAATTATTCTTCAGCGTATATTTTATTATTGGGCTTCAGATACCGAGTTTATTTCTTTATTTGCCTTGCTTGGGCAGCAGTTTAATGGTCATTTAGCAAGGCACACAATGCCAAATATTTCATTCAAACGGCAAACGAAAGTCATCATTCGAGAAAATATATATTTCGCTGGAATTGAACCATTGGATCTGGATAATCAGTCGCTTCTTATCGGTGTTCACCATCGAAAATTCGACGCCATTTATCAACTCGAAATTATCTTACTAGACAAATATTGGCTCGTCGTTTCTTTCTTTCTATATTTCTATTCATTTCATCGGCTCATACGGGCATTTTTATTCATTCTATTTTGTGTGCTCGTTTCCGTTCCGATTCTCTCTTCTTTTTTTCTTCTTTCAATTTATCACGTTACACATTTCGACTGTCAATTCATTAGACACATTGAATGGACGGAATGGGGAGAACCATTGCTATTCATCCGGTGCCTTGCTAAATACGAATCGCATGTTTATTCATCAACCTAACGAACTATTGAAAATGTATAGACTGGTTTGTGGACACGCAAACATTTCTATGGATATCATTGGATCTCAGTTCAATTGTTGTGCGCATTCGTGACATTGCTTAAGCAATATTGCCGCTTGATTTTTTATGCGGAGAATCATTGGAGCTTAAAATACTGTTTGTGAAAGTCATTAGTCAAATCTAGGCTAAAAATCATTTTACAACATTTGTATTATTAAGCTCGAAGGTAGAAAAGAGATGTGTGATTCGACCTTTTTGTGCTCACCAAAAATGATAGTCATAGGAAGTCAGAACCAATTAGTGCATATTGTTTGAAGTTATCGTAATTTATGACACATAAATCAAAATTGGAAGGAAAAATTGGATTGCACATATACAAATAAAACGGTTATTCAACGCACAAGTAAAATGGCCAGCCAAGATAAGCTTTCAGTCATTTAATTATTACGTGCTGTCTTTTGATGAGCAAAAGCTTCTACAAAACCGCCCTGGATGAATATGAATAATTATCAATACATTTATTTATCCGGCCCCGTTTCCATTTTCGTTAGGCAAATAACGCCAAATGTTTACGGAACACAATTTGGATTTGATTCGATTTGATTTTCATTTGATTACAGACTGCTGCCTAAAATTCGAAAAGCAAATGACTGGCATGAACGGAAAATGTTGCGAGTCGCAATGCATATCTCTCCTTTATGTCATAATAATTTATGGATAAATCCAATTTGGGATATAAAGTGGTGACTCAAACTTTAAAATATATTAAATTATAGTCTATAATTAAGTGGAAAACCGCTGTGAAATGTCACTTAAACCATAAATTATCATCACCAGTTTCGAGAACTTTGTGGATGCGTGTGTGCTCTAGTAAATTAATTTCGTAGAATTCATTATAAATTGCAATCTGTGGTAATCACGTCAAGTGAACAATGCACGATTCATGTGAAAAACCATACAGTCAAACTGTATTAGTTGAAAATGAGATAGATAGATAGATGGCTAAACTTAGTATGTTTCACACATTGGCACACTGAACGTCAATGTGCTTGAGATATTTTACAGGTGGCAAATTATTACACAATTTGTTTGTTTTTGTTAGTTGCGTGTGTGTGTGTGTGTATTCGTCTGGCAAAATGTACGAGTGAAATGAAATAAATTTACATATCTGAGAGACGCTTTGCGCTATCATCCGTTGTTTGTCACCGTCTTCCGAAATGATGCCAATTCGGAGCATGAAAATAAATTTGCATTTGTCGCAATGCGAGCGATCACTGAATTTATTTAAAACACATTATGTTTGAACGTTCATTTATTCTGTGAAAAGAAGAGGAAAATAAATTGTCGTATTTGCGGAATCAAGAACTCGAACCAATTCGTTCATCTCCATGGAACACCATGATTCATACGTAGAGCAATGATGCCAAAGGATGGGCAATTTCGAAAATTAGATACAATCAACAACATTTCCATTCATAAACTGGCACAAAGTGTACATCGTTTAGTGAACATTAAGCAATAGGCATGAGGTTAAGTGTATTAAACGCTACATGAAAGGGGAGTGAGAGAAAAATAGAAGAAAGAACGGCGGCGGTGGCAAAAAATAATCAAGATGAGTTTTTCTCCAACAGGAGCCATTATAAATGTTTTTACAGCGGCGAATCTACTTGAGACCTGTTTTATTTTCCTTTGTGTATTTTTCTCGACTGTCGCTTTTAATCATTGGGACAAAAACATATTTGGCAGAGAATTTAATGGTTTGCCACGTTGCTTGTTATGTATCTCATTAAAATTGTTTTCAGAACACTTGACAAATTCCGAGTGACGTTTTTTTTCCAACTCACATTCGTTCTCAATATCTCCTCTTGCTGGAGATGTCTTCATTAAAGTCAGTGATGGTCGTGTTCGCGCCTTAATCCAGCGATAAAAACATTTGCATGCGCAAATTTAACACTTCACAATAATTCTGTTCACTTCTGCAGGGCATTCGACATGTAAAGAATAATGAAAAAAAAATGCTCCGCTACACTTAAATCCTCCCCATTCAACAAGATGCATACAAAAAGATATTGGGCAGTGTTGATGGTGTTTGTTGAACAGAACAAGAGATCGTATCAACAAAAGTCCAGTTGCAAACTGGCAAAAAGCTTCTTAGCACGCCTTATCGAAATGGCAGTGGAAATGCTTCTGATACCGCCAACGACGACGCCTATAACGACATTATAATCCGGCATTGGTTTTGATTTAGTGGTTGTTATTTTTTATTTATACAGAAAGAAATTGTTATCACACTCAAGCAGCTGATACAACAATTGTGAAAGAAAGCAACGAATAAACGACTAGAATAATAATAATTAATAAAGAAAAATAAAAAAACAACGAATCAATTAGATGGCATAAGCCAGAAACACCACATGGATAACATTTATGTGGCAATCAATTAGCGGCGGCTTAAAAGCTGTCTTCATCGGTCACACCATTCAAAACGAAAATATCAAACATACGACCATCGTAAATGTAATGAAGATGGAGCAACGCAGTAAATTTATGGCTCAACGCAATAATCAAACTATCGCAATACGTGTACTTTTATTATCATTTCAATAATTGTGTAAAATATGGTGTGCAAGAGACATTCAACAGAGCAACAGTACACATAAAAAAGATACGCATGGTATTTAGAGGGAGAGAAAAAAAAATAGATAATGGCTTGTGAACATTCATTGCCATTCGGTGTGGAAAAGTGAAATTGGATAAACGTGAATTCTACGAACATAAATTCAATCAAATAGTGTATGTGTGTGTAAAAGTGAAGGCAACATTGAATCGAGATACAGAAAGAAATATCTGCGGAACGAATAACGGGCGAAGCGATAGTGTGTCAACGATAAGGGTATAAATGATTAAATCGGCAAATTGGAATTTACTGCCATCATTCTGGTACACACAGTAAAAGTGAGAAATCGCAGAGAAAGAGAGAGAGAGACACAGAGAGAGAAAGAACCCGTTAAAACCATTCAACCAACCAATCGAATTCCATCGTAGCGACAAAATACGATTACAAATATTCTGTCCACCATGAATATGATGCTATGTTTCAATGTAAAATTGGCCGCATTTTTTCGCGCGTATCGCGAAGAATCGGTACGCGATCGAAGTCAAAGCTTATGTACGCCTCCAACACGTGCTCCACCACCGAATCGGGATATAGGCGCGTTACGTGTGCTACAGCGTCGAGCATCGAGTGTCATGTAATCATTAATAATTTACTAGCATTTCCTTGTGTGTGTGTGTGTGCTGTGCGATTGTTTGTTTATTCATTCATTTTGCTACCTATATTTGTGTTTGCTTTTCCTTCCACTATTCACATTTTCCAAAATTAACTTTAAAGCTTATAGTAAATTGCCCAATGGCGTTTGGTGTCGGATGTAGTGCACCGTGTAGAAATCCAGCACATTCAATATAAATATTTGAAATGTTTGCCATAAACGAACGATGTAAACTACTTTCCAACGCATTGCATATTTGGGTTGAAAGGTTCATTTTGGCTTACTTCAGTTCCATTGATTCCATCCAAACAATTGAAATGTATCGTATTCAATGTATCAATATATGTTGATGATGACATGTTGTCGAAGGTCCTGCATCTGAGCGTCTGACAGCTCACTTCTAGCACTACGAGACAAGTGTCAAAAGTTGTGACTCAGATCGTTCAATGTACTATTGAATCTTTTTTATATTTGTTAATAAAGTAGACAAAAAAATAAAAATGCGAAGAATGTGCAAAATTGAATTTTGTGAGAGCGTAGGATGTGATAAACATCAATTTTATAAGTAAAAAATGTTTTTTCCATTACGGAACATGCGTTCAATTTGTCGCTGTCATGAGTGCGTCTAACGACGTAAAGAATTGAAATGAATGCGCTCATCGAAAATTCGTGTTTTACTTTGTTTTGTTAGTGTAGTGCAGGGGTTGCGCATGTTGTTAAGCTGCCCTTCAACTCAAGCGCATTTTTCATCGTTTGCAGCAAGCAAACGATAACCCTATTCGAAGACAATGCTTCAAAGAAAATACCACTGATTGAAGTTCAACTTATCTAGTAGAAAAAAACACAATAATCTATCATACTTTAACATTAAATCCCTCCTATATTTGAAATTCTAATTTGTTCGCAATTCAACGTAGACCAAGCATGTTCATCTCTTTTTAGTTTACATCGTCATTTCTATCTTTTTTCATCATGCCACCGCAAAGAGTTCCTATCTCCGATTTTTGTCTGTTTAGAACTAACAATCTCATGAACGGTACAACTTACTAAAGCAAAGAGGATAAGAAGTTTGTTTTGGAGAATGAAATCCAACGAAAACGAGGGTTTGAAAATATTTGATAAAACCCAGTGCGCAGTATTATATTGCCATTTTGCTTGCAAAATGAAATAACAAGAAAAAAGTCAAATAAAATAGTTGGCAAACAATGGAAAAACTTTTGACCAACTCAACTTGAAATAGAAGTTCACTTGTGTCAATTTCAACGAAATTCACACTGTAATTACAATAACTTTGACCATTCATACATCGAATTTTTCCAAAGCGGAGCACTGCTGCTTGTCCATATCTGAAATGGATATCCTCTGTATACCGAGAAAGAAGCGGAAAGAAGGGAGAGAAAACGATTCGAGCGCGAAAGTTCCTTTGCAAAGTTTGCCGGATCCATACTGTTTTGAATGAAACTCAGCTTGTGGCAGAGCAGTTGCATGGAATTTCTAATTTAATGAAATACAGCATGACAACAAGACCAAGTGAATTTTCGGTGTGTATGAGAGTGTATTGTATGTGTGGATTCGATCAAGTTCAACGTGTTATTTATTTTTATGTGTAATCGTAGGAAGTTATTCAATCGAAATTACGATATATCGTGTGATTGGCATACATTCTAACTTCAGACATTTCCACTTACTCTCGATGGTCGTTTGTAATTGGGTCGCATGACTCAACAAACAAAAAAACCAGCTCATTTTGATTCATAAGTGTATGTGTGTGCGAGAGAAGGGGTGTGAGCGCAGTATACTTATCAAAGGAACATCATGTGATCCAACCAATTTACTTGTTGTTACACGAATTCTCCGATTAGAACAAGAAATACTCAGCTTTCATTGGGTCATCTGATTGCACCATAAGGAACTAATGGAACTATCACCATCTCTAATAATTGATATCGTAATGAATTGTTTACGATAATCTGTCCAAAATTGTTGAACGAATCAACTAGGCGGGCGGGTATCATCTGGTGAATGAACTCAGTCGAACAAATAAATCCACTGAGAATCCTACACACACACATAAACCACTCTCGGATGTCGGAAAATAAAAGCACACCCAGCTTACAATTAAATTAAATGTCTACTTAATATATTATGGATACTGCGAAACTGGCATTAATTTACGGCTATCGATTTCATCGTATAAATTATTAACTAATAGCAAGCAAACGGCCTAAGTATAAGTCATATGTCTCGCACTTCCTATTACATTATTCATTGTAAATTGTACAGTTGCCACTTCGCACCAAACAGCCGCAAGGAGAATTCAACCAATGACAATCAAACTAACGAAGCTAATTCGGTTCGAAAATCTACAATAGCTCAACTTAAAGGTCGACCTTAGACTCAACTTAGGTTCATGCAAAATCCAAGATTCATCACTAGCTTCGACAAAATTCCATTAGTTTGAACAAATAAAGCAATCCCATTGTTGTGATTGAAACGGCTTCTTCCATTGTTTGGGCTAATTTCGAAACAGGAATTCGAGTGCAATTTTAGTTCTGTTTAAC